>NC_142608.1:35062704-35371820 GCF_041222555.1 Hakea prostrata
TGATTTTTACCAATGTTGGATTATAATCTTGCTATGTTGATGATTTTAAGCATGATTTGGGCATTCTGATCTTTTGATAAAGTGATTTTGACAAGTTTGATTTTTCGATGTTGTGATCTCGAAATTTTTGCCAGAATGATGCTTCTAAGAAATCGTTTGATTGGTTCTAATAATTCCGGAGTCGACGATGTGCCTACTGGGGTCCTGAACTAGCAAAGACAAAGGGAGAACCCCACCCCTAATGGAGTTCCCGATGCCCCTGAAATCAGAAGCTTTAGAGACATTGCTAGCATTATGACCAACATGATGCAACAACAGGCAGCATAGTTCAATCAAATGATGACCGCATTTATGGCCTTGCGAGAAGAGAACCGAGCAAGTGGTTCAAGAAACCCCGGCCATGCAACTCCGTATATGGAGAGGTCCACCGAGATCCCGCATACCAAGCTAATGGAGAGTTTTCTTAAGCTTCAAGTACCATCTTTTACTGGCGTGATCAAGGACGTCCTCTTTCCTAATAGATGGTTGAGAGGACTGGAGAAGGCATTCAGACACCTATGGTGTTCGGATATTCAGAAGGTGTTGTTTGCATAACAGAAGCTTCAGCATGAAGCTGATGCATGGTGGACCTCCACCAGGCCTATTCTCGAAAACCTCCATGCTGGTGTGGTTTCTTGGGAGTTGTTTAAAGAAGCATTCTATAGAAACTATTTCCCTGAGTCAGTGAAAGATGCCAAGGAAGCAGAGTTTATGGCATTGGTACAAGGTTCCCTTTTGTGCTTGGAATACCAGCAAAAGTTTGAAGAACTCGTTTTCTTCGTCCTGATTCCTTAGGCTCCGATGTTGCCAAAGCGAAGAAATTCTTCAAAGGGCTGCGACCTTCAATCAAAGTTCACGTCACTGCCTTGCCTCTTGGGAACTATGCTCAGGCCGTTGGGAATGCGAAGAAAATTGAGGAAACTCAGAAGGAGAATACGCGAGCTCAGAGACCCTGGCAGTCCAGACCTCCTAGATTTATTGATCGTACTGACCGTCGTTTTGCAAGGCCTGCGCCGTACCCCACTCCCACCTTTCAGCCCCGGAGTGTTGGGCCTAGTCCTACTGCTGTTCATGTAGGCCAGTACGGCTAGACTAGTGGGACCCGACCTGCGGGATTTGTCCAGCCTCCTCAACCTAGAATGGTGCATCCCAGGCTTGCCTCTCAGAGACCTCCAGTGGCAGGTACCTCTGTTGGACCAAAGGATAATGTTTGTTTCTTTTGCAAACAGCCTAGCCATTTTGCCCGCCTCTGCTCCAAGAAGTCTGTTCAGCCCAATGCTCCTGTTCAGAAGAGTGTCCCAGCTCCTCCTGCCGGTAGAGTCTTCAGTTCATCTGGTGTTGACCAAGAAGCTTGTCACGATGTTGTCACAGGTACATTGTTAGTCACTTCTTTACCAGCATTTGTGTTGTTTGATACGGGTGCTTCTCATTCATTCATTTCATCTACTTTTGCTGTGAAGATTAACCTAACACCCAGATGTTTATCTAGTTATTTGTCAATTTGTACCTCTGTTGGGTCTGCTGTTAAACTAGATAAAGTGTTAGAGGAATGTCCTGTTTGTGTTTGTGGATTGAACTTGAAGGCAAATTTGGTGTTGTTTGATATGAGAGATTTCGACGTGATCTTGGGAATTGATTGGTTGACATCCTACAACGTTGTGATCTTGTGCTCTTCAAAGAAGATTCAATTTCGATTGGAAGGGAATTCAATTTTGGAGTTCCAAGGGAAGAAGGGAAGAGTGAGCAAGAAGACTTTGACCGCTTTAATGCAAGTCCACTCCCTGGTTGAAGATGCTTCATCTGGGGGCAAGGTCAAAGAAAGGAAGAGACTTGAAGATGTCAGTGTTGCTTGTAACTTTGCTGATGTGTTTCCAGACGATCTATTAGGACTACCCCCTGATAGAGAGGTTGAGTTCTCTATAAACTTGACTCCTGGAGCGTCTCCGGTGTCTAAGGCTCCTTACAGGATGGCACCTACAGAACTAGAGGAGTTGCAAACTCAGCTGAATGAACTATTGGATAGAGGTTTTGTGCAGCCAAGTGTGTTGCCCTGGGGAGCTCCGGTCTTGTTCGTTAAGAAGAAAGACGGTAGTATGCGCCTATGCATTGACTATCGAGAGTTGAACAAGTTAACGATCAAGAATAGATACCCGCTGCCTCGGATTGAGGATCTGTTCAACCAGTTGAAAGGCGCGTCTGTGTTCTCGAAGATTGACTTAAGGTCTGGGTATCACCAGTTGAAAGTGAAGTCAAGTGATATCTTTAAGACGACGTTCTGAACAAGGTATGGACATTATGAATTCAAAGTTATGCCTTTTGGTTTAACGAATGCTCCTGCCGTGTTCGTGGACCTCATGAACTGGGTATTTCATGATGTGCTCGATAAGTTTGTAATCGTTTTCATTGATGACATCTTGATTTACTCGAAGAATGAGGAAGAGCATGTGGAACATATGAACTTCACATTGCGAAGGTTGAGAGAAAAGAAACTCTATGCTAAGTTTAGCAAGTGTGACTTTTGGTTCTCAAGGGTAGTATTTCTTGGCCATGTTGTTTCAACCAAAGGTATTCGTGTTGACCCGGAGAAAGTGCAAACTGTTACTGATTGGAAAAGACTGAAGACCGTGACTGAGATAAGAAGCTTCCTTGGATTGGCAGGATACTATCGGAGATTTATTGAGAACTTTTCTAGGTTGGCTGCCCCTATGACTAAGCTAACTAGAAAGGAAGAGAAGTTCGTTTGGACTGAAGCTTGCGAGAAGAATTTTGAAGAGCTGAAAGTTAGATTGACAAGCGCCCCGGTTTTAACTATACCTGATAGTTCTGGTTGGTTGACAGTCTACATTGATGCCTCCAAGATCGGATTGGGTTGCATGTTGATGCAACATGGCAAGGTTGTGGCTTATGCCTCTCGGCAATTGAAAGATTATGAGCGGAATTATCCCACTCACGACTTAGAGCTTGCCGCCGTTGTTTTTGCTTTAAAGACTTGGAGACATTACCAATACGGTGAGAAGATCGCTATCTTCACAGATCATAAGAGTTTGAAATACTTCTTCACCCAGAAAGAGTTGAATATGAGACAAATGTAGTTGCGGATGGTCTTAGTAGGAAAGGTCAGAGGAAGAATTTGAACTTGTGTACTTTGAGTCAACCTATGTTGTTGGTGATGGAAAGGTTTGGCTTAGAAGTGGTTCCTGAGGGTTCGGATTGTATTCCTTATGCCATGACGGCAAGATCCACCCTTAGAGACCGGATTGTTGCTTTGCAGAGTTCTGACCTTGAGTTGAAAGAGAAGATTGAGAAGATAGCCACAAATTCAGAAATGGACCCTAGGGTTAGGGTCAACGTAGTTTGAGTTGGTTGGTGCCATAGGATATGTTGACTCTAGGTGGGAAAAGATACTGAACCGAGTTGGTTGGTTCCATAGGGGAAGTATCTGGACCATATGCAGTACAAGACCGTGTGACTTTGCATTGGGCTTAGAGTAATCCTTGACACGTGCCAAATCTTATACCAATGGTGATGTGAGAGAGTGGTCACTTATACCCCAGCCACGGATTGATGTGACTTGACCCAATTGCCGCGGAGAACCCAACAGACGTGCTTGAGTGCCGTGAGGAAAGAGTGATGAGACTGCCCAAAGAAGACTGGTGTGTGACTTAATGCGTGTCCACTTTAGAGACTACATTATAGACTTAGGAACATCATATCATCACCATGCATTTGTTGTTTACATTATTAAATACATGATTGTTTTATGAATTATGATATGGAGTATGGATGAATGTATTGACATGAATGTTAGTTACCTCACTAGAACTCATTCCTTTATTTTGTTTGTTTCTTTAGACTGCTCTACAAGTTATGAAGACCCCTCCTACGCTGAGGATCCTTTGATGAATGGCTACCAGGAGGGCATTGTCGGAGAAGAAGTGGAAGCTCATGACGCTTCATGTTCATGCCAAAACTGCTCTTATGGAGTTTCTTTTCCTTAGAGCTTCCTTAAATGATTTTCCGCTGCAACTTTAAATATTCTTTCTCCTCTAGGACTCTAATGTTTAGTTTTGATTTGAAATAATGGATGATTGAAATCATTATTTCAGATTTGGTAATTTATTACTTGAACTTGATTTATTCTTGTCCATTTAATTATGCTATATCATGTTTTGTATGGATTTGTCACTGAACCTAGATCTTGCAGTATACCACCCCCACGGGTATTCGGGTATTTCTGGATTTGGCTAGGTGGGGTGTGACAGAAGTGGTATCAGAGTTTTGGTTCATACAAGTCCTAACATTATATGATATAGTAGGGGCATCTTGAGTCATCAATCCATAAATGACTCTACTAAATAGAAATGAATAATAGGCTCAACATGATTTTAGGGCAAATTTGATATTAACAGTTGCATAATGAATCCATCTGGATAAGATACAATAAATGTATGAAACACAAAGTCATGAAGGTCATTAATTAAACAAAAGCATAAAGCATAATAAAACATATGAAATACTAAAGTGCATAATTGATAAAATACTTAGATTCTAAAATATCATAACCCAATATCAAGCGAAAGAGCGTGGACAAACACGCATAATAAAACATGTGTTCGAAACATAATAAAGCCGAGTTATGTAACCCAGGACATCTGCGATAGTAAAAGGTAGACCCAAGATCATTAATGCCTGGGTGGTGGGTGAGGCATTATGGACGAAGAAAATTCTTTCAAAAATTTCCCCTCAATTCTTCTTTGTCAGAGAAGTCCATTTCGAGGTGTTTGAAGATTCGGGTTAAGAGATGCCCGTACCCAAGGTTGGATACCTTGGAGTGCTGCACGCAGAATGGTATATGTGAGATCAATGGGGACATCCCGCATATAAAGCAAAGATTGTATGTGGGGAAAGTTTACATTTGATTTCGTGAAGAAGATACTGTTAAATTTCACGTTCGAGCGCCTCATGTGGTTAGATTTGAGTTAGAAGTGTAGAAGAACTCACCCCAAAAGCAAGAGAGAAGATGAAAGAGTTGGGAAAGGGTGAAAAATGGGTTTTTGGGGGTGTGGGCTCACGCGCACGTGCAGAGGAGCACGAGTGCACGGCGCAAACGGCCACACTTGTGTAGTGCAGAGGCCGTGCGTGCCTCACGCAAGAAGGCTTTTCAAAACAAAAACAAAAACAAAAACAAAAACAAAAAAACAAAAAAAACAAAAAGAAAAACTTTGTTTATGCTTTGGCGGGTCTTTGATTCCAGAGACCCACCGGGCGGGTGGACAGTCGTGTCAAGCGCCCAGCCCAACCCCCCTTGGATTTAAATAATAATAATTTTTTCTTTTCTTTTAGGCCTCTAATTTCAGAAACTCCCGATCCCCTTTGAAAAAAAAATTCTTCATTCTTTTTGGGCACTTGATTTCAGACACCCCTAGTCCCCTTGGAGAAAAAAATATATATATTAAAAAAAATTAATTGAAATTTTTTTCTTTCTTGGCCCCTTATTCCATAGACCCCTTGAAGAAGAAGAAGAAGAAAAAAATTTTAATTTAGAAATATATATATATATATATATAATTGGGACACTCTATTGATTTCCCTTAATTTTAAAAAAAAAAAAAAAAAGGTTAAAAAAAAAAATTTGTTGGGGACCTTTTAAGCACTTCAATTGGTATTTAGACCTACCTTAAGCTCAAATGGTTGGTTGGGTTGCTAGTGGTTAATACAAGAGATGGGTGTGTTACATTTGTGCTTTTGTGAATTGGAGAGTAATGAAATCTTATGGTCTTGTCAGAATGGTTAACTTGAGAAACCAAGCAGTTGGAAATGGGAGTGTCATAGACACACTTAATGGTTCGAATCAAGAAGAAGGGAATGTTGTTCCTCCACCGGCTACTGAAACACCCCTTCCTCAAGGTTGTGACTTACACAGTGCACCACCATTGGCCACGACACAAGACGTGTTCAACGTCATGTCCAACGTGATGTAGCGGAAACAAGTGCAAACCAATGCACTTATGTAAGGAGTGGTGGTGATAGGAAACCGGCTTGCACCACAAGCTCATGGTGCCGGAACCTCTACTCAAGGAGGAAATGATGGAGTTTTTTGTATGGGACCCCATAATAAACTCATGGAGCATTTTCTCAAGCTTCATGTCCTAGCATTCACTGGAATCATGAAGGACATCCTATTCCCGAACAAGCGGTTGTGAGAGATGGAGAAAGCATGAATTTCGTCACTTCAGGTGTGATGAGGAGGAAAAGATATTGTGTGCCGAACAGAAGTTACAGCATGAATTTGATGCTTGGTGGAACGCCACACAACTTGTCTTGGCGGCACAACATCTGGTAGTTACGTGGGAGATATTCAAGGAACGCAAAAATTACTTTCCGGTGTCGGTAAGGGACTCTAGGGAAGCGAAGTTCATGGCGCTTCTGCAAGGACCTCTCTCTATTCTTGATTACCAGCAGAAATTCGAGGAGCTCTTCTTTTTTGCTCCAGTATTCACGAAGGTTGACTTGGAGAAGGCTAAGAAATTCTCAAAAGGCTTGAGACCTACCATTAGAACTTACATGGCAATACAACCCATTGTGAGTTATGCTCAAGTTGTGCAAGCGGCAAAGAAGATAGAGGAAGGAGAAAGAGAGACCTATCTTCTGCAAAGAAGCTTGGCTAATAAGGGACCCAATCCTTATATGAACAGGAATTAGGGAAGGTTCACTAGGCCTTCACCTTACCCCACTCCTCAGTTTCAACCAAGAGGAGCAAGGTTTGGTTATGGAAATAGTGGTGCACCAATGCGTCCAGTTGGTAATACACAACCATCAGGACCTGTCTATGCAAATCCCCATCCTGTTGATGACCCTAGACCAACAGTTCGAGGTCTAGGGGAACTTATCTATTTCATTTGCCAGAAGCCTGGACATTTTTCTCGAAAATGCCCAGAGAAAGGGAACCAAGCTACTACTTCTTTTAGGACGACTCAGTATCCTCAAGCCAGAAAAGACTACAGTTTAGCAGGGAGTGAGATGGACCAGAGTCACGATGTGATGACAGGCCTACTTCTTATTGTTTCAGTTCTTGCATATGTACTAATTGAAACTGGAACATCGCACTTATTCATTGCATTGTCATTTATGAGGTGTACTTATTTACCATCTATGATAGGTCATTTAATTGCATTAATATTATATCAAATCCTTTATATTTTAATGAGACTAATTGGTTGTTTTATTTGGATATGAACAGATTATAGCATTCGGATATCAAATCTATAAAAAGAATGGTTAGAATCATATTGGCACATTTTTAAATCAAATCAAAGAATCACACCCAAATTAAGATGGAAGATTTGATTATGTCCAAAGCTAGAGGTTTGATCTTGCCCAAATCAATTCTGAAGTTGAATCTTGATTGAAAGTCTTTATTATTCTAATTTTCTTGTTAACTACTGCATTCGTTTATTTTTATTTAATTTGTTGATTCAAAACTCCCCAATTTTTATCAAAGAATAAATCTTCACCAATCTCTGTGGATTCGACCCTACTCACTACTAATACAAATTCAGTTGAGATAAGGATTATCATTGGTGGATTCGACACCCATCAAATTTTGGCGCCGTTGCCGGGGATTGGTTCTTTTAGATTTATTCATTTTGCTTTGTTTTATTTTATTTTTATTTTTTATTTTTTCTCTTGGTTGTTTGTTTTATGCCTCGATCCATTCATACAGGTGAACTTCAATTTGATCCAGAGATTGAGAAAACAGCCCGTAGATTGAGGAAGGAAACCAAACAACATTTTCAGGGAGTATCATCTTCTTCATCTTCTAGTATTGATTTAATTGGATTATTTGGGGTTGAAGAAGAAATCATGGATGCTAATAATATTAATGAGAGGACCTTAAAAGATTTAGCCATGCCAGATTTGAACCAACAACCATTATGTATTGAATATCCAAATATTGAGGTTGCTTTTGAATTAAAATCTGGTTTGATTCATTTACTCCCCACTTTCCGTGGTCTTGCAGGTGAAGATCCTCATAAACATCTCAAGGAGTTCCATGTGGTGTGCTCCACAATGAGGCCACATGGTGTAACCGATGAACAAATCAAGTTACGAGCCTTTCCATTTTCTTTGTCTGAAAAAGCTAAAGATTGGTTATACTACTTACCTTCTGGTTCAATAACCACCGGATTGATATGAAAAGGCGCTTTCTTGAAAAGTTTTTTCTCGCCTCGCGGGCTGCTACTATAAGGAAAGATATATGTGGGATCCGACAATATCATGGAGAAACTCTTCATAAATATTGGGAAAGATTTAAGCAATTGTGTGCTAGTTGTCCCCAACATCAAATTTCTGACCAACTTCTAATTCAATATTTTTATGAAGGGTTATCTAACATGGATAGGAATATGATTGACGCTGCTAGTGGAGGTGCGTTAGTACATAAAACCCCTACTGAGGCAAGAAATTTAATTTCTAATATGGCTGCCAACACTCAACAATTTGGGACTAGACGGAACAATCCACCAAGAAAAGTTAATGAGGTAAGTGTCTCTTCCATTGACCAACGTTTGGATAATCTAACTTCTCTTGTGGAAAAATTGGTTCTAGGAAATATCCAACAAGTGAAGGCTTGTGGTATTTGCTTCAAAACAAATCATGCCACAGATGCATGCCCAACACTTCAAGATGAAACTCATGAACATGCCAATATTGTTGGAGGATTCCCAGGTCCACCACAAAGAAGATATGATCCATACTCAAACACATACAATTCAGGATGGAAGGATCACCCAAATCTGAGTTATGGGCCTAGAGCTAACAATTTCCAACAACAATATCAGCCTAGGCAGTCCGATCAACAATATCAACAAGTTCCTAAGCAAGGTAAGTCTCTTGAACAATTAGTTGAATCTCTTGCTGTTAGTTCTCATCAATTCCAACAGGATACAAGAGCAAGTATTCAGAACTTGGAGAGTCAAATCAGTCAACTCGCCTCTTCAGTAAGTAAGCTTGAGAATCAAGGAAAATTGCCCTCACAAACAATTATCAATCCAAAGCAAAATGTGAGTGCCATGACATTGAGAAGTGGCAAAGAGTTAGAAGGACCCATTGCTTATCATTCAAATTTAAGAGAGGAGACAGAAAAAGAAGTAACACCTCCTGTACAACATGTAAGTCCTGAGGTAACACCCCCTCCTTTTCCAACAAGACTTTCTCAATCAAAAAAACTTGAAGAGGAAAAAGAAATTCTTGAGACATTTCGCAAAGTTGAGGTAAATATTCCTTTAATTGATGCTATCAAACAAATTCCTCGCTATGCGAAATTTCTTAAGGAATTATGTACTAATAAGAGAAAGTTGCAAGGCAATGAGAAAATAAGTGTGGGGGAGAATGTCTCAGCTGTGTTACAAAAGAAATTACCTTCAAAGTGCAAAGATCCAGGTATGTTTGTCATTCCTTGTAAAATAGGTATTATGAAAGTTGAGAAGGCCATGTGTGATTTGGGTGCTTCTATTAATGTTATGCCTTTATCAGTTTATAAATCTTTGAATGTTTGACCTTTAAAGAATACTGGCGTAATAATTCAATTGGCTGATAGATCAAATGTTTATCCTGAAGGAGTGTTAGAAGATGTTTTAGTTCAAGTAAATGGATTAGTTTTTCCTGCAGATTTTTATGTACTTGATATGGAAGAAGACTATTCTCCTAATTCAAGTTTGATTTTATTGGGGAGACCTTTCTTGAAAACTGCTAGAACTAAAATCGATGTGCATGATGGAACATTAACAATGGAGTTTGATGGCGAGATCATTAAATTTAATATATATGCTTCCATGAGATATCCTAATGATGTATATGCTGTTTATGCTTTTGATGCCATTGACACTCTAGCTCAAAAAACATTTAATTTTTGTGATGAAGACAAGTTTAAAATTGCACTTAGTAATGGTTTGACTCTTGAAGAAGTGCAGCTTGCAAAAGAAGAGTTTGCAATAGAGGATGAATTGCAAAATACTATTTTTGAATTAGAGTCACTTAGACCTATGAGGGTTGATGTTCCTTTTGCTAATCTTCCTCTTTCTAACACAAAACTTTTACCCTCTATTGTGTAGGCCCCCAAGCTGGAACTCAAAACATTGCCAGATCATTTAAAATATGCATTCTTGGGTGATAATAAAAGTCTTCCTGTAATTATTTCAAGTAAGCTGAATGCATTAGAAGAAGAGAGATTGCTTAGAGTGCTTCGGGAATATAAGGAGGCTATGGGATGGACCATAGCGGACATAAAAGGTTTAAGTCCCTCAACATGTATGCACAAAATCCTGCTTGAAGAGAATTGTAAACCTTCTAGGCAACCTCAACGCCGTTTGAACCCACCTATGATGGAGGTAGTGAAAAAGGAAATTTTAAAACTCCTTGATGCAGGTATGATCTATCCAATCTCAGATAGCAAATGGGTAAGTCCAGTTTAGGTAGTTCCAAAGAAAACTGGCATCACTGTGATTCAAAATGAGAATGGTGAGTTGGTGCCCACCCAAATCCAGAACGGATGGAGAGTTTGTATAGATTATCGTAAATTGAATGCATCAACTAGAAAGGATCATTTTCCTCTCCCATTTATTGATCAAATGCTTGAACGGTTAGCGGGAAAATCTCATTATTGTTGTTTGGATGGCTTTTCAGGTTTTCATCAAGTTCTGGTTGCACCAGAGGATCAAGAGAAAACCACATTTACATGTCCTTTTGGTACTTTTGCTTACCGACGGATGCCATTTGGACTTTGCAATGCGCCTGCTACATTCCAAAGATGTATGGTTAGTATTTTTTCTGAATATGTTGATAACATGTTGAGAACATCATAGAAGTGTTTATGGATGATTTTACAGTCTATGGTGATTCTTTTGATATATGTCTAACTAACCTAACAAAAGTGTTGCAGAGATGTATAGAAGCTAATCTTGTTTTGAATTATGAAAAATGTCACTTTATGGTAGATCAAGGACTTATTCTTGGACATATCGTTTCTGCAAAAGGTATAGAGGTTGATAAGTCAAAAATTGATATTATAAAATCATTGCCTTATCCTGTAACTGTACGGGAGATTCGTTCTTTTTTGGGGCATGCAGGATTTTATCGTCGCTTTATCAAGAACTTCTCCAAAATCACACAACCTTTGTGCAGATTATTGCAAAAGGATGTAGCATTTGACTTTGATAAAGCGTGCAAGGAAGCTTTTGACATTTTAAAAGACAAGTTGATTTCAGCCCCCATCATCAGATCACCAGATTGGAACCACCCTTTTGAAATCATGTGTGACGCAAGTAACTATGCAATAGGAGCTGTTCTTGGACAAAAATTTGGAAGAGAGTCTCACGTCATTTATTATGCTTCAAGAACTCTTGACAGTGCACAATGCAATTATTCAACAACGGAAAAAGAACTTTTAGCTATTGTATTTGCTTTAGAAAAATTCCGTTCTTATTTATTGGGTACTAAAATTGTTATTTACTCTGATCATGCAGCTCTGAAATATTTGTTTTCAAAGAAAGAAGCAAAACCGAGGCTGATCCGTTGGATACTCTTGTTACAAGAATTTGATTTGGAGATTCGTGACAAGAAAGGTGCAGAAAATTTAGTTGCCGACCACTTGAGTAGATTGATTTCAAGTGAAGACTCATCTCCACTACAAGACAATTTCCCAGATGAGCATCTCTTTTTCCTTAATGAGGTTCCTTGGTATGCAGATATAGTTAACTATTTAGTTACTAAAACTTTACCTAAGGATTTATCTAGAGCTCAAAAAGATAAAATAAAAAGTGATGCCAAATATTATGTGTGGGATGATCCTTACCTTTGGAAGCATTGTTCGGATTTAATTATTCGCAGATGTGTCCATCAACAAGAAATATCATCCATCTTACAATTCTGTCATTCATATGCTTGTGGTGGACATTTTGGTCCAAAAAGAACGGCTCGAAAAGTTCTAGAATGTGGGTTATATTGGCCAAATTTGTTTCATGATGCATATAGGTTTTGTAAATCATGTGAGCGTTGTCAAAAAACTGGGAACTTAGGACATAGAGATCAATTACCCCTTATCCCTATACTTATTTGTGAAATTTTTGATGTCTGGGGTATAGATTTCATGGGTCCTTTTCCTAATTCTTTTGGTAATTTTTATATAATTCTTGCTGTGGATTATGTCTCTAAATGGGTGGAGGCTAAAGCTACCCGAACTAATGATTCTAAAGTGGTTGTAGATTTTGTCAAGTCACAGATTTTTGTCAGATTTGGCACACCCAAGGCAATGATTAGTGATAGAGGCACTCATTTCTGCAATAAAGTGATTGAAGCATTGTTCCGCAAGTATAATGTCACTCATCGTGTTTCCACTGCATACCATCCACAAACAAGTGGGCAAGCTGAGGTGTCAAACCGAGAAGTCAAGTCCATTCTTGAGAAAATGGTAAATCCAAATCGAAAAGATTGGAGTTTAAGACTTAATGATGCATTGTGGGCCTATCGGACAGCCTACAAACCACCTATAGGTATGTCTCCTTACCGTTTAGTGTTTGAGAAAGCTTGTCATCTTCCTGTCGAGATGGAGCATAGGGCATTTTGGGCTGTAAAACAATGCAATATGGAAATGGACAAAGTTGGAGAACAACAAAAGCTTCAGTTACAAGAGTTGGAAGAAATTCGCAACGAAGCCTATGAGAGTTCAAGGATTTACAAGGATAAAACAAAGGCTTTCCATGATCAGCAATTGCGAGGTAAGAATTTTACAATTGGTCAAAAAGTTTTGCTCTACCAATCTAGATTGAAATTGTTTCTAGGAAAACTGCGTTCTAGATGGTTAGGATCTTTTGTTGTTACTAATGTCTTCACTCATGGTGCAGTTGAAATCCAAAGTTTTGAGACTGATAAAATTTTCAAGGTTAATGGTCATCGGTTAAAACCTTTTTATGAAGGTTTTCAAGTGCAGAATGTTGCAATTGAGCTTTGTATTCCGAATTACAAGGAATGAAAATGAACTAGGTCTAGCCAAAGACGTTAAATGAAGGCGCTAATGGGAGGCAACCCAATTTTCTTTACTTTAAAATTTTATTTATTTATTTATTTATTTATTTATTTTTATTGTTAGAAATCTTAATTTAATTTTTTTTCTTTTCTGACAACCAGTTTTTTTAAATCTTCGCCTTTCGCTTGATTGCTCAGCTTCAGTCCACTGTTCTATATATGAGGGGAGTATTCCTAGATTCTTTTATTTCTATTACAATAGGGACATTGTTACATTTAAGTGTGGGGGAGGGGATAACATATTTATACTTTTTGTGGGTGAAATTTTCTGAAATTCTTTTTAATGATGTTTCATTTTCTATGAGTTCAATGGAATGCATGACCAATATTTACAGGTTGAATTCAATTTTGATGAATCATGATCAATTAAATTCTTTAAAATCACATGCTAATGAAAGATTGTTTTAATTTCTGATTTAGAGGAAAAGATGCTAAAGATTCATATACACAAACAATTTTTGTGAGATTTTGAGCCTAAGAGCATATATCATTAGTTTTGCTCTGATTTTCTTGATTGAGTGATAATCTCTTATGGTTGGATACTTCTAGAACTTGTTTAGTTTTGCATGCTGAAATCATATAATTGGATTAAATACATACAAATGACAACGGCACCTAGGATTTACCACTTTTTAGCTTTCTTTTGATAGCCTATCCTTGATTATTACCTCTAGGAGCCCACTTTGAGCCTTGACCTTTTCTTTTGATAATATACCACTGTATAAACCTCATTAATTTTTTTTTGTTCTTTTCATTCTATTGAACCCAAATCGAAGGATGGTTGAGTTACTGATATGAAATATCAATTAATACTGAGAAGGAAAGGCAAGTACTGTCAAACTTAATGCATCTTTTACTTAAAGTGCATTGCAAAAAAAAAAAAAAAAAAAAAAAAGTGGCTGCATTTAGAGAAGAAAAAAAAGAGAAAAAGAATCGGTTCTAAAAAAAAAAAAGAGAGAAGAAGAAGAATCAGTTGTTTGGAAAATAATATCATTGAGCGACATACTTTATTTTTCCAGTGCATACTGTGTTGCCTTTTTGCTTTATGGTTTCTATAAGTTTTTGAGAACCTGAAAAAAAAAAAAAAAAAAAATTTTGATTATGACATATTATTGTGATTCAACTCATTCCTTTGATTTCATTTTATCCCAGTTTCCTTGTTTTTTCATACCATACCTAAAGCCTCATTACAACCTATTAAAGACCTTTGGATGTATGTGTTTAATTCAATGCTTAGTGGTGGAGGTGTGATTTCTTTACAAGCATATGGTAATTATCCTTCTGTGATTGATTTGAGTGGCTTTGTTACCCTTAAACACTGAGTGTATAGAGTGAATCTAAATGAGAGGGTATTGGATCTTGATGCATCTTGAATCTGATGATTTATTGAAACTAGTTCATTCATGTCGATTGATAAAGTTTAGTTGAAATTGTTGAATCTTAGTTGAAATTCAATATATTTTAGATCTTAGAAAAAAAGAATTTTTAAAATAATGCTTGAGGGCAAGCAATGGTTTAAGTGTGGGGGAATTTGATAGGTCATTTAATTGCATTAATATTATATCAAATCCTTTATATTTTAATGAGACTAATTGGTTGTTTTATTTGGATATGAACAGATTATAGCATTCGGATATCAAATCTATAAAAAGAATGGTTAGAATCATATTGGCACATTTTTAAATCAAATCAAAGAATCACACCCAAATTAAGATGGAAGATTTGATTATGTCCAAAGCTAGAGGTTTGATCTTGCCCAAATCAGAAGGATTTTCGTAAAAAGTCTTAATTCAGCAAGCAAATATTTCATTCTCTCTTGCGATCAGACATCTAAGGAAGAAGCTGAATTGGAAAGTGACTAAATTAGAAACCATTGCATTGGCAAATATGAAGAAAGGAAACAACTGAATTGGGAAGAATTGCGTTGCCAAAGCGAACGATGGAAATAACCGATTTGGAAAGAATGCAGAATTGGCAAGAATCCTCTATAAGAAGGAACGCATTTTCAGAGATTGAGGAGAGAAGCTACAACAAGAGAAAGCCACAATTCTGAGGAAGAACGGCACAATGTTTTCTATTTTCATTGCTTTGTTTTTATTTTCCATGTCTAGCTAATTCTAGCTTTCGATCAAGATTAATGGAAGTTTGATTTTCACCAATTGTGAGACTTTGGATTATCAGTTTTCTTTAATTCTCAGGTATTTATGCGTTTTCTATATTTATTATGTTATTGTATTAATCCTTAGACAAGAGGCCTGTTGTTTTATTATTAATACAATACTCAGTCAATTCTTATATAAGTGACAAATAGCATTCTCGAATGGGTAATCAATGCCCTGGAGAGTTTGCTTTGAGAATGTATATCCTAGTTTAAATAAACAAGGCTTTTTTCGGGTTTATTGACTAGGGATTGGGTCTTTTAATTTTTAATGCGATTAATAGACATAACTCAAAGGATAGATCCGAAGGTTATGTTTATTAATTAGAGAATAACTCAAAGGACAGATCCGAAGGTTATCAATAAAGTAGGGAAAGATTGGTTGTTAGAGGACTGATCCTCAATGACCATAACCAATCTACCCGAAATTAAAGTTTTTATTTTTTAAGTCAATGATCAATTGAGATAATCAATTCTGAAGTTGAATCTTGATCGAAAGTCTTTATTATTCTAATTTTCTTGTTAACTACTGCATTCGTTTATTTTTATTTAATTTGTTGATTCAAAACTCCCCAATTTTTATCAAAGAATAAATCTTCACCAATCTCTGTGGATTCGACCCTACTCACTACTAATACAAATTCAGTTGAGATAAGGATTATCTTTGGTGGATTCGACACCCATCAATCTAACAAGTTGAGTCATGAGTTAGTGGTTAGTACACCTACTCAGTCCATAGTAAAACTTGATGAGGTAGTTGATCAATATCTTGTAACTATAGAAGTGGAACCAGATAAGGTCAAGGCAGTGGCAGATTGGGACCAACCCAAGTCTGTTACCGAAATTAAAATTTTCTTGGGACTTGTGAGATTCTATAGGAGATTCATTGAAAATTCTCCAGGACATTCGTCCTATTAGCAAGGTTGAAAAAGGTGTGAAGTTCGTGTGGAGTGAAATATGTGAAAGGAACTTCCAAGAGTTGAAGAAGACGCTGCTGAGATATTGGACCGAAAGGACAGGCAACTCCGAAATCGAACCATTTTGTTGGTGAAGATTAGGTGGAAGAATCAGACAGTAGAAGAAGCCTTATGGGAGAAAGAGGATGAAATGTGAGTGAAGTATCCAATCCTCTCTAGAACCTCAGGTACGTCAATTTCGAGGACGAAATTTCTTTTAAGGGGGGAGTAATGTGAAATCCCCCGGATTTCTACCCCTTTAAGTCACGATTTCAAGACCGAAAACCCAGGCCTTGAATTGGCAACAATCGTGGACCATTCAAGTCGAGCTCTAAGGTTTGAAAATGGAACCAGTGTCGGTGGATGACCCTCATGATGACTCAACGACTCTCCTAGATTTTAAATGAAGAGAGAAAATTAATCACAGTGATGTAAATAGGGTGATATATGAATGACTATAGATTGATGTCGGAGAATCTGATTGATGTGAATAAGATATCAAATCGAATATCGTCGAAAGACCTTTCCAACGAGACAAACATCACTAAAATCAGAGTCCATTTGGGGGTCCAACCATGGGCCAGAAGATTGGACCGTTTGGGTGAACCAACCCCCATCCCATTTTCTGTTTAGGGGCAAAAAAGGAATTTTAATTTTTAAACCCTATTTATGTTTTATCTCATCCATAAACACATTTTTGGAGGCAAGAACGAGTTACAGGCTGTGGGAAGAGGAGGAACCAAGAAAAAGAGCGGTTCCCATCCTCTCGAAAGTTTTTATGATCCGAATCTTCGCAAAATTATTAGGAAATGTTAGTTTTCTTTAACCCTTCTCTTTAAATCATAGTTGGTGAGAGTTTCTCTTCTCTTCTTTCATGGAGATCTTGAAAGGGAAGGTTGTTAGGTATCTTGGATGCTTTCTTTTCTTATATTAATGTCCATTCCTAGTTTGTGGGAGTAATGGTAAGATATCATCCTAAGGTTGATGCATTTTGACTCTTTGGGTCACCCATGGGTGATTTATGAGAGCCAAATTTGGGCCTTTTTGAGCTGAGTCAAATTTGATCAAAATGAAGGTACCCGTAGGATCTTTTTTCTGCCAATTAGTTTTCTCCAAAGTTTTGTTTCGTTATAGACTTCGATTTGGTGGCAATTTAGAGACCATTCACTAGTGAGGTTGGGAACTACCATTTTTAACCTACTTTTCAGATTTGGGTTTTTGTGGGAAGATTTTGGGATATCCTTTGAAACCCAAATTGACTCTAATTTGTGATTATTAATTTCTTCCATGAATAGGCATTTATGTATCTTTAGTCACCAAACTTGTGGGAGTAAATTTTTTGACTTTGGAGAAAGGAGCCAAGTAAAAGGTGAGGAATAACTAACCATGTTATAAATAATTAATTGTTGCTATTTTAATTTCTTTTATTGATATAAATTATTGTAAATTTATATTTACCATGATATGCATGTGTATGACTTTGCACGAATGGAATGTAAGATTTATTGCTTGAGTATTTCTCTTTGCTGTTGAATCCTATGTTATTGATATGAATATGGTGTTATATTGTATGAGATGAAAGAGGAAGAACAATATTAATATCTTTACCTTGTATTTTCTACTAGGGTCGTGGGTTTGCCCATTGCCCTAGTGATCTTATGTGATTGTCTAGTTTACACTGGGAAATGGGGAATGCCTTTTTGGCATTTCTGCCATAGGATACTAAAGGAGGCGGTATGGGACGCATTCCTATGGTGCCTTTGGCACTTTTCCTAACTACTGATTGACATATGTAGGGCATGTCTAGAAGTGTTTGGCTAGGTGACGTCATGAGTACTACTGCCCTTCTTGTAGGGGTATTGAAACTGGTTAACTCGTGATGTCAGTGGCTGGGTCCTGTGAGCATCAAGCATGCCCACTGTCATCATGAGATGGTAGGGTTGCATATAATAGACAAGGGCTTATGGGCGCTTAAGACCTGTGAAATGACCCGTGAGAGGACATGGAGAGCATCCTGTCCATTATATGTGGATGACCATAGGGTTAGGGTCAACGTAGTCCAAGTTGGTTGGTGCCATAGGATACGTTGACTCTAGGTGGGAAAACATACTGAACCGAGTTTGTTGGTTCCATAGGGGAAGTATCCGGACCATAAGTAGTACAAGACCGTATGACTTTGCATTGGGTTTAGAGTAATCCTTGACACATGCCAGATCTTATAACAATGGTGATGTGAGAGAGTGGTGACTTATACCCTAGCCACGGATTGATGTGACTTGACCCAATTGCCGCGGAGAACCCAATAGACGTGCTTGAGTGCCGTGAGGGAAGAGTGATGAGACCGCCCAAAGAAGACTGGTGTGTGACTTAATGCATGTTTACTTTAGAGACTACATTATAGAGTTAGGAACCTCATATCATCACCAGGCATTTATTTTTTATATTATTAAATACATGATTGTTTTATGAATTAGGATATGGAGTATGGATGAATGTATTGACATGATTGTTAGTTACCTCACTGAGTTCTATGAACTCATTCCTTTATTTTGTTTGTTTCTTTAGACTGCTCTACAGGTTATGAAGACCCCTCCTATGCTGAGGATCCTTTGATGAATGGCTACCAGGAGGGCGTTGTCGGAAAAGAAATGGAAGCTCATGACGCTTCATGTTCATTCCAAGACTGCTCTTATGGTGTTTCTTTTACTTAGAGCTTCCTTAAATGATTTTCCGCTGCAACTTTAAATATTCTTTCCCTTCTAGGACTCTGATGTTTAGTTTCGATTTGAAATAATGGATGATTGTAATCATTATTTCAGATTTGGTAATTTATTACTTGAACTTGATTTATTCTTGTCCATTTAATTATGCTATATCATGTTTTGTATGGATTTGTCACTGAACCTAGATCTTGCGGTGTATCACCCCCACGGGTATTCAGGTATTACCAGTTCATGTATTACCCGATCCGGCTGGGTGGGGTGTGATAGACATGAAGTCCTATTAAATAGAGCATCAAAACCCTAAACAGAAGATCTTAGCTAGATTTTATCACTATGGGTTGATTGGTTGGTCTATTGGCCCAATCGACCTACCAGTCGAACCAGGCTGACAACAAGCCTAAGTCAAGGAAATAAAGGTCCAATCCTCATCAAATTCAAATGTGCTTCTCCCAACTCAACAAATAGCTCACCTAGCATAGAGGAATGCCTTCAAACCATGTCCAACTAGGCTTTAGGTCCATCAACCAAGCTCTTCGTCATCAAGGTGCAGTTTCTTTTCCAACTCTACCAAAGTTTCCAAGTATGGAACATCATCATCAATTTCCATGGGTTCTGGGTCAAACACCATGTCTTCCACTGAGATGGCCCATAGTTGTCTTCTTCCTTCACTTGTGGTCTTTGGACCTACAAACAATAGGGTTTCCAGGTTAAGGTTAGGGCTAGATTTCACAACCAGCACACAGGTTTGGACTACACTGATGGCTCCTATTGATGGCAGCTGGCATTGTCTAACTTGCCAATGGGATCGTGAGTTAGAAGCTAACCCGAAGTTACAAGAGCACAACCCTAAGGTGAAGAAGGCAAGGATTGAAGAAGAAGAAGAGCTGATAGAAGATTTTGACTAGTTTACTCTTGTTCTTCTAGACTTTTATTTTTTATTGTAATAGCTTTGGACTTTGCTTTAGATTTTCGATCTACCTTCCGCATTTGTTGTGGGGTATAATTCTGCTATAGTCTATAGTTATCTTTTGATTGGTATCTTGTTATCCGCACTCTGATATTCTTTTGTGATCCTTTTGAGATCATTTCTTGATTGTTATTCTTAATTTATTTCGATGCAGTGATTTGTTCTTGCTTTTGATTGTATTATTGTGCTATGTGGGATATGATAGCCTTAAACTTGATCTTCAAGGCTATTAATCACACACTCAGGTATTCCAGATAGGGTACCGACTGGGTGATTGTGACACAGTGGACCTGCTTGATGCTCACAAGACCCAGCCACTGACATCACGGGTTACTCGACTTCAATACCCTTGCTGGAAAGGTGTTAGCACTCATGGGTTTACGTAGCCAACACAACTAGACACCTAGTATCCATGCACTTAGGTCTAAGTGCATATATATAGAGAGTCACAAGAGCAATGGGTCAACCCACAACCTAGTTGGCATATACGTACAAGAGCACAGAGTCCACCATTAAATCCATACATTCATACCATTTCCATATCACAATTCATAAAATTTGAAAGTAGAAACAAACATAGAATTACATTACCTTCTATTCACACTAAGTCACACAGTTTCTAATAGAATTCAAGATAGTAATATAAATGAAGATTCAAATAACACCACAAGTACACAAGATATGGTTATGTATTTTCCTCACCTGTTAAAGTCAATAATGCTCTTCAAAGTCCAAAATGATTCACCAAAGAGAGTGAAATTAGACCAAAATAACCCTAAGTACATAAGAAAGTAAGTAGTAACAATCGAGGATCAGTCGAGGTCAAAAGGAGGCCAAAGAACACACCCAACATAGGGGCGGCTGGATAGGTCTACAGGACCGATCGATCTGCAAGTCAACTCCCCCCCCCCGCCACAGTCATGGTCACGAGGAAAATCTCCAATTTCAACCTCATTTTGAAACCAAATCAAATGGGGGGTTTTGGATCTTAATTCTAGCAGTATGGGCCCCAAAGTACCCTCCGAACATCCCAATTATGTCTCAAACAAAAAACCCTTAAATTTGGCTCTCTATGTTTGCCTGCGGGCATCTCGGAGGTTCAAAATGGTTTTAAATGCAAAGATTCTCACAAACCAACTCTCAAAGATGTTGGGAGACACAAAGAAAAACAAAGGGGAGCATTCAATACAACCCAATACCACCAACAACCACTACATAACATTCAAAGCTAATAAATACCATAAAAACTATGTTAAAAAAAGAGAGAGTTTTCATAAATGCTCACCTTTCTACGTGTTATCGTAATGATTTGGGCTTCGATGTGACACCACATGGAAGGAATCTACCAAAATTCTTGGATTTCTCCTCTCCCAAGCCCTCAGCCCCACTCGAGCAATAAGAAATACATTTATGAGGAGTTGGGAACTTAAAATAGGTTTTTTGGCTTGAAATACTGAGTCTGCCCCACACCTGGGTAAGGGGCGGTCAAACCAGCTATTCAATTGGCTCCAATCAACAAGCCCTTTATCTCTCTCATGCAGGGACCAATTTCGGTGATCCTTGGATGGGTAGAAAGGTCATTTCAAGAACTAGTCAATGGTGTATTTTACCTTGACATTTGAGACTTCCTCCATTAGTTTTTGGATGTGCCAAAACCTTATTTTTAAGCCTTCTTGGCTGATCTTCTCTCTCCTCTTAAACTCTAATAGAGTGGTTGAGTCTTCTACAAGGTCATCCACTTCCATGGGGTCCATTTCCGAATCTCTGGGCTCAACTCGAATGGTCCACAATTGTCATCTACTCGAGCTCCGGTTCGCGGTCCTGAAACCATTGGTTAAAGGATCAGGAATCCCGGGGATTTCACATGACCAGTAGTCAACTTTACCGGACAAGTATCATTATGGCGAATCTAACTTTTATTAATTGATGATTCCAGTCTAACGGTGTGTAAAAATGACAGGTTGATATCAGAGAAGATCCGTACTGTATACTAGCGGCGCACCCCATGGTGCCGCTTGGTGTCATTGCACCACTTGGACTACGTGAAGCCGTTGTTTCCAAAGGAGCAATTGATGAAGCTAAAAGACAAGGAGGGTCAAAGAATTCAGGTAGAGTCATTGAAAAAGCTGAGAGAAGCGTATGAGTTGGACCCAGGGAGGACATTGCAACAAAGCATATGTTACGATCTGGAATGGAATTGGTCATTGTCTATTGGGTGGGGTTTCACGCCACAACTGTATCCGACATTGGTGATGGCAAAGGAATTGCAGATGACAATACAGACATTTCAAATGTGGAGGAGCTGGAGTAGTGAGCCATTCACTTTCAACACCAGGAAATTGAGTTCCGATCAATGTGAACGACCACTGTTTTACTTCTTTGATGAGGTGAAACTGGAATCTGTTGATCAGACCTTAACTACTTATGATAGGTTCGTTCCTGATCCAAACTGGAATGCACCAAACCCCACTACGCGTCCATTCTGAGTGTGCAGCCGATCAAAGTTTTGGCATCCAGATTGAATCCTAACCATAGGAAAAAGGTACGCTTCTCTTCCATCTTTTATGCTGATACGGAAGATTCCTACCTGACTGAGTCTGATGCGGATGGGGCTCCACATGCTAGTTAGTCAGGACATATGCCGACCACCCTGACCAAGGCATAACATATGCTAGACAAATATAGCAACCGTTCTCAATGGGGAAGGTCAACTCAATCACTGATTGAGCAGGACCAACAACATGGAGGCATAATCTTAGGAGAAACAACAGCCTCGGTCGGGTAAACTTACTAAGTACGTAAAAGGTAATACTCACAGTATAAGAAGAGGGACATACCCCTCCGGTAAGGATCCAAGACACTCTAAGCATAATCTTGTGTAGCTTTTACACGAGTTCTCATCTATTCACTGTCTAACTTAGCCATCGGAGGCGGCTGCCCGGCACACGAGCCGACCCTCATCTAACCTTTCTTGCAGGACTCATCGTCCCAAATATGAGAGGAGGCTCAGTCAATCTAGAAGTTTAACTGAGACGCTTCCGTTTGGTGCCATCTGTGGGAATGACAAATCTTCAAGTCATGGCAAGACGAGGAGGAAATAATGGACGTTCCCGAATAGAAAATGCTGGCGGGAATCAGATTCCCAAAGATCAAACACATCAAGACGATGGAGTCCACTCAACCCGAGTGGAACAGGATCCTCCCGAGGGGAACCTGGTCGTTGAAAATCCAAAAGGGCAAGGCACATCCCGAGGCCCTCAGGGGTATGCTACGGTAGCAGATATGGATGAGCTCCACAAGGGAATGATCGAGATGCAAGGGGTGTTGCGGTGCTTGGTCCATCAAGTTGGAGTTGAGCAAGGTCCAAGGCATAACACTCAGGTGGGAAGGCTACTGAGAGCCTTCCAAAATGCAAGAAGATCCCGGCCAAGAGGGAGGATCCCGAAAGGAAGACCTGATGAAGGTTAGAGGTCCAGTCATGCTAGTCCTGACCATCGTCAAAGAACACCGAACTGGACGAGAATTAGCACCCTAAAACGTATTTCAGTACCTTCCAAGACAAGATCCTTTCCTCAAAGAAGCCGTCAAGAAGAAATGGAGCACCAAGGAGAAAGTCATCCTCAACCAACCCGATCGAGGGTCTTGGTTGCCCGAACTCAATCCAGAAAAGAAAACATCGCTGAATCAAGCGGGAATGGAGTTAGGCAAAATCGCCTTAGAAGAAGGATGGCTGAGGTGGAGCGCAAGTTGGAGGATCGAGACCATGATGAACATCTGGACGTGGTTGATCGGGAACCATTCTTCGATGAAATCATGAACATACCTGTTCCCCAAAATTTCATCATGGCAACTCTCACTCCATTCGAAGGAAAGACAAACCCGAAGGACCACATAAGTTACTTCAAATCGGTGATGACTGTCCTTGGACGAGAAGACGGATTACTCTGTAGAACGTTCCCGGCTTCATTAAAAGGCCTGACCATTAAGTGGTTTAGCAGCCTGTAGCCGGGATCCATCCACAACTTCAAGGAACTTGCCCGGAAGTTCATAGCCCAATTCAGAAGTGCGACCGGAAGCAAGAAGACGTCTGATAGCTTATTCGTTATAAGGCAAGGGCGGAATGAATCCATTCGGGATTTCCTGAAGCGTTTCGATGAAATAGCCATTGAGATCGAGGATTTTGATGATCACGTGGCGTACAACGCACTTTGGAATGGCATTACACACCCGAGGCTTTTGGAAGTCTTACTAACATATAAGCCCAAGACATACGGGACACTGTTACGTAAGTGCCAAAAACAAGCTAGTGTTTATGAAGCCAGTGTTTTTAAGGCAATAATTTGAATCGGGTCAATCCCGGTCAACTTGCACCTTCCTTAAGGTCTTGCACTTTTTTAAGGCAATAATTTGAATCGGGTCAATCCCGGTCAACTTGCACCTTCCTTAAGGTCTTGCACTTTTTTAAGGCAAGAATTTGAGTCGGGTCAATCCCGGTCAACTTGCACCTTCCTTAAGGTCTTGAACTTTTTTAAGGCAACAATTTGAATCGGGTCAATCCCGGTCAACTTGCACCTTCCTTAAGGTCTTGCTCTTTTTTAAGGCAATAATTTGAATCGGGTCAATCCCGGTCATCTTGCACCTTCCTTAAGGTCTTGCACTTTTTTAATCTTCCTTGCTATCCCGCATGATGTAAACAACGTCCGAGATAGGGGGCTTATGATATGGAATATTCCTACCCAACCGGGTCTGATGTGGATGGGGCTCCACATGCTAGTTAGTCGGGACATATGCCGACCACCCCGACCAAGGCGTAACGTATGCTGGACTAATATAGCAACTGTTGTCAATGGGGAAGGTCAACTCAATCACTGATTGAGCAGGATCAACGACATGGAGGCATAATCTTAGGAGAAACAACAGCCTCCGTCGGGTAAACTTACCAAGTACGTAAAAGGTAATACTTACAGTATAAGAAGAGGGACATACCCCTCCGGTAAGGATCCAATAGATTCTGAGTTCCATCTTGTATTATCTTGGCACGAGACCTTAGATTGTTCATTGTCTGACTTAGCCATCGGAGGCAGTTGCCCGGTACTCTAGCCGGTCTGCATCTAACTCTTTTTGCAAGACTCATCGTCTCCAGTTTGAAGGGGGCTTAGTCGAGGTATAACCAAATCTTGATGAGTTAGGAAGATGAGAAGCATACATCATTCATGACTGATCGGGAAAGTTATTACTACTGAGTGATGCCATTCGGTTTAAAAAATGCGGGGGCTACTTATCAAAGAGCCATCAACGAAATTTTCCAACAGCAGATCAGGAGAAATATGGAGGTTTACGTCGACGGCATGCTCATGAAGAGTCTGGTTCGGGCAAAACATTTGACTTAACTTGAAGAAACCTTTGATTTGTTGAGAACATACCAAATGCGTCTAAACCCCAAGAAGTGTGCCTTCGGAGTTTGTTCTGGGAAGTTCCTCAGCTTCATGGTTTCCCAGAGGGGAATTGAAGCTAACCCGGAGAAGATCCAGGCGCTGATCGGGATGAAATCGCTTGTTACAGTAAAGGAAATCAAGTGTTTGACAGGAAGAGTAGCAGCGCTAAACCGGTTCATTTCCCGAGCCGGGGAGAAATGCAATTCCTTTTTCAAAACGTTGAAGGCTACACCCAGTTCGGGAACAATAACTTGGACAGAATAATGCCAACAGACATTTGAGCAACTAAAAACGTCACTCGGGACAAGACCTGCCGACCAGTAAACGGGGAATCTCTTACAGTTTATCTTGCCATTTCACCAACTGCAATCAGTGCTGTATTAGTAAAAGCTGAGACAATCTAGAACCCGGTCTATTATGTGAGTTATGTACTCATTGATGCTGAGACAAGGTACCTAGACATGGACAACCAGACTTTAGCTCTTTTGGTAGCATCGCGAAAGCTAAGACCCTATTTTCAAGCACACCCGATAGTAGTCCCGACCAACTTCCCACTATAGAAAATACTTCAAAGACCTGATGTGGCTGGAAGGATGGTCGGGTGGGTAGTGGAGCTTAGCGAATACCAGATCAAGATCAAACCGAGGACGGCCATAAAAGCTCAGGTCTTGGCCGATTTCATTGTGGAAAGCAGCCTACCGCAAAATGAGAATCAAGCAGCTACTACTGAAACATCAGACTTGTGGATTTTACATGTCGATGGCTCGAGTAGTACTTCTGGATTGGGAGCGGGGCTGACAATCAGCAGTCCCGAGAACTTCACAATCAGCTATGCATTGAGATTTAACTTCCCAGCTTCAAACAATGAAGCCGAGTATGAAGCTGTAATAGCAGGTTTACGAGGGCCCCGAGCTCTCAGGGTTCGAGAATTAGAAGTAAGAAGTGATTCTCAACTTGTTGTCAATCAAATCAAGCGAGAGTATAATGCGAAGGATGAAAGAATGGCCAAGTATTTGGCCAAGGTTGAACAACTCCAGATTCTCTTTGATCGGATAACTTTCCACCAGATACCCAGAAAGGAGAATGAGAAAGCAGATGAACTCTCCTGGCTATCTTTGGCAAATTACAAAAACTTGGACTCGGCAGTTTACATCGAAGAATTGAAGAGCCCAAGTACACAGTAAATAGAAGCTTTTGAGATCAGCAGCAAACCCGATTGGACAACGCCCTTGGTAAATTACCTTCGGGATAATATTCTCCCGATTGATCCAAAAGAAGCCAAAAGAACAAGGAATCAAGCAGCTCGGTTCACCATCATCGAGTACCAGGTATACAGAAGATCCTTCATTGAACCACTCTTAAGGTGTGTTGGGCCTTCCCGAGCCAGCTATGCTCTAGCAGAAATTCATGAATGAATTTGCGGCGCACACATGGGTGGAAAGGCTTTGGCACAGAAGGTATTGCGCTAGGGTATATTTTGGCCAACTGTGCAAAAAGATGCTATTGAATATGTTTGCAAATGTGGACAATGCCAAAAGCATGCCAACGTCCCAAAAGTGCCAGCAGTTCCCATGATGCCCGTCTCCAACCCAACACCCATTCACAATGTGGGGAATGGACCTCATTGGGAAGTTACTGAAAGCTTCACGAAATCGGGAGTACCTTGTGGTTACCATAGACTACTTTATGAAGTGGGTCGAGGCTAAACCGTTGTCTTCCATCACAGAAAAGCAAATGGAGAAATTTTTTGAAGAAAAAGTTATTTACAGGTTCGGGATACCCCGAATTCTCGTGACGGACAATGGAAAACAATTTGAGGGAGCGGGATTCAAATATTTTTGTAAAAGATATCACATTGAGCATTGATTCACTTCAATTGCTTATCCCCAGAGCAATGGACAAGTAGAGGTCACCAATAGGACACTATTGGACGGGATTAAGAAGAGACTGGAAGATAGTCAGGGTCAGTGGGTCGAGGAACTCCCGAGTGTTTTGTGGTCTTACAGGATGACTGCGCAAACCCCAACTGGAGAAACTCCATTCTGTCTCGCGTATGGAACCGAAGCCCTAGCTCCCGTGGAAGTATTGGCCGGGTCGTTACATTATAACACCTTTAACGAGAAGCAAAACGACCAAGGACTAAGGGAAAACTTAGACCTCTTGCAAGAAACCCGAGCGAAGGCTCAACAAAGAAATCAGTTGTACCAAAAGAGAGTAGCTCAACACTATAACTCCCGGGTCAAAAACTGAAGGTACAGATCGGGAGATTTGGTGCTGAGGAGAACTGGGGCTTCTGACCCAAAGAATCAAGGAAAATTAACTCCAGCATGGGAAGGGCCTTACTTGGTTGACAAAGAAACAAAACTGGGAGCATATCGACTAAAAGACTCAGAGACTGGAAGGCCAATTGATCGGTCATGGAA
The DNA here is from genome assembly GCF_041222555.1 of Hakea prostrata. Lineage (NCBI taxonomy): Eukaryota > Viridiplantae > Streptophyta > Magnoliopsida > Proteales > Proteaceae > Hakea > Hakea prostrata. The sequence continues at coordinate 35,090,486 of NC_142608.1, forward strand.
CTCCACCAACCTGAGAAAATTCTATCAATAGTTCTGTACCTTTTTCAAAAAGGAAGTTAACATTTTTGGGTCCTTCCCGATTTATTCAGCGCCTTTTTTAAGGATAAGCATTTTTCAAGGTAATAAAATAAGATTTGGGTACGTCCCGGTCTATTTGTACCTTTATTAAGGACTTGCATCCTTTTTCAAAAGATAAACTTTTTTGGGTCCTACCGGTTTATTTTTGCACCTTTATTAAGGACTTGCATCTTTTTTTCAAAAGATAAACTTTTTCAGGTCCTACCCGTTTATTTTTGTGCCTTTCTTAAGGACTTGCGTCTTTTCTAAAAGATTAAAAAAATTCAGGTACGCCCTGGATAACTTGCGCCTTCATCAAGGACTTGCATCATTTCTAAAAGATAAAACATATTTGGGTTCGTCCCGGTCTACTTGCGCCTTTTTTAAAAAAGGTTAACACTTTTCAAGGCAATAAAGATGGTTCAGTTTTATCCCAGTCTACTTAAACCTTAATTAAGAATTAGCCCCTTCTCTAAGGTTATTATAAAGATTCAGGTCCATCCCGGTCTTGTTGCACCTTTTAAAGGACTTAGCACTTTCCAGATCATTAAAAGATTAACTATGAAAACTATAGTTGCAAAACACTTGGTCAAAATTCATTCACAAAGGATTACATGACTCGGGAATACAATTGATTAGATGACTCGGGATAAAACTGATTAGACGACTCAGGATCAACTATTCGGGATACAAAACTTCAAGATGACACTGGCAAAGAGATGTCTCATAATTTATGAAGTGAAGCATCTTCGAAGTCTTTGACATCGACATTGTTGCTTACTTCTGATGGTCCTCCCGATTGACACTGAGAAATGCAGAAAACTTGGGCAACTTGAAGAAGGTAAGATTCATGTGCCGATCGGAAGCCATGAACTTACCAACTAGTTGATGGCCATCTTGGATTGTCACACGCATCCATCCCGAACGCATCAATCGATTTTCAAGGAGGGGCTTGCGGGAGGGTTCTCTTCAGCAGTAGGACCGACCAAACCATCATTGGACACATTAGTGTTAGCAATGGTGTCATTTGGGGATCCCCTAGTTTCTTCTTTAGCAAACGACTTCTCTGGGCCAACATCCTTAGCCTCTTCCTCGGACTCTCCACGTCCTCATCTTCACCCTCATCCTCTTCTTCTTCTTCTTCACCTTCCTCCTCAGCTTCTACCTCGGGTGTCACATCCAATGAACCGGTACCCTATCTGGCATACCCGAGTGTGTGATCCACAGTCCACAAGATCCAGTATTGAGGAAATCAACCTCCCACATTCACAATAATATAATCAAGAACAGACTAAATCAAGGTTAACAATATTATTTAAATGAATCAAAGCAAAGTAAAGAAGTTATCATTAGAGTGCGGAAATGATACCAATAGATATATATAATCAAAATGTAGAGTGAGGCGGAATCTCACTCCACGAGTACAACGGAATGTAGATTGAAAGTCAAAAGAAGATTACAATTGGTTCTAAAGATAAGAAAGAAAGATATAATCAAACTAAGCTAGAGTCTATTCTACTTTATAAAAAACGTCTTCATAAACATAGACTTCATCAATCACACTCAGACGCTCCCACTCCACGATAGGGCTAATCCTGGTATGAAGTATGATCACTCGAGGGATCATCAACGTAATCTTCATAGTTGCCAACACCTTGCGTGTAGTACGCTTCTTCAACTTGCGCTTCCTCATATTGGCCTTCATAGTCATCTATGCCTGTAGAGTAATCTAACAAAAGATATTGTACAAAAGGAGTGAGTTTCAAAAGAAACCCAGTAAGGCAAGTTATTCCATAATAGCATAAATAACATGATAGCATAAACATAGCATAATGTAATATGATATGAAACATAAAATGCATGTATGAGTCTAACTCTATGTATGCTGGTCTCTATAGGTAGACATGCTTTAAGATATAGCACCATACTTCTTTAGGAAGGTCATTCACTCCCCTTCAGCCATCTTGGCATCTTGGGTCTGCCGGTGGTAGTTTGGTCTTGCATCCCTCTTGGACATTCCTTGGTTGGGGGTTTAGGTAACCTCTCTCTCACATCACCATTGGTCTAAGTATTGGCGCATGTCAGGGTAAAGCCTAGCCAAATGCAAGTCATCTACTTGGTTACATCAACTCAGATCCAGATACGTCCATCCCTCACCCCTGGCGATCCTTTCCGGTATCCTTCACACTAGAGTCAGCATAGTCCCATACTATAGACTCATCAACCCTATTGGTCATCCACAAGTAGTAGACAGGAAGCTCTCATGTCCCCTCACGGATTGGCTACCGGTCTTGAGCGCCCATGAGCCCAAGTCTACTAAATGCAACCCTACCAATAAATGGCCCCCACAATGTGATTCATATCTTCTCACGGGTTGGTTACCGGTCTTGAACTCCCATGAATCCCCATTGCTACCACGGGTCATTCGGTCTCAATACCCTTCCGAATCGGGTTTGATATAACAGGGAATATCCTAGCCTAACACTGCTAGACAAGTCCTAGGTATGACAACCAATAATCCGGGAAAGTGTCAAAGGGCAACATTGGAAATATCCCATACTATTCCCAATGATATCCAAGGACAGAAATGTCAAAAGGACATTCCCCAATCCCAAATCATACCTAAACAATCACAATCCCAATTCAGTCATATCATTCACGACAGATATCTCATCAAATAGAAGAGTATAATAAGACAAGAACAAATGAATAAGCAACATACATGAATAAGTATTCATACATGATCAAGTACATAAAGTAAATAAGGAAATAAGATCCTACTGTACTTACAGCATTCATATCAAAATAGAAACTATCATAACAGTAGCAAATCTAAGTAGTTCCCAAATTAGAAACTAAGATTCACGTAATCTATGTTAATATGGTAATAACTGTCCTTACCTTAAATAGATTCAAATATATTCCGGACGGACAAGAGGATGAATCCAAAGTTAGCAAACAAACCCTAGAATAGCATCATACAATCATTAGGAAGTAGTCCTAAAAGAATGAGCATCAATCAAATCGAAATGGATGAAGAAATCCTATTCTGTCACTGTAGGTTGATTGGCTGGGTTGACTGGTTTAGTTGACCCAAGCAATCTGCCCAGAGAGTAATCCAAGTCCAAAAACAGTATTTTGAACCGAAACCTATTCTATACAATCCGGAATGCTACGAAACTTGGAAAGAATGTCTAACACAGTAGTCTAAGACTAAAAAGCATATTTTAGACATCAAACAACGATTAAAACCATTACTTACTAATTTGAAATCATACTTTCTATTTTGGTAAAAATCACGGTTTACATTGAAAACATGCCATGAATGAAAGAGATGAACTAGAGATGATGAGATCTCATTCTAGTACATGAATATAGTAAATCAGAGGTATGAATAATCATGGAGAGGCATCTACAATGCTAGAAGAAATCAAAATAAGAATATGATCATAGATGCATGTAGAAAACATAAGAATCATGGTAAGAATTGATTATGATGATCATAGTATGAGAATGAATGGAGATTGTAGAAGATACAATTGCAGAGATGCAACATCTTCTTCATAATCTCAGATTAGAGAAGAGAAGGATCATGGAAAGAATAAATCAATATCATAGAAGTACGATTACTAACCTTTGATTGAAGAACAAGAGAGAGAACTTGCAAGTTTGCAAGGTTTGATCTTCTTCAACACTTTTGGAGGCTCGGAGATGAGTTCCCTTCGTTCTCTAAGTGTTTTGGAGGCTAGGGATACTAAAATCACAAAGTTATGAGGTATATATAGCAAGATAACCTAAACAGAAGATTATGCTCGAGTTAAGCAACCTTGGGTCGATTGGCTGGGTAGACTGACCTAGTCGACCCAAGCAGTCAACGCAGACTATCTGTGAAACCCAGCCCTAACCCTAACCCGGAAACCCTGTTGTTTGTAGGTCCAGCAACCCGAAGTAAGGCAAGAAGTCATCTTTGGGCCATTTCTGTTGAAGACTTGATGGTTGGATTGGAATCCTTGAGTGTAGATGTCAGTGTTCCATTCATGGAAACTGCACCCTGATGAAGATTGGATTAGTTGATGGACTTGGAGTGCTCTCTGTATTGGTTTGAAGGCATTTCTACCTACTAGGTATGTCACTTTAGGTGTGTGCAAAACCCTTGATCTTTGGACTTGATCTGAGCCTTCAATTCCCTGTTTTGAAGTTGCTGTTCTGATTGGTCGACTGGACCAGTCGACCAATCAATCGACCAATTGAGTCTGTTTTTGAAATTTAGGTCGTGGCTACTCTATTTAAGTTTAGTCTCGGGAATACTCCACCTCATCTGCCTCCTAAGCCTCTAGAACGAGTTAGAACCCTATTCTAATCAATTCCCTTGCATCCTTGGTTGATATCTCGCAAGAACTCAAATAATCTTCATCCTCCTGCATCAAAGGTATGTTTATGATCTCTTTCCTCTCTATCTCTGATTTTCTTTCCTTTAATTTGTTCTTGATTGAGATTAGGAAGGTGATGCTGCATTCTTGCAACCATCTATTCCATGATCTCATCATGTTCTTTGAGATCTATGATAATCATCATGATCTCAACCCTTGCCAGTTGAATCCTGGAAACCCTAATCCTTGAAACCCTAACCTTGTGTGGTCATCAGGAGAACCTTTTGGTAACCCCCATGTGAGGGAAACCTCATGGGTAATGTGGAGGTTGATCTAAATTCAATATTCTTTAATTCTTCTTGTTGTATTTGACCTAACAATTTACCTCCCTTCATCCGGTACTCTCAACCTTTTCATGGGAGCCAAAAAGGGTGAAACCCTAGTTTCTTGGGTAAAATCAAGAACCCCTATTTTGATCATGTTAGAATACACTCACTTTATTTTCTTTACTAGAATTGTATCCTATCATCCTCTAATTATTTACCCTTGATCACACTGTGTTTTCTTCATGATCTATGTTTAACCTAATTAGGTTAAGCTTATGGTTCCTAAGTTGTAACCTGGAAACTTGAATTGACTAATGGTTTGATGTCCTCTATAGACTTAGATGCTTCCATTAGAGTTTCCCCCTTATTTTGTACCCTTTTGAACCACCAAATTTGGATTCATATTCTAAAATTTTTGATTGTTGAAGGCTACTGTCTCTGTTGGTTGACTCATTGGTCAACTGGGGCAGTAGACCAATCAGTCGACCAATGGGTACAGCCACCCCTTTCTTGGTTTGTTTTGATTGAATTGTGATCTTTCCTTCTATGTATCTTTCCTAACTCATTGTATACACTTGTTTAAGACTCTTTTCTCAGGTTTAGTCAAGGTCTAACTTGATTCTCTAAGTTCCTTTACGAGTTAGAAGGTAAGGACAGTTGTTTCCTTAACTACATAGATCACATACTCTCTGGTTTCTATCTTTATGAAACTATGAGTTTAACTACTGTTTATATACTTTTACTTCTGATCTACTACTGTGAGAACAGTAGCACTTGTTTAGATTATCTTTTCATTATTCATACTTATATGAATTGGTTATTATCATGTTGTTAATGATTAGATCTTGACTTTATATCCTCTTTGGTATATGATGAATTGTTGACTGTGTATGTCATGACTGATCTGAGATTGTATCTGATTAGGTATGATTTGGGATTGAGAGGTGTCCTTATGACACTTCTGTCCTTGGCCATTATCGGAAATAGTATGGGATGTTTCTGGGGTTGTCCATCGATGCTCTCCCAAGTTATTGATTGTCATATAGCAGTGTTTGGCTAGGATGTCCCCGTTATATCAGACCCAATTCGGAAGGGTATTGAGACCGAATGACCCATGGCAGCAATGGGGATTCACGGACGCTGAAGACCGGTAACCAACCCGTGAGAGGACGGGAATCACATTGTGGGGGGTCATGTATTGAAGGGTTGCATATGGTTAGACTTGGGCTCATGGGCGCTTAAGACCGGTGAGTTATATCCGTGAGAGGACATGAGAGCTTCCCGTTTACCATATGTGGATAACCAATAGGGTTGATGAGTCCATAGTCCGGGACTATTAGGACTCTAGTGGAAAGGATACTAGAAAGGATCGCCCGGGCGAAGAATGGAGGTATCTGGACCTGAGTTGATGTAACTGAATAGATGACTTGCATTGGGCTAGGCTTTTACCCTGACATGCGCCGGTACTTATGCCAAATGGTTGTGAGAGAGAGTGTTGACTTAAGCCCCTGCCATGGTTTGTCCTGAGGGATGGCGGACCCACTACCAACAGGAGCCGTATGCGTGACCTACCCAAAGAAGTACGGTGCTATGACTTAAAGCATGTCTGCCATAGAGACTAGCATACATAGAGTTTAGATGCATACATACATTACTTGTTTCATATTGCATTGCATCTTATTATGGTTTGCTTCCATGTTATTTATGTTGTTATGGATTAACTACCTTAGGGCCTGTTTGGTTACATGAGTCTGGAGATTTCAAATATCTAGAGATTCAAATCTATAGATTTCAAATCTATGGAGTTATAATTTATAAAATTAGATGTTTGGTTGTGGAATAAAATCTGTGGATTCATCCTAAAAAACTATTTGATCGACGTGATTTTTGTGAATGTGCAAATGTATAGCTTTTTTGAAATCTCTGGATTTCACCCCTTACCCATAAATCTACAGAATCACATTTTTAGTGTAAAAAGGTGAATCTCTAGATTTCATGAATCTAGAGATTTTTACAACCAAACGGGTATAATTCTCAGATTCATGAATCCAGAGATTTCAAATCTCTGGATTCATGTAACCAAACAGGCCCTTACTGAGTTTCTTCAAAACTCATTCCTTTTTGTACATTGTTTTGTTAGACTATTCTACAGGTATTGATTACTATGGTGAACAGTACGATGAAGCGCAAGCCGATGAAGGTGTTGGCAACAATCAAGATTACTCTGATGATCCCTCAGTTGATCAAGATGTGTACTACGATTAAAGACAACGGGGAGGTGGAACGTCTCAAATGGATTGATGAAGTCCACTATTTTGAAGACTTCATCTATAGAATAGAAAACTCTTATGTCTAGTTATCTCTCTTAGTTCCTTTGATTTAGTTGTTATTTCTTTTAGACTTACATACTACGTTCCGTTGTATTTTGTGGAGTGAGTTTCCACCTCACTTTACTTCTTTTGATATCTACAGATATCTGGTATCATTTTCCGCACTCTGATTATATTATTTATTCATTTCTTGTTTTGAACCTTGTTTATAATATTAAACCTTGATTATTTCCTGTTTATGATTATGTTATTGTATATGTGGGAGGATGATTTCCTCGATACTTGATCTTCGGGGCTGTGGATCACACTCTCGGGTATGCCAGTTAGGGTACCGGCTGGGAGGATGTGACACTATCAACTTAGTCTGAAACAGGGATTTGAGGGCCTTTCACTACTCGGAATCAAACGAAACTTTAAACACATAAACTATAACTTACCTAGCATGGAAAAATGGCTTCAAATCATAATTAACCAGGCTCTAGGGTCATCAACCAATCTTCTCTTCATCAAGGCGTAGTCTCTTTTCTAAATCCAACACTGTCTCCAAATATGGGGCATCATCACCAATCTCCATAGGTTTGGAGTCGAACACTATGTCTTCTACTGATATGGCCCATAGTTGACTTTCACTTCTACTTTGGGTCTTCGGACCTACAGACAATAGAGTATCCGGGTTAAGGTTAGGGTCGGGTTTCACATCGGGTAGTTTCGGAGGTCGGGGGTCGATATAGTTCGTAGCTATAGGGTACAAGGTTTCAGGTAGTTCGGGAAGATCTTCTGGCCGAGGAAGATGGAGATCATCATATAATTTGGGATCCAGAAGCTTCTGCAATCTTTTGGGATGGGCGAGTTGCGTTTGCTCAAGGGTCAATTTGAAGGCCTGACGTATACCTCTTTTAAAAGCGGGAGTAGAGATGGCTATTGCCAAGTTTTTGAACTCCAGGGACTCGAAATACTTCTCTAGCACCTCCCGCTTGAAAGCTTGCGCCCCCGAGGCCTTCAACTCCCCTAGCTCAGTCCTTAGTCGGGCATTGATCTCTCATTCCTCTGCTAAGAGAGCCTCAGCCGCCTTCAGTTCTGTAGCAGTCTTCTCGAGTTTCTTGTCAAGATCATTGACCTTCCCCTTGTATGTGCCTTTGCTCTGGGAAAGGTCATCTTTCTCCTTTTCCACCTTGGACAACTTCCCTTCAGCCTCTTCCAATTTCTTCTCCGCTTGACCAGCCCTAACGTTCGCCCTTGATGAAACTGTTCGGCCAGCACCAACTGGTTAGCTTGGTCCCGAGCCCTACCCAGGGACTCGGCAAAAATGTGAATTGCCCCAGCCACATACCTGAAGAAGAAACATTAGACAACAGGGAACAAAAGGAGGAAGAAGAACGGGATGGAATCAGAAGAGCGTTACCTGAATCCTTCATCAAAAAACTCTCTGTTGGGGAGATTCCTCAAGTACTCCCGATCAGCATTTTTAGTGGCATTGTTCAACCATTGCTCGGCATGAACTGAATCGGCAAAAACCGAGCTAAAGTCGGCATTCCCAGTCGAAGTTGAGGGCATAGCTTCCCGTTCGGATTCGTAGATACGAACCTTCTTTGGAGGAGAATGAGGAGCCACATTCGCCTTTCATTTCTCACCTCCCGAGGAAGGCTGTGAAACCCGGCCCTAACCTTAACCCAGATACTCTTTGATTGTAGGTCCGAAGACCCGAAGTAGAAGTGAAAGTCAACTATGGACCATATTGGTAGATGATATAGTGTTCGACTCCGAACCTATGGAGATTGAAGATGATGCCCCATACTTGAAATCAATGTTGGATATAGAGAAGAGACAGCACCTTGATGAAGAGAAGATTAGTTGATGACCTTAGAGCTTGGTGGAATATGATTTAAAGCCATTTTTCCATGCTAGGTATGTTATAGAATATGTGTTTAAAGTTTCGTTTGATTCCGAGTAGTGGAAGACCCTCAAATCCCTATTTTTGGCTTTGCTGTCAGCCTGGGTCGAGTGCTTGGGTTGAGGGCTCAATGCTACCCAGCCAATCGACCCAGAGTTGCTGAACTCGAAGAGAATCTTCTGTTTTGAGAATCTTGCTATATATACCCCATGACTTCATGATTTTAGTATCCCTAGCCTCCATAACACCTAGAGAACGAAGGGAAACCATCTCCAAGCCTCCAAGAGTGAAGAAGAAGACCTAATCTTGCAATCTTGCAAACTCTCTCTCTTGTTCTTCAATTAAAGGTTAGTAATCTATCTTTTATGTTAATCATTTATTCTTTCTATGATCACTCTCATCTCTGAACTGAGATTACGATGAAGATGCTGCAACCTTGTAGTCATATCTTTACAATCTCATTTCATTCTCTTGTACTATGATCATCTCATTCATTCTTAACATGATTCTTATGATTTCTTCTTAAAGTATGATAATATTTCCTATTTTGATTCATTCTAGCATTATAGATGCTTCTCTATGATTATTCATACCTCTGGTCTACTGTGTTCTTGTACTAGAATGAGATCTAATCATCTCTAGTTCATCTCTTTCATTCATAGCATGTTTCCTATGAAAACTATGATTTTTACCAAAATAGAAACTATGGTTCTAAATTAGGAAGTAATGTTTTAATGGTGGTTTGATGTCTAAATTATGCTTTCTAGGCTTAGACTACTGTGTTAGACAATCCCTCCAAGTTTCGTCGCATTCCGGTTTGTGTAGCATAGGTTTCAGATCAAGATTCCCCTTTTACTTTCGGATTTGCCCTTGGGCAGACTGTCTGGGTCGACTGGCCAATGCTACCCAGCCAATCAACCCGCAACAGCAGAATCTATTTTCTTCGTCCGATTTGATTCGAATCATGCTTATTCTTTTAGGACTACTTCCTAATGATTGTGTGATGCTATTTTAGGGATTATTTGCTAACTTTGGATTCATCCTCTTGTTCGTCCGGAATATTCTCGGATCTATTTAAGGTAAGGAAAGTTGTTACCATATTAACATAGATTTGCATAGATTTAGTTTCTAATTTGGGAACTACTTAGATTTGCTACTGTTATGTTAGTTTCTATTATGATATGAATGCTGCAAATACATTAGGATCTTATTTCTTTATTTACTTTATGTACTTGATTATGTATGAATACTTACTCATGTATGTTTCCTTATTTATTTAATCTTGTTTTATTATACTCTTTCATATGATGTGATATTTGTCGTGGGTGATATGATTGAATTATGATTGTGATTGCTTAGGTATGATTTGGGATTGGGGAATGTCCTTTTGACATTTCTGTCCTTGGACCTCATTGGGAGTAGTATGGGATATTTCCAATGTTGCCCTTTGACGCTTTCCCGGGTTATTGGTTTGTCATACCTAGGACTTGTCTAGCAGTGTTTGGCTAGGTTATACCCCTGTTATATCAGACCCGAATCTGAAGGGTATTGAGACCGAACGACCCGTGGTAGCAATGGGGATTCATGGGTGCTCAAGACCGGTGAGTTATATCCGTGAGGGGATATGAATCACATTGTGGGGACCATTTGTGGGTAGAGTTGCATATGGATAGACTTGGGCTCATGGGCATTCAAGACCGGTAACCAACCCGTGAGAGGACATGAGAGCTTCCCGTTTACTATATGTGGATGACCTATAGGGTTGATGAGTCCGTATTTGAGAGAGTCGGATACGCTGACTCTAGTGTGAAGGATACCGGAGAGGATCGCCAGGGGCGAGGAATGGACGTATCTGGATCTGAGTTGATATGACTAAGTAGAAGACTTGCATTGGGCTAGGCTTTACCTTGACATGCGCCAATACTTAGACCAAACGGTGATGTGAGAGAAATGTGACTTAACCCCTAACCATGGATTGTCAAAGATGGATGAAGGACCCTTTACCAACCGGCGTTGTGTGATGAGACCTACCCAAAGAAGTATGGTGCTATGACTTAAAGCATGTCTGCCTATAGAGACAAGCATACATAGAGTTAGACTCATACATACATTGTTGCCTCATATCATATCATCTTATTATTTGTTGTGATACTATGTTATTTATGCTATTATGGAATAACTTGCCTTGCTGAGTTTCTTTGAAACTCATTCCTTTTTGTACAATATCTTTTGTTAGACTATTCTACAGGATTTGATGGCTATGAAGCGCAATATGAGGAAGCGCAATATGAGGAAACGGAAGATGAAGAAGCGTACCATACGCAAAGTGCTGGCGACTACGAAGATTACTGTGAGGATCCCTCGAGTGGTCTCTCTTGTTACCAAGATTAGCCCTACTGTGGAGTGGGAGCGTTTGAGCATCATCGATGAAGTCTATGTCTATGAGGACATCCTTTATAAAGTAGAAAAGACTCTAGTTTAGATTATATCTTTCTTTCTTGTCTTTAGAATCAGTTGTAATCCCATTTGACTTTCGAACTACATTCCGCTGTACTCGTGGAGTGAGATTCCGCCTCAGTCTACTTTTGATTTATATATCTATTGGTATCTTTTCCGCACTCTGATGAATATCTCGTTATTTTACCTTGATTCATTGAATAATATTGTTAACATTGATTTAGTCTTGTTCTTGATTATATTGTTGAAAATGTGGGAGGTTGATTTCTCTAACTACTGGATCTTGTGGACTGTGGATCACACACTCGGGTATGCCAAATAGGGTACCGGCTGGGTGGATGTGACAGAATGGTATCAGAGCCCACAGTTCCAAGTGAAATCCTAACCACAGAAACAATGATAGAACATTCCCGAGTCATAAATCCAAAAGTGACTCAAGTATTCTTAGAATTGAATAATAGAACACTTGAATTAGAAACTTAAAAGTGAAGAATAATATACTCTGAATAATACACAATAATTCTGATTTAACAAACATCACTTAATAAAACAAAGGAAATTGCATAATGTACAATAAGATGGTGAAACAAAAGTGAACTTCATTAATTTTAGGAAAGTTCTACAACAAGTTACATTTGAGAAACATAAAAGGAAATCCTAGTACAATCTATCTAAGGCTACTGTCTCTGCTCTCTCAGTGCTCTAACATCATCTACAAGCTGAGTCAACTGTGACTCCATCCTCTCCTGTCTCGCCTCTATCCTCCCTAACATGAAAGTCATAGAGCGCATCTGTGCACACAGCTCCGGCAGCTCTGGAACTGTTAGCGAAGGGCCTCCGGTCTCAAAGTGTGATGATGTGGGAATATTCTGATGACCCTGATCTGCCTCACGCATCTCAATGTCATCTCCTGCCTGGTCATTTGTATCTAGACCTGCATCCTGATCACCATCATTTGACTCATCATCATCCTCATCAGTCTCAAGACCATCATCATCTGACCTCTCGGTCTGACTAATCTGCATCTGTCGAATAGTCTTGGTTCCGATGGCATAGCCAAGCAATCGTCTCTGCATCAGTGTATCCTCCAGCCTCACACCGAAATGCCGGAAGACAAGTGTGAGTAGACGACCGAAGCAAAGGTTCCTTACGCCCGGTGACGTCACAACCTCTAGCATGACGTTCTGGATGATGAAGGAAAGATCAATCTCGAAACCCTGATATATGCAGTAAATCAGTAGAGCATCCATCACTGATACTCTCTCGTGATGCCCTGCCTTTGGGATGATGTTGCGGCCTACAATGCGGCCGATGATTCTAGCCAAATCTGTCATCTGTGCACTGGTCCGTGGCATATAGCATCTTTCATCTCTCCAGAGTGTGATGCAAATCTCATGAAGCTCATGTGGTAGTAAGAAAGCATCTATCTCTACCCCTGTCGATATCCATACACACTCATGAGGATAGTGTGGCACTCTAAAGATCTCGGCCAATGTGCTAGTAGAAAATCGAATCCGTGTCTCTCGAACTCGACTCTCTAAGATGAACTCGAATGGACCTCGTCTCCGACCCTCCTCGACTAATGTAAGGTTGCTATACAACAACTTCACTAAATCCGGATAAACTGGAAGATCCTCAGTAAAAAGATGCGTCCACTCCATCGTATCGAATCTCTGACGGATCCAAAATGTGGTAAACTGTCGTAGCCTGAGTAATCTGCCATACTCAATGCGGCACCGCTCGAAGAAGGCCTCATATAAGTACTCCGCTCGGGGTGTACTGAATAAGTCTCTGCGGTTAATTTCGTCTCTCAGCTGCAAAAGTGGAACCTGACCTCTAGCTCTGCCTCTCCTCCCACCCTGTCGTCCGCGACGAGGCATGATGTCAATATAGCTGTAAAGAAGACAAGAAGAGTGTCACATCCTCCCAGTCGGTACCCTAATTGGCATACCCGAGAGTGTGATCCACAGCCCAAAAGATCAAGTTTAGGAACGATCATATCCATTTAGCACAATAACAAATCAAAAGCAAGAACAAATCATTGTATTCTAATAAGTTAATAATAAAATTCAAGAAAAGATCTCAAAAGAATCACTAAGAATATCAGAGTGCGAAAACATGATACCAAATCAAAAGACAACTGTAGAGTATAGCGGAAATATACTCCACAAACATATGCGGAAGGTAGATCGAAATCTAAGTAAAGCTCTAAGCTAATACAAGTAAAGTAAAAGATAAGTCTAGAAGAAACAAGAGAAATCTAATCCACATCTTCAGTTAGCTCTTCTTCATCTTCTTCACCTTGCGCTTCCTTATATGGACCGTCATCGTATTCCAAACCTGCAGAGAAGTCTAACAATAGATATGGTACAAAAGGAGTGAGTTTTGAAAGAAACCCAGTAAGGCAGTTAAATCCATAATAACGTAAATGGCAGGATTTCAAAACAAACATAAATGCAATATGATATGAGACAAACAATGAATGTATGAATCTAACTCTATGTATGCTGGTCTCTATTGGCAGACATGCTTTAAGTCATAGCACCATACTTCTTTGGGTAGGTCAATCACACAACGCCTTTTGGTAGTGGGTCCGGCATCCCTCGGGACATTCCAAGGCTGGGGGTTAAGTCACCACTCTCTCACATCACCATTGGTCTAAGTACTGGCGCATGTCAGGGTAAAGCCTAGCCAAATGCAAGTCTTCTACTTAGTTACATCAAGTCAGATCCAGATACGTCCATTCCTCGCCCCTGGCGATCCTTTCCGATATCCTTCACATTAGAGTCCTCATAGTCCCTGACTACGGACTCATCAACCCTATTGGTTATCCACATATGGTAAACGGGAAGCTCTCACGTCCTCTCACGGGTTGGTTACCTGTCTTAAGCGCCCGTGAGCCCAAGTCTAACCATATGCAACCCTACCAATAAATGGTCCCCACAATGTGATTCCTGTCCTCTCACGGGTTGGTTACCGGTCTTGAGCGCCCATGAATCCCCATTGCTACCACGGGTCGTTCGGTCTCAATACCCCTCCGATTAGGGTCTGACATAACGGGACATCCTAGCCAAACAGTACTAGACAATCCTAAATATGTCATCCAACAGTTTAGGAAGGTGTCCAAAGGGCATCTCCAGAAACATCCCATAATATTCCCGTAGTTGTCCAAGGACAGAAGTGTCAAAAGGACACCTCTCCTTCCCGAACCATACTTAATCAATCACAATCACAAATAAATCATATCATACACATTTACAGTATATATAAAATATACCATAATAAGATTCATCTCATATACAGTTGACAAATAAAGACTTTCATAAACTAAAGAAAGCAAGTAAATAATGCTACTGTAATTGAAGTAAATACAACAGTAATATATTCATAAAAGAATCTAATTATGGTAATAAATCCAAAAGATTCTAATATAGAAACTAAAATCACACAATCTATGCTATTATAGAAGTAACCATCCTTACCTTATATAACTTGAAGAGAATCTCCAAGGATCAAGGAGAATCTTCCCAAACTTGGCAAGAAGGTCCTAAACAAGTATATATATCATATTAGGAAAGAAACCTAGAAGGAAAGATATCAAAACATCCAAAACAGACCAAATCTGGAGTTGCTGTACTCATTGGTCGATCGGATTGGTCTACTGTCTCAGTCGACCAATCAGTCGACCAACAGAGACAGTGGCCTACAAAATCAGAGTTTTAAGAATAAAGAACCGAATTTGGTGGTTCAAAAGGGTACCAAACAAGGGGGAAACTACTATGACAGTATCCTAGTATATAGAGGACTTCAAAACACTAATCAAATCAAGTCTTCAAGTTACAAATTAGGAAACAAAAGTTACCATAATTAGATCAATCATGGTTCTTGAAGAATTCATAGTAACAATCATGGACAAGAACGATAGGATGATGGATCATTGATTGTGATAAAGAAATCATGAAAAGCATGCATAGATCTTCAAGAAAAATAGATCTAAGACTGAAGAACATGAATCTAAATAAGGAAACAAAACTTACCATAAATGTATCAGTTATGGTTTTCGAAGAAAGCATGGTATGATCAAGAAGAAAGAACTAAAGATTGACAGGTTACAACTGTTGTAAAGAAAACACAGCGATTAACTACTAATATGATCAATAAAACAGATCTAAGAAGATCAAAATTTGAATCAAAAGATGAACAAAGACAAGATCATGATTTAGATCATGATTCCTTCAAAAGCTTGCATTGATCATGATTAAGATCATTGCATTAGCCATTAGTCCTTAGGAAGATCATGAGGGATGAGTAGAGAGATGTTTGCAACAGAGAATGCAGCATCTTCTCTACTGTCTCAGCCCAAAAAGGAAAGAAAAATAGAGATGGAGAAGAAGAAGAGAGTGTAGACATACCTTTGATGCAAGAGGAAGAAGATTACTTGAGTTCTTGCGAGGGATCAACCAAGGATGCAAGGAAATTGATTAGAATGGAGTTCTAACTCGTTCCAGAGGCTTAGGAGGCAGAGGAGACGAACTAATCTCGAGATGGGACTTAAATAGAGCAAGAAAGACCTAAATCTGGAAAACAGATCTCATTGGTCGATTGGATTGGTCTACTGGCCCAGTCGACCAATCAGTCGACCAATGGAGACAGCAAGGTACAAATTGCACTGTTTTGGTCATAACTTCTTCGTTTGAAGTCCGATTGATCCGAAATTCAAAAGGGAACTTAGCACAAACATACTAAGACTATCTAGCATGAATTGGGCATCATCCATGGTCCAAAAATCAGTACTTTATAAATTAGGAACATGAGTTTCTAAATTGGAAACAGCATGGTTCTCATAGCAAACTCACCATGGATTCAAGGGAAGAATTAGAGAGAACAAGGCTTCACTCTAATGGAATATCAAGAACATATCAGAGGCAAGAATAACTAAATAGAAAATCAAAAGAATACTAATCCTAGAATGAGAGGAATCAAAATTAGAAACTTACTAGAATGCTTATATCAATGATCAACATAGAAGGCTAAAATGGCTAGAAAGAAAGGGGAATTGATTCAAGGAGATGAAATACATTGGAACAGTAGTAAGGCTAAGATCAAACATGTTAAACATTAATTAGAAAAGAAGCTACAGTAGAATGATCATGCTGTCCAAAACTCAACCAAAATCAGTGAAGAATTGAGGAGATTCACCATGTGGTTTCAAGGAATGAATAAAGTGATTGGGGGTTCACTCTGAGACATAAAGAGATTAGAGAATAGGTAGCTATAGTAGTGTAACACCTTCTCCATAATCAAAACATCAAGATAGAACAGTAAGAAGAAGAAAAGAGAGATGAAGGAGATAGAACACTGAAATCAAGGTCCAACTTCAAGATGTAACATTAAAATAACCTTTCTTCACCCAAAATAGATAGGGTGTCCTGGCTAGGTTTGGGCTGGATTTCACATTGAGAATTGACATTAGTAGAATTTCAAAATTTCAGCTTGACAGGTATTTTCGTAATTTTTTGGAAATTTTCGATTTTGGCAAAATTTCAGTTTGAGCATACTAGCATGTGCATGATACTTAGAATAGTAGGTTAGCATGTTTTATTGAGAAAAAACTTATCAATTTGATGATCTAAAGGACAAAATTCAGCAAGCATAGAAAGGGGGGAAATTCTCAAATTAGGTTAAAATGCGATTTTTGAAGTTTGGAATTGGCTTAATCGATTTAGATACGCAAGTTCTTCATATCATTGCAAGAATGTAGGAATTGATTTGAAGGCGAAACTCTTTGTGGTTTGAAAATGAGAGAAGATTTTCAAAAGAGGGTTTTCGGTTGAGAAATTGTTAGCAAGAAACCATGAGATCAATAGCAAGCGTTGTGAAGACATGGCATTGTATTAAGATCACCTAGAACACATTCCTATACATTCCTAGACATGTTTCCTAGCAATCCTAGCAAGTAAATCATGATATTTGGAAGAATGTATCTCAGTTTAGAAGTTGTAAAGCAAGGAAATGAGAGATTTTACCTTAGATGATGTTGCAAGAATGTTGAAGACTTGTTCTTGATGTTAGATGGCCTAGAATGACTCTTGAAGACTTTAGAGAACCTTGTCCTAGAGCTCTCCCATGAAGCTTGGTGTTTTGAAGTGAGAATGAAATGAAAAAGGTGATTTTTAAGGTGTTTTTCGCGCACTGTTTGCGTGGGTCGACTGCTTGGGTCGGATTGAAGACTCGACCCAAGGTGAAAAATTTTGGAAATTTGGGATAATTTTGGGATTTTGATATATAGTTCTTGGGTGACTTTTTAATGATTAAAGTGATGATTTTTAGTCTATTTGGATATGCTAAGACTAAGGTTAAGTGGTTATTGATGGTATGTTGGAAATTTTCGATGTTTTCGACTTACTTTGATTTTGTAGAATGGTTGTGCTAAGGAATCGCAATATTGGTTCTAATAGTACTAGAAATGAGGAAGAAGTACTTCATGGAGATACTCCTAATGGTTGTACTGGTCAGCACACTAATGTGAATGGTGACAATACGACCGGTATACCTAATGCTCCGGAAGTGAACAATTTTCGTGATATTGCCAACATCATGGGCAACATCATGCAGCAGCAGTCGAATCAGTTCAACCAAATGATGATGGGTTTCATGACTCTTCATACTGAGACTCGTACTGGTGTGAATGGGACTCCTCATACCGCAGTCCCTAATGCGGAAAGGTTAGCTGGAACTCCTCATACTCGTCTGATGGAAAGTTTTCTGAAGATGCAAGTGCCTTCTTTCACTGGTGTTACTAAGGACACTTTGTTTCCTAATAAGTGGCTGAGGGAATTAGAGAAAGCATTTCGTCACTTGCAGTGTTCTGAAGCACAGAAGATCTTGTTTGCCGAACAGAAGCTTCAGCAAGAAGCAGATGCTTGGTGGACCTCCACTCGTCCTATTTTGGAAACCTTGCATGTTGGTGGAATAACCTAGGAAATTTTCAAGGATGCATTTTGTAAGAACTATTTCCCTGAAGTAGTGACTGATGCAAAGGAAGCTGAGTTCATGGCCCTTACTCAAGGACTTTTGTTTGTTTTGGAATATCAACAGAAGTTTGAGGAATTATTTTACTTTGCCCCTGAATCTGTAAGACCTGATCGTGCCAAGGCAAAGAAGTTTTTTAAGGGATTGCGTCCTACAATCAAGGCTTATTTGACTGTGATTCCGATTGAGAGCTACGCTCAAGTAGTTCAAGATTCGAAGAAGATTGAAGAAACTGAAAAAGAAAGTGCACATGTGCAAAGGACGTGGCAGCCAAGGAATAATGGTTTGGTTGACCGTTCGGAAAGAAGATTCGTTAGGCCTACTCCGTATCCTACACCTAGTTTTCAGCCTAGAAGTGTGAGCCAAAATTCTAGTTTTTCACCAGCTGGACAGCAGCGTCAATTCAGTGGGAACAGACAAATTGCGAATGTTCCAAGTGCTAAGTCAGTGAGTGTGAATCCTCGACCTATGGGTCCGAAGCCTCTAGTAGTAGTACCTTTAGTTGGACCGCCGGTTTGTTTCTTTTGTAAGCAGCCCGGTCATTTTGCTCGTACTTGTCCCAAGAAGCCTAATCAGCCCTATGTTCCTGTAGCAAAGAATGTATCTGCCCCTGTGCCTGGAAAAGTGTTTGGTATATCTAGTACTAAACAAGATGCAAGTCATGAAGTTGTGACAGGTACTTTGTTAATCGCTTCTATTCCTGCATTTGTATTGTTTGATACAGGTGCATCTCATTCGTTCATTTCGTCTGCATTCATTAGGAAGACTGACTTGATACCTAAGAATTTGTCTAGTTGTTTAACGATTAGTACTCCTACTAGATCAGTTGTGAAACTAGATAAGATGATAGAAGATTGTCCCGTTATGATTTGTAAGAAGAAGTTGAAAGCCGATTTAGTGATTCTTGACATGAAAGATTTTGATGTGATTCTTGGAATTGATTGGTTGACAGCCCATAAGGCTGTAATTGTTTGTTTTTCGAGGAAAATTCAATTTCAGATTAGTAGAAATTCAGCCTTTGAATTTCAAGGTGATAAAGGAAGAGTTAGTAAGAAGACTTTGTCTGCTTTGATGCAAGTCTATGCATTAGTGGAAAGTGATGCAGCTGAAAGTGAAGTCAAGGAAGTGAAAAAGAAGCTTGAAGAAGTGGAAGTTGTTTGTGATTTCAAGGATGTCTTTCCGGATGATTTATCAAGATTACCTCCGGATAGAGAGTTGGAATTTTCGATTGAATTAATTCCAGGAGCCGCTCCGGTATCTAAAGCTCCATATAGAATGGCGCCTACCGAGTTGAAAGAACTACAAGACCAGCTGAATGAACTCTCAGATAAAGGTTATATATAGCCTAGTGTATCGCCTTGGGGAGCCCCGGTTTTGTTTGTTAAGAAGAAGCATGGTAGTATGCGTATGTGCATTGATTACTGTGAGTTGAACAAATTGACCATTAAGAATAGGTATCCGCTGCCACGGATTGATGATCTTTTTGACTAGTTAAGAGGTGCAGCAGTGTTCTCGAAGATTGATTTGAGATCCGGATATCATTAGTTGAAGGTAAAAGCTAGTGACATTTGTAAGACAGCTTTTAGGACAAGATATGGTCATTTTGAGTTTAGAGTTATGCCTTTCGGTTTGACTAATGCTCCTGCTGTGTTTATGGACTTGATGAATTGAGTATTTCATGATGTGTTAGATAAGTTTGTTATTGTTTTTATCGATGACATTTTGATTTACACAAAGAGCGAAGAAGAGCATCGGAAGCATCTTGGTATTACTTTGCAAAGACTAAGAGATAAGAAGTTGTATGCCAAGTTTAGTAAGTGTGATTTCTGGCTTCCAAGAGTGGTATTTCTTGGTCATGTTGTTTCAGCCGAAGGTATTCGTGTCGATCCCGACAAGGTTAAGACAGTTGCCGAGTGGGAAAGACCGAAGACGGTGTCTGAAATAAGAAGTTTCTTAGGTTTGGCTGGTTATTATAGGAGAATTATTGAGAACGTTTCTAAGTTGGCTGCTCCTATGACTAAGCTAACTAGCAAAGAAGACAAGTTTGTTTGGTCTGACGCATGTGAGAAGAATTTTCAAGAATTGAAGGATAGATTGACAAGTGCCCCGGTTTTGACTATACCCGATAATTCCGGTGGTTTGACAGTCTATACTGATGTGTCTAAGATTGGTTTGGGTTGTGTTTTAATGCAACATGGAAAGGTGATAGCTTATGCTTCAAGGCAATTGAAGGTTTATGAGCGGAATTATCCCACTCATGATTTGGAACTTGCAGCCGTTTTTTTTGCCCTAAAGATTTGGAGACATTACTTGTATGGTGAGAAGATTGCGATTTTCACAGATCATAAGAGCTTAAAGTATTTCTTTACCCAAAAGGAGTTAAATATGAGACAAAGAAGATATTTGGAATTAGTCTCTGATTATGATTGTGATGTCCAGTATCATCCTGGTAAAACAAATGTCGTTGCAGACGCTCTTAGTAGGAAAAGTAACAAGAAGGATTTAGATTTGAATGCTTTGAGCAAGTCGTTGTTGAAGTCAATTTCAGATTTTGAATTGGAAGTTGTTTCGCAAAGTTCAGATGTTATGCTTTCAGCCATGTCAGCAAGATCCACCCTTAGGGATCGAATTGTTGCCTTGCAAGATTTGGATCCGGAATTGAAAGAAAAGATAGAGAAGATTTCTTTAAATTCTGATTTGGACCCTAATTTTAGTATATCTATGGATGGTGCGTTATTGTTTAGAGGAAGACTTTGTGTGCCTGCAGTTGAGGAAGTTAAAAAGGAAATTTTGAAGGAAGCACACCAGTCAATCTTTACCGTACATCCAGGAGGTACAAAAATGTATAAGGATTTGAAAGAACATTTTTGGTGGATTGGATTGAAGTCTGATGTGGAAGATTTTGTAGCTAAGTGCGAGACTTGTCAATGTGTTAAAGCTGTTCGACAACCTCCGTCTGGATTATTGCAGCCCTTACCCTTGCCTGGTTGGAAATGGGAGAACATTACTATGGACTTCGTGACTAGTTTGCCCCGAACAAGTAAAGGTAATGACACTGTGTGGGTAATTGTTGATAGATTGACCAAATCAGCCCATTTTATTCCTCTGAAGATCACTCACACTATGGATAAGTTAGCTAGGCTTTATGTGGACAATGTTGTTCGTCTGCATGGAGTGCCTGTGAGTATTGTGTCTGATCGTGACCCTAGATTTACTTCAAGATTTTGGAATAGTTTGCAGAAAGCTTTGGGAACCCAGTTGAATTTGAGTACTGCTCACCACCCTCAGTCTGATGGACAGTCTGAGCGGACAATTCAGATTTTGGATGATATGCTTAGATCGTGTGTTGTTGATATGAGTGGTAATTGGGATGAACATTTAGCTTTGGTTGAGTTTGCCTATAACAATAGTTATCAGTCTACAATAGGCATGGCTCCTTTTAAAGCTTTATATGGAAACACTTGTAGAACACCTCTGTATTGGACCGAAACTGGAGAAAGGAAAGTGTTAGGACCAAAAATGATTGAAGCTACCAGTGCGATGGTAGATATGATAAGAGAAAGGATTAAGACTGCTCAGTCAAGACAAAAATCTTATGCTGATAGAAGAAGGTCAAATTTGGAATTTCAAGTTGGTGAGAACGTTTTTCTAAAGGTATCGCCTA
Organism: Hakea prostrata; assembly: GCF_041222555.1. Classification (NCBI taxonomy): domain Eukaryota; kingdom Viridiplantae; phylum Streptophyta; class Magnoliopsida; order Proteales; family Proteaceae; genus Hakea; species Hakea prostrata. The sequence goes on from NC_142608.1 coordinate 35,112,613, forward strand.
TGAAGGGTGTAATGAGGTTTAATGTGAAAGGAAAGCTTAGTCCTCGTTTTATTGGACCTTATGAGATTCTTGAAAGAATTGGATCAGTTGCTTATCGTTTGGCTTTACCTCCGTCACTAGCTGAGACTCATAATGTATTTCATGTTTCAATGCTTCGGAAGTATGTTGAGAACCCAGATCACATACTACAGCAAGAACCTGAAGGACTTTGTGCTGATTTATCTTATAAGGAAGAACCGGTTAAAATCTTGGATAGAAAGGACAAGCAGTTAAGAAATCGAATTATCCCTTTGGTGAAGATTCAGTGGAAAAACCATACCCCTGAAGAAGCGTCTTGGGAAAAGGAAGAAGATATGAATGAGAAGTTTCCTCATCTTTTTGGAAGTTCAGGTATACTTTCAATTTCGAGGACGAAATTTCTTTTAAGGAGGGGGGAATGTGAAACCAGACCCTAACCTTAACCCGGATACTCTTTCATTGTAGGTCCGAAGACCCGAAGTAGAAGTGAAAGTCAACTATGGACCATATTGGTAGATGATATAGTGTTTGACTCCGAACCTATGGAGATTGAAGATGATGCCCCATACTTGAAGTCAGTGTTGGATATAGAGAAGAGACTGCACCTTGATGAAGAGAAGATTAGTTGATGACCTTAGAGCTTGGTGGAATATGATTTAAAGCCATTTTTCCATGCTAGGTATGTTATAGAATATGTATTTAAAGTTTCGTTTGATTCCGAGTAGTGGAAGACCCTCAAATCCCTATTTTTGGCTTTGCTGTCAGCCTGGGTCGAGTGCTTCGGTCGAGTGCTCAACGCTACCCAGCCAATCGACCAAGAGTAGCTGAACTCGAACAGAATCTTCTGTTTTGAGAATCTTGCTATATATACCCCATGACTTCGTGATTTCAGTATCCCTAGCCTCCATAACACCTAGAGAACGAAGGGAAACCATCTCCAAGCCTCCAAGAGTGAAGAAGAAGACCTAATCTTGCAATCTTGCAAACTCTCTCTCTTGTTCTTCAATTAAAGGTTAGTAATCTATCTTTTATGTTAATCATTTATTCTTTCTATGATCACTCTCATCTCTGAACTGAGATTATGATGAAGATGCTGCAACCTTGTAGTCATATCTTTACAATCTCTTTTCATTCTCTTGTACTATGATCATCTCATTCATTCTTAACATGATTCTTATGATTTCTTCTTAAACTATGATAATATTTCCTATTTTGATTCATTCTAGCATTATAGATGCTTCTCTATGATTATTCATACCTCTGATCTACTGTGTTCTTGTACTAGAATGAGATCTAATCATCTCTAGTTCATCTCTTTCATTCATAGCATGTTTCCAATGAAAACTATGATTTTTACCAAAATAGAAACTATGGTTCTAAATTAAGAAGTAATGTTTTAATGGTGGTTTGATGTCTAAATTATGCTCTCTTGGCTTAGACTACTGTGTTAGACAATCTTTCCAAGTTTCGTCGCATTCCGGTTTGTGTAGCATAGGTTTCGGATCAAGATTCCCTTTTTACTTTCGGATTTTCCCTTGGGCGGTATGTATGCAGGGTCGACCAAATGCTACCCAGCCAATCAACCCGCAACAGCAGAATCTATTTTCTTCGTCCGATTTGATTCGAATCATGCTTATTCTTTTAGGACTACTTCCTAATGATTGTGTGATGCTATTTTAGGGATTATTTGCTAACTTTGGATTCATCCTCTTGTTCGTCCGGAATATTCTCGGATCTATTTAAGGTAAGGAAAGTTGTTACCATATTAACATAGATTTGCATAGATTTAGTTTCTAATTTGGGAACTACTTAGATTTGCTACTGTTATGTTAGTTTCTATTATGATATGAGTGTTGCAAGTACATTAGGATCTTATTTCTTTATTTACTTTATGTACTTGATTATGTATGAATACTTACTCATGTATGTTTCCTTATTTATTTAATCTTGTTTTATTATACTCTTTCATATGATGTGATATTTGTCGTGGGTGATATGACTGAATTATGATTGTGAATGCTTAGGTATGATTTGGGATTGGGGAATGTCCTTTTGACATTTCTGTCCTTGGACCTCATTGGGAGTAGTATGGGATATTTCCAATGTTGCCCTTTGACGCTTTCCCGGATTATTGGTTTGTCATACTTAGGACTTGTCTAGCAGTGTTTGGCTAGGTTATATCCCTGTTATATCAGACCAGAATCGGAAGGGTATTGAGACCGAACGACCCGTGGTAGCAATGGGGATTCATGGGTGCTCAAGACCGGTGAGTTATATCCGTGAGGGGACATTAATCACATTGTGGGGACCATTTGTGGGTAGAGTTGCATATGGATAGACTTGGGCTCATGGGCATTCAAGACCAGTAACCAACCCGTGAGAGGAAATGAGAGCTTCCCGTTTAATATATGTGGATGACCTATAGGGTTGATGAGTCCGTATTTGAGAGAGTGGGATACGCTGACTCTAGTGTGAAGGATACCGGAAAGGATCGTCAGGGGCGAGGAATGGACATATCTGGATCTGAGTTGATATGACTAAGTAGAAGACTTGCATTGGGCTAGGCTTTACCTTGACATGCGCCAATACTTAGACCAAACGGTGATGTGAGAGAGAGGTGACTTAACCCCTAACCATGGATTGTCCAAGATGGATGAAGGACCCTTTACTAAGGGTGTCAATCGGTACGGTTTCGGTAATTCGGTACGGTTTCAGTACGGTACCAACTTTGAATACCTAGAACCAGAACCATACCATATCGTACCGAATTTAAATGGTACGGTACGGTTTCGGTATTTGCAAAACGGTCCAGTACGGTTTCGGTATAAAATCGGTATAAAAAACGATTTTAATACGGTTTCTAGTGCGGTCCAGTACAATTTCGTTATACAATCGATTTCACACTTTCACGCACTGTCGCACCAAATGAGTGAATGACCATACTAATTTGAGAGAGACTCACGGTTATTGACTTGAGTCACCGTCCAGATTTAAGGCATGTCAAAAAGTCATTGCGTTTCCTGTTTCAGACTCATGCACTGGATTCCGCCCACACCCATTTCATATACATAGTGGACCTGAACCTATTAAATGTTAGTATAGATCTGGGTTCTTTTGTGCTTCCGGGTTTTCACTTTCAGGAAGTTTGATACGAGTATAGAATCCGGGCGAAAGTTGGACAGATCTTCCCTAATCCTCGTGATCCCGCAAGTATGTGCAATCTTTGTTACCACTTTTATGAAGTTCATTTGAAGAAATCAAACACCTCACAAAACTTCAAATCTAATTCTCACATACAAAGAACGGAGGAGAAACCAGATTATGCGTGAAGGGATACCATCTTAATGAATATTTAAGTATAAACTATAAACAATCAAGCACATATATTCTTGGGTTGGTGTTCTCCATGATCAACCAATCTCTCACAGGACCACAAATAACTACAAATGGACTGGGGAATCTGTTCGTAAATCAGTGGTTTGCATCCATCATCCGCCTAAAACTTGTTTGTGGGGTTGCATCACATGAGTGCATATATATATATATATTTTACCTTTTCAAACCTATGAATTGTTTGATAAAGAATACGTTGACAAAGAATAAAAAAATGGATTGACTGCACTTCCATTCATTAGCCCTTCAAACATTCACACAATCCCAAACTAGAAAACCAATCTGAACATCATTGGGTTTCAACATATTCCTCTGTTCAGATTCACTGCTACCAATACATGGACCTTTCAGATTATGAAAGAAGTTGGGAAAAGGGGTATGCTGTATGCATCTACTAGAAGATTAATGGAATTTCAAAAAGATAAAAATAATGAATTAGGTCTAGACTGATAAGGAAGTCGTAGAAGAAGAAATTAACTTTAACCTCTTTCGGTCTTTCCCTCTTTCGTTCGCGTGGAGCAAGGCTTTCCTCAAGGGAGTTTGGTCTGCAGGTCTGGATCTTGTCGGAAATATCTTAAGAACATATAAGTAGAGCACTAGAGTGAGAAGAAGACGAAGACGAGAGTGAGACGAAGACGATTTCTGCTCTTATCTTGCTGCTCTATCTTCACTGATTCTTCAGGATGGGACTCATGAGAGTGAGACAAAGACGATGAGCATGAAAGAATCAAACATTGAGACTTGAGAGATGAGAGATTGAGAGATGAGTGAAGACTGAAGACCCTGAATCGCTGCAATCGCTTTCGCTCTTCACACTTTGCAGAATCGCAGGTAGCCTAGGGCAAACTAAACTGAAACAAAATCGCAAATTACCATATGTAACATTGACTTTCGGTACGGGAATCGGTTCACACATTCGGTACGGTTCGGGTGTGTACCGTCGGTTTCTACAGCTGAAACCGGAACCGGACCAGACCGAATTTTCAAATTCGGTTTCGGTCCGTACCGTACCGAATTTTGAACGGTCCGATATTAGGCGGCGCGGTCCGGTACGGTTTAACGGTTCCGGTCCATAGTTGACACCCTTACCCTTTACCAACAGGCATTGTGTGATGAGACCTACCCAAAGAAGTATGGTGCTATGACTTAAAGCATGTTTGCCTATAGAGACAAGCATACATAGAGTTAGACTCATACATACATTGTTGCCTCATATCATATCATCTTATGCTTTGTTGTGATACTATGTTATTTATGCTATTATGGAATAACTTGTCTTGCTGAGTTTCTTTGAAACTCATTCTTTTTTGTACAATATCTTTTGTTAGACTATTCTACAGAATTTGATGGCTATGAAGCGCAATATGAGGAAGCTCAAGATGAAGAAGCGTACCATACGCAAAGTGCTGGCGACTACGAAGATTACTGTGAGGATCTCTCGAGTGGTCTCTCTTGTTACCAGGATTAGCCCTACTGTGGAGTGAGAGCGTTTGAGCATCATCGATGAAGTCTATGTCTATGAGGACATCCTTTATAAAGTAGAAAAGACTCTAGTTTAAATTATATCTTTCTTTCTTGTCTTTAGAATCAGTTGTAATCCCATTTGATTTTCGAACTACATTCCGCTGTACTCGTGGAGTGAGATTCCGCCTCACTCTACTTTTGATTTATATATCTATTGGTATATTTTCCGCACTCTGATGAATATCTCGTTACTCTACCTTGATTCATTGAATAATATTGTTAACATTGATTTAGTCTTGTTCTTGATTATATTGTTGTGAACGTGGGAGGTTGATTTCTCTAACTACTGGATCTTGTGGACTGTGGATCACACACTCGGGTATGCCAGATAGGGTAACGGCTGGATGGATGTGACAAAGGCGCTTTCTTCTTGGGACTCTTTTCAATCCCGATCGAGACAGCCGCCGCAGAAGTTTGGCCCTTAGCCACAGAAGCTTTAATCGGGGCAGAACCCTGGGCGGGAGTCTTTGTTTTCGGAACCCCGTAGGTAGAAGCCTTGATATTTGTCACAGATTTCCTCCTCCAAGCCTCGTCGATCCCCCCGAGTGCTGCGGCCATCAGGTGTGAAACCCAACCCTAACCTTGACCCGGAAACCCTGTTGTTTGTAGGTCCGACAACCCGAAGTAAAGCAAGAAGTCAGTTATGGGCCATCCCAGTGGAAGACTTGGTGTTTGGCTTAAAATCCATGAGAGTTGATGACAGTGTTCCATTTATGGAAATTGCACCCTGATGAAGAAGGAATTAGTTGATGGACTTGGAGTACTCTCTAGATTGGTTCGAAGGCATTTCTACCTACTAGGTAAGTCATTTAGTGTGTGTGCAAAACCCCTTTATGTTTGGATTTGATCTGAGCCTTCATTTCCCTATTTTGGACTTGCTGTCCTGATTGGTCGACTGGGCCAGTCGACCAATCAATTGACCAATGAGATCTGATTTTGCTGATTAGGTCTTTGCTTGCTCTATTTAAGCCCAATCTCGACTCTACTTCGTATTTTCTGCCTCCAAACTCTTTGGAACGTACCAGAGCCCTCTGCAAGTCATCTCCTTTGCATCCTTGGTGATTTTCTTGACGGATCTTTGTCAAATCTCGTGCTTTTACACAAACAAGTATGTGATCATCCTCTTCTATGTTTCATCTTTGATTCTCCATTACTTTTCTTTCCTTTTCTGATTGAGGACAGTAGAGATGATGTTATATCTCTATTGCAACTATCTCTTTACTCATTCTCTCTCTTTTCCTAAGGATCTAAAGCTTGGTGGATGATCTTCATCAAGATCATCACTCGCTTTTGAAGGAAAGCATGTATTCATTCTCTTTCCTTATTTAGATTGATGTTCTTCAGTCTTAGATCTATTTTTCTTGAAGATCTATGCATGCTTTTCATGATTTCTTTATCACATTAGTGATCCATCATCCTATTGTTTCTTGTCCATGATTTTTACTATGAATTCTTCAAGAACCATGATTGATCTAATCATGGTAACTTTTTGTTTCCTAATTTGTAACTTGAAGACTTGATATGATTAGAGTTTTGAAGTCCTCTATATACTAGTATACTATCATTGTAGTTTCCCCCTTGTTTGGTACCCTTTTGAATTACCAAATTATGTTTTATATTCAAAAATCTCTGATTTTGAAGGCCACTGTCTCTGTTGGTCGACTCATTGGTCGACTGAGGCAGTAGACCAATCAATCGACCAATGAGGACAGCAACCTCATGTTTGGTCTGTTTTGGATGATTTGATTTCCTTCCTTTTAGGTATCTTTCCTAATATGTTATATATACTTGTTTAGGACTTTCTTTCAAAATTTAGACAAGGTCTTACTTGATTCCCCAAGATCCTTTGTGAGTTATATAAGGTAAGGATGGTTATTTCCTTAACTACATAGATTGGATGTCCTAGTTTCTATATTTAAATCTTTGGTTTATTTCCTTAATTAGATTCTTAAAATGATATACTACTGATGCAACTACCTTGATTACAATAGCATTACTTGTTTATACTAAATTGATTCATGTATGATTTACTTACCAAATATATGCCAGTTGGATGTTATTATTGATTTCTTTCCATATACGAAGTTACCATATATGTGATGTTATGGATTTATGTTTGTAAATGATTAAGTATGGTTTGGAAAGGAGAGGTTTCCTTTTGACACTTCTGTCCTTGGACAACTACGGGAATATTATGGGATGTTTCCGGAGATGCCCTTTGGACACCTTCCTAAACTGTTGGATGACATATTTAGGGCTATCTAGTAGTGTTTGGCTAGGATGTCCGTTATGTCAGACCCTAATTGGAGGGGTATTGAGACCGAACGACCCGTGGTAGCAATGGGGATTCATGGGCGCTCAAGACCGGTAACCAATCCGTGAGAGGACAAGAATCACATTGTGGGGGCCATTTGTTGGTAGGGTTGCATATGGATAGACTTGGGCTCACGGGCGCTCAAGACCGGTAACCAACCTGTGAGAGGACGTGAGAGCTTCCCGTTTACCATATGTGGATAACCAATAGGGTTGATGAGTCTGTAGTCAGGGACTATGAGGACTCTAGTGTGAAGGATACCGGAAAGGATCGCCAGGGGCGAGGAATGGACATATCTGGATCTGACATGATGTAACTCAGTAGGAGACTTGCATTTGGCTAGGCTTTGACCTTGACATGCATCAGTACTTAGACCAATGGTGATGTGAGAGAGTGGAGACTTAACCCCCAGCCATGGAATGTCCCGAGAGATGCCAGACCCACTACCAAAAGGCGTTGTGTGATGAGACCTTCCTAAAGAAGTACGGTGCTATGACTTAAAGCATGTCTGCCAATAGAGACCAGCATACATAGAGTTAGAATCATAATGCATAATGTGTTTCATATCATATAGCATCTTATGTTGCTTTGAATTCCTGCTATTTATGTTGTTATGGATTTACTACCTTACTGGGTTTCATTGAAACTCACTCCTTTTTGTACAATATCTTTTGTTAGATTACTCTACAGGTACTGATGACTATGAAGGTCAATATAAGGAAGTGCAAACTAAAGAGGCATACTTCACGCAAGGTGCTAGCAACCATGAAGATTACATTGAGGATTCCTCAAGTGGTCTTACTTGTTACCAGAATTAGCCCTACTATAGAGTGGGAACGTCTGAGCATCATGATGAAGTCTATGTTTATGAAGACGTTCTCTATAAAGTAGAATAGACTTTAGTTTAGTTGTTATATCTTTTCTTTCTTACTTAGAACTAGATGTAATCTTTCTTTTGACTTGCGATCTACTTTCCGCTGTTTGTGGAGTGAGCTTCCGCCTCACTTTACTTATTGATTTAGACATTTTAATTTTCTTTTGTACTCTGATGATATATGATTTATTCTTTCCTTATTTGGATCTTTTGTTTATCTTTTGCACATTAATTATTTATGTTCATGATTATGTTATTGTCTATGTGGGAGGTTGATTACCTCGATACTTGATCTTCGGGGCTGTGGATCACACACTCGGGTATGCCAGGTAGGGTACCGGCTGGGTGGATGTGACATCAGGTCTTCGTCATAAATGTTATGGGCCACTGAAAACAAAGAAATATAATTAGGTCAGCACAGGGAATACAAAATGAAGGCAATAGAAACAAAAACTTACCCGGGGTGAAACCCCACAGTTGGAGGACTGACTCATATTCCATGGAGTATCCATGGACTACAAATTCGTCGTTATCGACTTGGTTAATGATCTCGACACTTTCCTCTTCCTTGGAATCCAACTCAACCGGGGAGTTTAGGAGGTCAATATCTTCCTTGGACCTCTCCTGAAACTGCGTGAGGAAATGCTAGGGAGCAGGTGGCTTGAAGAATAGATAGAATTCTCTCCATTTTTTGGTTGTGGACAGGAGAGAATCCTTCAAAATGAAATTTCCTTGGAAAGAGGAAGATACCCTCTTCGAACCACACTGGGAATGAGGATGCAAAGAATAGTAATGATGAAAAAGGCCGAAGGTCAGGAAGATTCCTAAGGCTGTGCAAAAGCCAACAAAGCCAATCATGATGCGCCAACTGTTCGGGCTCAAGTTAGATGGGCTAAGGGCGTAGTGATCCAAAAAATCCCCTCGGGGGACTGTTCACCCTTTGTTCGTCAGTCGGGAGTATAATCTGGTATCGCTTGGGTATACCAAAACTGGACTTAAATCTATCTAAGTCCTCAGCAAAAAGGGAACAAAGATAAAACTTTGGTCCCGAGGAATTCTGAACAAAATCAATATGCCAGGGAGTTAAAGGCTGGGACTGCGCCAACGCCAAGGCGGCTCGATCTAAAGTTTTCCTATCCAGCTTACGAGGCATGGCTCCGCAAAAACCACTAGGACCCTGGAAATAATACTAAAAAAGGAGGGGCTTTTCTAATAAGGACTCGGAACGTGGACAGAGTGTCGGTCCTTAGGAAAGCTTGGGGAGGTGAAGCTGGGGGGTCACGAGAGGTGGCTGTGGACTCAGGCCTCAAGGCACTCTTGGCAAAAGGAGTGGCAGAATCAGAAGCAGCGGAAGAATCAGAACCCGAAGCCTGCTCAAGACCCTCCTGACACTCAACACTAGGAATATCCCCTACTTGATCCTGAGCAACTAGGGCCTGAGCAGGTTGGAGTTCCTTATCCTTATGGTTCATCTCCCTAATCTCCTCAAGGACCCGAGGATCATCATCTTTGATAGAAGTGCCACTAGAAGAACGAGATCTCTCATCATCCGAGGACTGCTTGTGAAGGTCCTTTAGATGATCCCCAATTAGGTTATACCTCTTAGTCTGATCGCGATTGCATACCCCTCAGCCCGACAACGTTTTTCCCGATGCACGGGAACAGGAACCTTAGGCTGAAACCTAAAACCCCTCAAACTCACTTTTGGCCTCTTAACTTTATATATCGTCAGGGCCATGGAAAGGAAGAAAGAACTCACTGCTTGAAGACTTGAAGGACCTCGAGATCTTAATCGGGAGCTTTTCTTAGTTGAGAGCAAAGGAAACTGTAAATAAAAAATGAAGATATGGAAGGGTTCTATTTATATTGCTGAAAGAAGCGTTACGCTTCCTGATTGAACAGTTACGACGATTAATGATAACGGTTCAGGAAGGAAGATGGTTTAACTCCCCGAGGCAATCATTATGATTATATGGATAGCTATTTGATGTGGCAAGCCCAGACTGGACGAGGACTTCGAGGAAAACTGTTACGAAAATGGCTAGTCACTTCATTGCAGGCATTTAATGCGCCTGAAGGCAACACTCCCTCATTCTCCCGAATAAAGTGGAACAACATTCGGGACAAGAAGTTTTGGCTCTCTCATTGGTCGGGACGAACGAGATTACGTATGATGGCAAAACTCCCTTATTCTCCAGAACGAAGTAGAATAACGATCGGGATAAGACGGTCTTGACCTAACAATGAAGTTCATATATATATACTCGGGACAATACCTAATAGCTTTCTCAACCATGGATAGCCAGTACTCTATTAGAAACTTGGCAGCTCTTAGAGGGAAATTATGCAAGAAGGATCTTTTAAGATCAAGAGCCGGAAAGTTAAATACACCCAACAACTTAACTTCCTTACTATCCCGCACATTGTGAACAACGATCGGGATAAGGGGCTTATGATACAAAAGTTTCATACCACAGACGGAGCCAAACTTCTAGATTGACTGAGCCTCCTCTCGTATTCGGGACGATGAGTCCTGCAAGAAAGGTTAGATGCGGGCCGGCTCATGTGCCGGGCAGCCGCCTCCAATGGCTAAGTTAGATAGTGAATAGAATGAGAACTCGTGTAAAAGCTACACAAGATTATGCTCAGAGTGTCTTGGATCCTTACCGGAGGGGTATGCCCCTTTTCTTATACTGTAAGTATTACCTTTTACGTACTTGGTAAGTTTACTCGACGGAGGCTGTTGTTTCTCCTAAGATTATGCCTCCATGTCGTTGGTCCTGCTCGATCAGTGATTGAGTTGACCTTCCCCATTGAGAACGGTTGCTATATTAGTCCAGCATACGTTACGCCTTGGTCAGGGTGGTCTGCATATGTCCCGACTAAATAGCATGTGGAGCCCCATCTACGTCAGACCCGGTCGAGTAGGAATCTTCCGTATCATCTGCTACTATATATTTTCTGAACGACATCTAGTCAAGTCAAATTGGCTTTCCTTTTTTTAGTCTTCTCCTTTTGGATTCACATTTCGTTTTTTTCATGAATCGTGATGCTCATGTTCCTTTGGTAATCGCGGCTGCATTAAAAGGATACTTTCGCAAAATTACTTGATCTGAGAGTTTTTTTTTTTTTTTTTTGTCCAAAACTTGATTTGAGAGTTAGAACCTAGAAGTTGGAACCCGTAAGAGTTGTGAAGCTTAATGGAACGAATTTATTCGAGACTTTTAACATAGTTGGCTCAATGTATTGTTGACCCACCAAATTTTAATTCATTTAACACATAAAAGATTAATTTTAAGGGTTTGCTCGATTCGTCAACGGTCGAAATCAAAACTTTGGCCGAGATTTCGATCTCGTTGTCTGTCTAACTTTAAACCATCTGCCAAATGGATTGATCGATATTTTGCTGGGATTTCGATCTCGACCAATGGCAGCAAGGGCTGCACATTTAATAGGTAGTATTTAGATCTCGCTTTAGCGCACCATTGGGTGTGCCGCTAGTATAAGCAAACCATTGCTTGCTTATTTCCTGATGACTTGTTGAAAAATTGAAGCAGTTTAGCAAATAAACAATGCAACCTCGATCATGCCTTTGTGCAATGATATCTAAGACCTTTCGAGGATCAAACACGTGAGATATTCATTATGTTGCATGTCTCATGATGGATTCAAGGAGATTGATTCTTAAAGGGTCATAGACATCATGGACAAGGAAAGAATCCTTTTTGTAGGTTTTTTCATGTATCAAAGGTATCCCACTGCTTTCAGTTACTTGATAGCAAGGAAGACCTAGTCTATACCGTGTGCAACTGTTTGGTCACATTTCATTCCTTGGCTGTTGGGTATTCTATCGCCCAAGTGTTCTACACTGTAGTCTAATATAATATTCAATTCCATTTCTGTAAACTTGTAATTTAAAGAAGAGAAATCTTATTCTTTTTCTTTGAGATCATAACTAGAAACAGAGAAAGACTCATTTTAGGAAAGAAGTTACACTAGAAAGCTAGACTTATTGATATAACATGCATGCCAGATGATCTGGCCTTTGTTTTGGGTATAGTCTCTCAATTCCATGTCTTTAGATTTTTTTTTTTTTTTTTTTTTGGATCTGAGGTTCATCTGGGTCAGCATGCGCGCACCTTGATTTATCTAACCTGAAAATAAAACAAAAGAAGATTATAGTAAACACAGCTTCATCACATTGATTGAAAAGGCATCTGTTTGTCTATTCTATATATCAAACAGTACTCAATCAAGAACACATGCATTAAATAAAAAGGAGCATTCATCTGAGATTATCCTTCTATGCATGGAACGCAAATTAATATAGATGGTTAAGAATTCTTACTTCCACATTTAACTCCGGGAGGAATGGGGTTGCCACAGTACTGTGCAACATGGGTCACCTTTTCGCTACTGATCACCTGCTGCACCGGTGGAGGGATTAGGCTACAGACGCAAGTAACATTCGTCTTCTTTACTACATCACAACAACTTGGTGAAGGGTCCATAGCTGGTGCAACCTTCAGAACATATTGCATGCATTGGATCATTAGTCCCTGTAGGTCACCTGTACATCCTGATTGTGCCTCCACCATTTTTTGGTCACCGGAAAATAAGACTCCGGCCGTTGCTAAGAACAAAAAAAGAATGATAGTCAGAATGGAAGAAAAAGATGAACCTGCCATCCCTCACTGTCTTTACAGTCTTGGGAGTCTTTGTGTTTGAATGAAGGCAGAATATGTGAGATATTTATAGATCACAAAAGAATGTGGCCCCAGCAATACTCTTTGCATCTTCAGGTGGGAATGAAATGACTTGAAAGATGCATGATCATCAAAGTCGAGCTCGAATTTATTGCATAAAGCTTTCGTTTAGGAGTCCGGATCATGTAAGCTCCTCAGATACCAATAAAATGGAATCATAATATTTTGGGTCCAATAAATGATTCCATATAATTGGTTGATTTGATTCTCAAAGTGTGTTGAACCTCGTTGTACAAATACAGTATCTAAACTCCCAAGTTTAGCCTAGCTTTTCTCAACGGATTTCAAGCCGCCTTCTAGGTCTTTATGGACCTAAATGCAAAAGAGCTGGCCAATTTGTGAGTTGCAACTTGCGAGTCGAAAAGCTAGATGAAACCATCAAACAGCCCAAAAGTCGGTATTGCTGCATGAAAATTGTGTTTGTTTAGGATAAGGATTCAATAACGTGAACTAAAGGTGAATTGAACCCCTCCCACCCTTCCTTTTTTTTTTTTTCCGGGGGGGGGGGGGGGGGGAAGAGTGACATTTGTCCAATGAAATTATGCACTTCAACAATATGCATTTAGTAACAGGTTAGACTACTGTTTTCAGCATATTATCATCATAGAACACGAAAAAATGACCCAAATGCATTTGGCAAATTGGGTTGTTCTATTGTTTTTAGGAAACCAATTAACCTGCTCAATTTTCGTGCTTGAGAAGGTTTTTTGCAAAACAAATTTTGCATGTTTCATCATTCTCAAGATTAAAAAAAAAACCTCTCAAAAGGGAAACAAAAAGCGATTATATTCAACGTAAATTTCCTTCACACAAGGATTACTGATGTTCCCCCTAACTATAGCTTAATTACTAGAGTTTTTTATAGGTGACCTACTTAAGTTGGGGAGAAACTCAAGTTCCCCCCTTAAGCGGGAAACAAAATTCTAGTTCTCCAATTCTAACATACTCCAAAATTACTGGTTACCAACTATTAGACATTACGTTAAGCAATTTAAAATTTGAATTAGAAACTACCCTAATGCCTTAAAGGAGGGGGTGTTATGACCAAATTACCCTCCCTACACAATCCAGAGGCCATCCATCACCCATCTTCTTCCACACCTCGCCAGAAACTGTCCACCACCTTCCCTTGCCGGTGACCACCACCCCAACCTTATTCCCTCCCCCTACTGGATCATCCACCACTACCGGTTTGTTTTTTTTTTTTTTTTTTTGATAGTAAAACAACTTTATAAATGCTTAAGCAAAACAGTTGGTACATACTTGCATATGGTAGTTTGTATCTGCCGAATTAGCTATCAAAGAAAATGTTTTATGAAGGGTTGGGGATTTAAACATAATAAGATGGGTCTTAATACAATTTTTAAGATCAATCAACAGAGGGATAATGTTTAAGGGCCACTTGAAATTCTTCATTTTAGGGTATAGGTTTGCCAGTTCCTCATCATTGCACAAAATTTCTTGTGGTTGAATGTGCTGTTGATCTGCCAATCTGATCCCTTCAATGATTCCATGAATTATAGCTTGTGCCCTTGTTCCCTTGTTGATAACAACTTTATTTAGGTATTGTATTTTCCCTTCCATAAAACCCCAACGCTCCAAGCTGCTATGTCTAGCCCTGGTTTGTGAAGCCCTGCACCGAATAAAGTAGGTAAGTGGATTTCCTTTAAGCTTTCACATATGCATATATTGATGTTTTCACCAGCCACCTTTGGACTTAGGTCATTGTCAATAGACTGTACCTGTCCTGCCAATTTAAGTTGAAGTTCCCCCGCCCATCTAGTAATGGCATTGAGTGCTATTTCTAGATTTGGTTTATTTTCCGAAAAGAAAGCCTTTTTTCTTTCCTTCCATACGAAGTAGCAAGTCATGCTGAATATTGACATTGTCCATTTTTTTGTTGCAAGGTCCATCCCCCATTCAAAAGCCATAGTTTCACATAAATCAAGAATAGAGTAAAAGTGAGTTGTGATATTTCCGAAGATCTCCTGCAGCCCATATCCGTTTTGTAATACCCCCCGTATTTCTAACCCGAGATCCGTATTCCAGGTCCGAGAACCCGAAGGTCTAGTCGGGTGAACTTGTGGAGTATCCGGATTGAAGCCCATGATCCATACCCAGGACCCATGGATCTGGATCCTATATTTGAAAAGCTTGCCTTGGCTGGAGTGGGGAATTCTGGAAGTCAGGTGTCGTTCAGAGATGTCCGGAATGAAGGTAAGATCTCCCCCATCTCTTATTTAGGGCTAGGTTGACCTTGGGTATCAACCCCCTAGTAAAAGCACCCTTGTATGGCAAATTACATGGGGGCGGTTACTAGTGGCGGTCGCTTAACCTAAGCGACCGGCCCAAGAGACCGCCCGGTCTGTTTTCAGGGATTTTGCCCTATTTTGCCCCCAGACTTCTATAAAAGGCAATCTCCGTCTCATTAACGATTAATTTATTCATTATTTCTTATTTGGGAGTTAAGACGGCTGCGGGGAAGATCCAAAAGAGTCTCTGGAGTACTGACAGTGGCTTGGAAGATCAGTTCTCTTCTTCTCTGGCTTTCTAGTGTGAGGTATTGAACTAACCCTTCGTTCTCTACTCTCTTATCTCCGTTAGTTTGGTTTTACCCTTTTTCCCTCGTCACTGTGATTACCCCTTGGTTATTCTTTACCTTTTTTTTTTTTATCTACTTGAGATGGAATAACTGTAAACAGAACCCTACTTCCGTGAGATGGTAAATCCAATCAAGGAGAGGGTTAGGGGTAATCCACTGATGATAGTGGATTGTTTTCTTTTACCCTTTTGGCTTAGGGAGTGTTTAATTCGAGACTTAGGATGAGATTACTCGAAAACCGGATTGAAATCGAGTAATCAGAAGCCTGAGTTTCGGATTGAAACTCACTGTTTTTGGGGCGGTCACTAGTGGCGGTCGCTTAACCTAAGCGACCGGCACAAGCGACCGGCTGGTAAACAGTGACCAAATAGATTTCGGTTTTGATTCAAATTGGTTTATGTGACTTATATATTCTAATAACCCTGTGTTTAGGTGATTACTGTTTAAAAGAAAAGTCTACTAATAATTACTGGATTCCATTTTACGGACGTTTCAGTTATATGCAAGTAAGGACAGTCTATCTTATCTATTTATGTATACTTCAGCATGTTGATTTATTAATTGTTATTCTTAATTTGTACCAATATAAACTGCTGTAGTTTCATATATAATTCTGTTATACTACTGTTGTTTACTTTGTGTTTACTTTGATTTCATATTTACTTTATGGTTTGTGATTGTTATGAGATGGTGGTAGTTGGTATATGATTATGATAGTTGGGGTATTCCTTTTGGGATATCTTGGCTGATGTTATCAGGAGGCTGTGGAATGGGACACATGCCTGCTGATGCCTTCAACACTATCATGATTAATTGATGACATTGTTAGGATGAGTCTAGATTGCATGGCTAGGTACCCCACATGCTACTACCCTTTCAGTAGGGGAATTGAAACCGAGTGACCCGTGATGACAGTGATGTGACTTGGTGGTCCACTGTTGGTCATGAAATGGTAGGGTTGCATATGTTAGGGTTGGGCTCATGGATGTCCAAGGACCGGACCGGGTGTCGGGAGGAATCATGAGAGCATCCGCCCCAATGATATGTGGATGACCATAGGGTTATGGAGTAGAGTCCAACAGAGGTAGCCAGTACGTGAGGATTCTCACTCCTAGGTTGCGAAGGATACTGAACCGAGTTGGTCGGTGCCATAGGGGATGTATCTGGACTTCATGTAGACATGTAACCATTATGACCTTGCATTGGATTAGAAACCCAGACATGCGCCAGTACTCATTACCAATGGTCGTGGTGAGAGAGTGTGGACTTAACCCCTAAGGTGAGCCAGGTGTGGACTTTCCCTTTTTCCCTAGATCCCTACAGAGGTAACCAGTCCTTGCCGGATCAGAGTGATGAGACTTACCCAGAGGAGGGTTGGTGTTTATCTTAAAGCATGTCAGCTATTAGAGACTTGCATAGTTAGAAATCTTAGCATCATTCATGTTTGCATTCATTCATATTACTGTTGTATCGTGGCATTTTTGGATGATGGATGAGATATATGATTGTTTCTTACTGAGTTCTTTAGAACTCATTCCTTTATTCTTTGTATGTTTTTAGCCTATACAGAAGAAGGATTTGTATCTGAAGATGGGCTGGTTCCCTATGAAGGAACCATCCCGTTTGAAGAAGATGTGGCACCGCCAGTGGGAAATAGCATGTGCGGGAGTTCTGCGGGTGCATGGAGTGCGCTTATCGCACCGGTTGATGGTCAGAGGCGAAAGGTGGTCAGGCAGTTTGCACTGAGACTGGAGAAGAATTGGAGAACCCCTCACCTTATTAAATTTGAATCTAAGTTCATTGACTTAGAGAAACAAACTGGAAATAAACTGATTTAAACACTTTTATTCCGCTGCCCTCATTTTTGATTTATTCATTATTCTTTATTTTCTTTCCTTTGTTATTGGAGCATTTTGGGCTTCTGTAATTCATTTAATTCAGTTATTGAATATTCTTGCTCATGATTATCTGTATTTGTCTTAAATATTGTTGATAGACTAAAACCTTGGATCTTGTGACGGATCGCACCCACGGGTTGTCGGGCGGGTAACCGAGACCGACGGGTGGGGTGTGACACGTTTGGTCCATTCACATGAGATGAACAGATGCCAATAGGTTTCATTGGCTTGTTTACATAATCTGCATAGCGGAGAGTAGTTGGTCCATTGAGATAAGGTTGTGGCCAGGGGCAATCTATTGTTTAGAAGTCTCCAGAAAAAGGATTTGAACTTGGGGTGTATGGGAAGTTTCCATAAGAATTTCCACCACCTTGTACTTCCCACCAGATTTGGGGTTGGATTCATTTTCCTTACTGCAACTCCCACCCATTTTGTCGAAAAGGTTCCATTGGGTGAAACCAACAAAATCCAAGAATCCTGTTCAGATGTCAACAATATGTTAGGAAGTACAGCCAAATTGTGAGAATACTCCCTATTTCTGTATGATATCGAATTGACTACCGCCTTTACTGTCGAGTCCCTTGGCCATGGTCCCAAACGAGTCCCCTACCAAATGATTTGTGGATGTTGTTGTCCAAGGATCAAACCAGAATGAGGTATTTACCCCATTTCAAACTTGTCTCCTCATCAACTGTTGAAGTGTTGGCAAAACAATGCAAATATTGTTCCACGTCCATGATCCCCTCTTTTTTTTTTGTTTTTGGATCAAAGAGAGATACCTTTGGGAAGTATTTCGCTTTCAAGACCTGGGTCCAAATAGAATATTTTCCTACCAATAACCTCCATCCTTGTTTAAGAAGGAGTGCTTCATTGATATTGGCCATCCTTTTAAACCCAAGCCCTCCTTCCTCTTTTGGTCTGTAGCATTTGTCCCAAGAAATCAGTGTCAGGTTCTTTTTTTTGGTTGGTTTTCCTAACGAAAACCGTTGGCATATGGAATCAATTTTGGAGCAAAGGCTGTGTGGGAGTTTGAAGCATTGTATGTGGTAGATGGATTGTGGTTGAAGGACAGATTTGATTAGGACTTCCCTTCCTGTGAAAGATAAATTAAATGCTTTCCACAAGGAAAGTTTTCTTGTCATTCTATCTAGGACGAACTAGAAATTCTTTACTTTGGATCTTCCATGGAAGAGGTTTGCACCAAGGTACACCGCATCCTTCTTCATTTCACCAATTCCAATGATTGCAAGAAGCGCTCTCTTTTTTTCCACTGGTACATTTCTACTGAAGTATGCTCCACTCTTTTGTAGGTTAGTTTCTTGTCCAGTAATGAAAAAGAAGATTGGATAGTAAAACAGCCGTCCCATGAAGTTAGCAAGATCTGCCAATCCTTTCCATCATCACTAGAAGGGGCTTTAAGCTCCTTAACTGTATTACAAATCTCACTAGGTAGCCACCCGCCTTACCAATATAGTTGCTAGCCTTTTGCTAGAGTAAATTGAGCGGGACGCCCCAACTATTAGAGCTTCTAATGCTGACCATGCTCCAGCCAATGATCCCACCAAAAATAAGAAGTCCCATCGCCTAGGATAACTTTATAGTAAGGTCTCATGTTGATTGCCTCCTTTGAAATTGCTTTCCAGAGAGGGAAATCAGTGATAGAAATCTTAAAAGGGTGGGATCTCTTCTCTGAACCATATTTCTCTTTCATGAGCAATGCCCAAAGGGAATCTTGTTGTAACGTTTTTCCCTAAAATGATCACTTTGTTAAGAAAAAAAACCATTACAAAAGGAACAACAACCCCAAAAGAAATCATGTTGTATGTAACTCCATGCCAGCTCATATGAAGGCGTTCAAACCCAAGACTGCCATTTTCCTTTGTTTTGTAGAGATTCTTCCAATTAACATGGTGTGCCTTTTTATGATTACTTGAATTCCCCCAAATAAAGGATCTATTAGCTTTCTCTACTTGCAGCTGTTCTTTAAAATCATGAAAGATGGGTTCAAGATCATTTACCTTAGTGATCTTAACTACAATGGATCTAGACACGAGATCCCTTTTTGCATTCACGTTCCCTTGATTTGTCTTGCTTACTCTGTAGGTTATTTTCACGCTTCGAAATCAATGAACCACAATGATTGAGGTTAAGTATTAGCTTATTTTCCAAAGAAAATTCACAGAGCAAAGGAGAGTATTCATTCAGTCATTTGTTTCGTATTCCATCCCTCTATTTATAATATTTTCCCTCAACCCTAATTCCTTAATTCGAGTTTTACTTAGACTCAACTAAGTGAAGGAAAGCAATATCAGAGTCATGATTAGACTCAACTATATAGAGGAGTAGTCGTCTTGGAATACGTAACCGCTTTATCGCCACCTTTGGCTCAAATTGTAGTGGGACCAACCCACTACGATTAACATCCCCCCACTCGCCACAAGGTGGCAGAATTATCCAAATGCTCTCATCAACTCTAATCTTTTCAATTACAAAGGATAGTCCAACCCATCTAAATCGCTTTTTCACCGAAATTGCATTTTTCCAAAAATTCATCATTCTACCCCTTTTCACTTAAGAATAGGCTTGCTGAATTTCTTTGCTAATGCAATGCTTATCTTGTCTTGCCGACTCTAGATTTAGATCATGCCACGATGAGGATGGCGTCTTGGTGCAAGTAGAGGTCGAGGTTATGCTCCGGCTCCAGACCATGACATAGAGCCTCTGGACTTATTTGACACTCAGGATGTGGAGTTCCTTTTCCACACCTATTTCGGGAGTTCTCCCATCTAGTACGGCCGACTAGTCGTGATGGACAAGTTGAGGACATTTCACATTCAGGAGAGACTCCATGCTTTAGAGTGGGACCATCTACTTACTGAGGAGCTCCCCATATATTCAGACCTTGTCAAGTACTGCTACAACAACCTAACTTATTAGATTGAGGAGCTCCCCGTATATTCAGACCTTGTCAAGTACTTCTACACCCATCTTCTTCCACATCTCACCAGAAATTGTCCACCACCTTCCCTTGCCAGCGACCACCCCCCCACCTTATTCCCTTCCCCTACTGGAAATCACCCATCACTGCCGGTTCAAAGCCCTAAAACAAAATGAAAAAGAAGATTGGATAGTAAAATAGCTGTCCCATGAAGTTCGCAAGATCTGCCAATCCTTTCCATCATCACTGGAAGGGGCTCTAAGCTCCTTAACTTTATTACAAATCTCACTAGGTAGCCACCCGCCTTTGTCAAGACCAATGTAGTTGCTAGCCTTTTGCTAGAGTAAATTGAGCGGGACATCCCCAACTGTTAGAGCTTCTAATGCTGAGCCATGCTCCAGCCAATGATTCCACCAAAAATAAGAAGTCCCATCGCCTAGGATAACTTTATAGTAAGGTCTCATGTTGATTGCCCTCCTTTGAAATTGCTTTCCAGAGAGGGAAATCAGTTATTGAAATCTTAAAAGGGTGGGATCTCTTCTCCGAACCATATTTCTCTTTCATGAGCAATGCCCAAAGGGAATCTTGTTGTAACATTTTTCCCTAAAATGATCATTTTATTAAATATTAAATATTAAAAATAAAAAATAAAAAATAAAAAATAAAAAATAAAAAAAAAAACATTACGAAAGGATCTTCAACCCCAATAGAAATCCTGTTGTATGTAACTCCATGCCAGCTCATATGAAGGTGTTCAAACCCAAGACTGCCATTTTCCTTTGTTTTGCAGAGATTCTTCCAATTAACAAGGTGTGCCTTTTTCTGATTACTTGAATGCCCCCAAATAAAATATCTATTAGCTTTCTCTACTTGCAGCTGTTCTTTAAAATCATGAAAGATGGGTTCAAGATCATTTACCTTAGTGATCTTAACTACAATGGATCTAGACACAAGAGATCCCTTTTTGCATTCACGTTCCCTTGATTTGTCTTGCTTACTCTGTAGGTTATTTTCACGCTTCAAAATCAATGAACCACAATGATTGAGGTTAAGGATTAGCTTATTTTCCAAAGAAAATTCACAGAGCAAAGGAGAGTATTCGTTCAGTCATTTGTTTCGTATTCCATCCCTCTATTTATAATATTTTCCCTCAACCCTAATTCCTTAATTCGAGTTTTACTTAGACTCAACTAAGTGAAGGAAAGCAATATCAGAGTCATGATTAGACTCAACTATATAGAGGAGTAGTCCTCTGGGACTATGTAACCACTTTGTCGCCACCATTGACACAAATGGTAGTGGGACCCACCCACTACGATTAGCATCCCCCCACTCGCCACAGGGTGGCAGAATTATCCAAATACTCTCATAACCTCTAATCCTTTCAACGTAGAAATGGAATGTGTAACCTAAAAGATGTATCTAGGGTAAGAGTACTATCTCAAGTCTCCATCTAACCAACATAGCAAATTACTCAGAATTATCTCATTATACCCTAAACAATTCAATTTTACCAAATTCCACACTCTCAGTCCCTCATAGTAGGCAATGTGAACTATCTACTTCCACATCAAGTTCTTGCATTCTTTTGATGGATTTTCACTATTCATCTCAAATGGTTGCCCTATATGGTGATTTTCTTCCAAACGACAAATACAAAAGGATTTTTTATTGAAACCGTATTACTTACACCGGATTTCCTTCAAATCATGCTCACTAATCCAACTACAAAGGATAGTCCAACCCATCTAAATCGCACTTTTCACTGAAATTGCATTTTTCCAAAAATTCATCATTCTACCCGCTTTTCACTTAAGAATAGGCTTGCTGAATTTCTTTGCTAATGCAATGCTTATTCTGTCTTGCCGTCCCCAGATTTAGATCATGCCACGGCGAGGATGGCGTCTTTGTGCTAGTAGAGGTCAAGGTTATGCTCCAGCTCCAGACCATGTCATAGAGCCTCTGGACTTATTTGACACTCAGGACGTGGAGTTCCTTTTCCACACCTATTTCGGGAGTTCTCCCATCGAGTACAGCCGACTAGTTGTGATGGAGAAGTTGAGGACATTTCACATTTAGGAGAGATTCCATGCTTTAGAGTGGGACCATCTTCTTACTGAGGAGCTCCCCGTATATTTAGACCTTGTCAAGTACTTCTACAGCAACCTAACTTATCAGACTGAGGAGCTCCCTGTATATTCAGACCTTGTCAAGTACTTCTACAGTAACCTAACTTATCAGACTGAGGATGACGGCTGAGGAGGTTCCAAATTAGTGATCTCCACATTGGTTCAGGAGACAAAAATCCACTTCTCCACTAGAGTACTGGCCCGTGTTCTACAGGTACCGCATATTACAAGTTAGTGCTGGTGGATTCCGGTAGGTATGGAGGACAGTGATTTTGTCACATCCTGCCCTAAATCCACCAAGGGGATACCCTATCTGGATTACCCGGGGAGTGAATTACAGTCCCGCCGATCAAGTTTAGGAACGATCATAGTCACTTAGCACAATAATATAATCAAAAGCAAGAACAATTCCTTGTATCCAAATAATTTAATAATAAAAGTCGAGAAAGTACCTCGGAAGGATTCACAAATAACATCAGAGTGCGGAAAGGATTTCATTAGAATAAACAATCAAGTGTGAAAAGGAGGGAGGAAACCCGTCCTATAATATTAGCGGAAGCTGAAACGACTAAAAGTAAAGGTTACAACCGATTCACCAAATAACAAGTGAAACAACTAAGCTATAGTCCCGACAATTCAAATAAAAGGTTACAAAGGTAATGAGGAAACATCCCATCCCTAACACACAAATATAAAACTGAACTGCTACAAACAAGTCCCGATCTCAGTCTACTCGTCTTTATCAACTGGTTCATCGCCACTAGTATGATACAAGTCTTCAACTCGGCCTCCAGAGGGTTGACTGCCACAGTCAACAGTGGTAGTACCTATAGAAAAGTCTAACAAAAATTGTTGCAAAAAGGAGTGAGTTCAAAAGAACTCCGCAAGGTAGTCATTCCATAAAAATATAAATCATATGATACAAGCCATAATATGATGCAATATGATATGGAACACATGATGCAAGTATGGTTCTAACTCTATGAATGCTGGTCTCTAAGGTAGACATGCTTTAAGTCATAGCACCGTACTTCTCTGGGTCGTCAGTCACTCTCCCATTTCCATATCTTGGGAATGCCCGGGGAAGATCGGTAAAGTCATCAAAAAGCCGTGGTAAGGGGATCGGTCACCGCTCTCTCACATCACCATTTGGTCAAGTACTGGCGCATGTCACAGTAAAGCCTAGCCCAATCCAAGTCATCTACTCAGTCGGTCAAGTCAGATTCAGATACGTCCATTCCTCGCCCCCAGCGATCCTTTCCGGTATCCTTCACACTAGAGTCAGCGAAATCCCGGATTTCAGACTCATCAACCCTATTGGTAATCCACATATAGTAAACGGGAAGCTCTCACGTCCTCTCACGGATTGGTTACTGGTCTTGAGCACCCGTGAGCCCAAGTCTATCTATATGCAACTCTACCAATAAATGGCCCCTTTCAGATATCCATAGCATGGTTTATGTCCCCTACCGGATTGGTTACCGGCCTAGAGCGCCCATCCAACCATACACTACCACGGGTTGTTCGGTCTCAATGCCCTTCCGATTCGGGTCTGACACGACAAGGATAAACCTAGCCAACCAACTAGACAGTCCTATGTATGTCATCCAATAACCCGGAAAAGAGTTGATAGGCACCTTCGGAGAACATCCCATACTATTCCCTCCGGTGCCCAAGGACAGAAGCGTCAATAGGACACTCCCCAATCCCAAGTTATACGTAGGCAATCACATATTCAAGTTCATCACTTCTCATGCATCCAATACATCTTCATAATACAAGTTAAATCATGATATTGAAATGAATCATCATAAACATAAGTAAACAAGAATAGTAATGTAACATGACAAGAGTATAAAGATTTCAATACTACCGTTCTAACACATATATAACAGTCTTATAAAGATTAAAAGAAATCAAGAGATTCTATTCATAAATAAGAACATGAATCATAAGTTGATGATCTATATGTTTATGGAGATCACCATCCTTACCTTAGGTTGAGTTGATGATGAATAGAGAATACCAAGAATTAGTCCAAAAGAATTGTTAAGACCCTAAACAAACATCAATAATAAGTTAGAGAAGAAGTTGGGAAGATCGGATGTCAAACGGATCAAAACGGAGCAAGGTTGCTGTCAGCAACAAGTTTGGTCGATGGTCTTGGTCGATGGTATCGACCAAAATTGTCTTCGGGACAGAATAGTGGATTTTGGGGATTTTGGTTCGAAATGGTTCTTCCGGGGCTTGGATCGATCTGAAACTTGGAGGGATGATTCATAACAATGTAAGAACACTACCTAGCAAATATTATCACAATCCAATGGTCCAAATGAAAACCCCCAAATTGCGGTCCTATGTTCTAAAGACAAGAATCCTAGCATTCATGAGAAATTGATGTAATTGAAAGGGAAGCTAGAGAATTAGTTGGGGAATAGGTTAGGAACATAATTACAATCATTTGCAAGCCAGAGATTAGACTAATCATACTCCACATCTCAGTTTAGTATAAGAAATCAAGTTGTTAAGCAAGGAATTATGGTAATGTATATGTAAGGATCAAGATGCAAGTGAGGCATAGCAAGAATGAAGGAAAAACAAGTATAAATGGGAAGAGACGTTCATGGCAAGGTGTTTGCAAGGTTGCAGCACCTTGGCCATGGTCTCATCAGTAAAAAGAAGAAGAGAAGTGGGTAGGATAGAGAGCAAGAGAAGGAATCATACCTTGGAAGATGATAGTTGGAGAAAAGAGACAATGATTTTTGTAGAAGATCATCACCCAAGCCAAAAAGGAGCATAAGAGGAGCCTTTCCACGTTCTCAGGTGTTGAAATGAGTGAAATATCGTTCTAGGTTCGAGGTTTCACTTAAATAGATGAAGGAATATCCAAAAAGCATCTTTTTCTCGATTCTGGGTAACTTTGGTCGTTGGTTTTGGTTGATGGCATCGACCAAAAGGATCGACCAAAACACGTAACAAGTTTCAGCAAAAAATCCAGAAATAGTTCAGCAAATTCGAACAAGGATTCAGAGGGCTATACAAGGTCAAATTGAGTGAGGTTTTATCCTACAATTCAATCAAGAAGTCTATTTTCCAGAAATACTTTTGGATCAAGCATGGGAGTTCATTAGGTCCACCAACTAAGCTCACCTTCTTTGATGCGCAAGCAGGATTTGCCAGACATAGTTCAGCAACTTCGGACAGGGATTTGGAGGGCTATATGGGGTCAAATGGAGTGAGGTTTTCTCCTTCAAGTCCATTAAGAAGTATAGTTTCGGGAAATATATTCGGATTGAGCACAAGAGTTCATTTGGTATTTCAACTAATTCACCCCTCTTCGGTGCGCAGATTCAAAACTAACACTGACAATGCTCTCAAGTGAGGGGCATCATCGTCAATGTCCAAGGGCTTGGGCTCCGACACCAAATCAACAATCAAAAGGGTCCACAAGTCTCATTTCCCCCCACTTCTGGTTTTCGGACCTACAAACATAACAGGTCTCGGGTTGGGTCAAGGTTAGGATAAGGCCAAACATTACAGATCTACCCTAAGGGAAAGGTCTGACATGGCTTCCTAAGGTTTTCAAAGATAATAATATTGAAATTAAAGTCCAACTTTTAAGGTCTAACATTGAACTAGTCTTTCTTTATCCCAAAATAAATAGGGTGTCCGGGCCAGGTTTGGGCTGGATGTTACAGATTTACTACTTCCTTATGAGCTTAGTCAGATATGCTCCTTACTATGAGATGACAAGAGTTGTATCAATCCCCAATGTGGCACTCAGACGCTTCCTTCTACTAGTGTCATTTCACGCATCATCGGCATGAACATCATGCCAAAGGGAGGACATTATCGTAGGTTTACCATGATGGAGGCACTCATGACTTACACTATGAATTCCAACCCAAACCCTAACCCAGAAACCCATATGTTTGTAGGTCCGAAGACCCGAAGTGAAGGAAGAAAGAAATTGTGGGCCATCTCAATGGAAAACATTGTGTTTGATCCAAAACCCATGAAAATTGATGATGGAGTTCCCTACTTGGAATCCTTGTCTGATTTGGAGAAGAAGCTGCATCTTGGTGTTGAAGAGCTTGGTTGATGGATTTGAGGCATAGTTTCACATGTTTTAGAAGGTCCCTCAATGCTAGGCAAGTCACTTGTTGAGTTGGGAGAAGCCCCATTGAAAATTTTGAGGTTTGGAGCTTTAATTCCCTGTTTAGGGCTTGATGTCAGCTTGGGTCGATTAGGCCAAGTAACCTAGCCAACCTGCCCATAGTGATAGGGGCTTAAGTGTAAAATCTCTGATTTTTAGGTTTTTGATGCTCTATTTAATAGAACTTTGTGGTAATCAGCCCCACTTGTTTCTAAAGCCTCTGGAGAACATGGGAAGCCTCTCTCAAGCCTTCTCATTGGAGTTGTGGAAGATCCTCTTCGAATCCTCAAGCGTTTCGGTGATTCTTCTTCATTAAGGTTGGTAATCACTCATACTATTCTTTCATTGATCTATTCTATTATTGATTCTTCTCATCTCTGTGATTATGAAGATGGTTTTGTATGCAAATACCTCTTCCTCAATCTCTGTAGTCGTGAGTGAATCTCCATTCACTCCAGTGTTCCTATGATCTACACAACTTGATTTTAGGATGAGATCTTGTGAGATCTTCATGGATATGTGGTCATTCAATGTTTTTTATTTCTAAAGCATACTAGATTCATTCCTGTGATTATTTCTATCTAAGTTCTATTTTTATTTTCTCTCTAGAGTGAATTGTCATTCTCTCTAGCCTCACCGCAGAATTCACGGATTGATTTCGGTAAAAACCTAGTTTTGATTAATTTAGACTTCTACCTTTTGGATCATTGTTGATGCCTAACCTATGCTAGATAGTCTTAGACTACTATTCTAGAGTTTCCCTTAAAATTTCAGAGTGTTTCGAATCCCGGAAGTTGAGTCTTGGATCAAAATTTGGAGTTTATGTCCGAACAGTACACTGGGGTCGATTGCCTAGGTTGATTACCCTAAGCTACCCAGCAAACCCGCCGATAGAGTCAGTGATAGCAATTTTCCCTGTTTTGACTCCGTTTTCGACTCCAATCTTTTGGATTTGTTTCTTATGGTCTATACATGTTTGTTTAAGCTTGTTTAAGTGATTTTGGATTTGTTCTCTGATCTCTCACTTGAAGGTTATAGATTCGGAATTCGAGTGAGTATGTTCACTCACAATATGCATATTTACATGCTTGATGTGTTATGATTTGAATGCATGATTTAGCTACTGTTGTTTCACTTTCTTAACGTTGTATTACTTCTATAACTACAGTAGCATGTTCATATTGAGATTTACATATTAGAATTGATTATTGAATGATGTTGAAAGTGATTTGGACTATGATGTGATATGTATGGAATCATGATATGATGTGAATGCCTCGGTTGTAGTTGTGGAATGGGGAATGCCCTTTTGGCGTTTCTGTCTTTGAACACCAATGGAGGTGGTATGGGATGTTTTTCTATGGTGCCCCTTGGCACTTTCCCTGACTACTGGTTGACATACCTAGGGCATGTCTAGAAGTATTTGGCTAGGAAACCCCTATCGGAAGGGGAATTGAGACCGAGTGACCTGTGGCAGCAATGGGGATTTGTGGGTGCTCAAGACCGGTAACCAATCGGTGAGAGGACATGAATAACATTGTGGGGGCCATTCATTGGTAGGGTTGCAATAATAGACTTGGGCTCATGGGCACTTAAAACCGGTAACCAACCCGTGAGAGGACATGTGAGCTTCCCATTTGCTATTTGTGGATGACCAATAGGGTTAAAAGTCTACGTAGTCGGGAAGGAGACGGTGACTCTTGTGGGAAAGGTACCTAAAAGGATTGCAGGAAGCGAGGAATGGATATATCTAACCCTAAGTAGATGTGACTCAGCATATGACTTGCAGTGGGAAAAGTTTAATATTGACATGCACCAATACTCAGACCAATGGTGATGTGAGAGAGCATTGACATAAACCTCAGCCATGGAATGTCCAAGAGGGATGTAGGACCCAAGATACTGAGATGGTTGAGGGAGAGTGATTTGACACCTACCTAGAGGCGTATGGTGCTATGTCTTAAAGCGTGTTTGTCAATAGAGGCCAGCATATATAGAGTTGGAAGCATGCTTGCATTTATTGCTTCATATCATTGCATTTATATTTGCCTTTGATTGTGTGTGAAGATGTTTGTTGTAATTGGACTACTTGCTAAGTTCTTTTGAGCTTACCCTTCGAGGGACATGTTTTTAGATACTTTTGCAGCATCGAAAGAGAATCTGTGCCATGGTACATAGGATCCTTCCCTACTTGGTACAACTTCAAAAATCTTTGGAGAAGGTCATGACCAATGGTGTGACCGGCACACAGGTTTGGACTACTTTGACGGCTCCTACTGATGGCAGTCGGCATCGTCTTATTCGCAGATGGGATCATGAGGTAGATGTTGAACTGAAGCTACAAGAGTACAACCCTAAGGTAAAGAAGATGAAGATTGAAGAAGAAGAAGAAGAGCCGGTGGAAGATGTTGATTAGATTTCTCTTATTCTTTTAGACCATTACTTTTAATTGTAATAGCTTAGACCTTGCTTTAGATTTTTTAGCTAACTTCCACGTTTGTTTGTGGGGTATATTTCCGCTATACTCTACATTTATCTTTTGATTGGTATCTTGTTATCCACACTCTGATGTTCTTTTGTGATCCTTCTGAGATCCTTTCTTGTTTTTATTATTGATTTACTTGAATACAATGATTTATTTTTAGATTATGTTATTGTGCTAAGTGGATATGATCGTTCTTAAACTTGATCTTCGGGGCTATGGATCACACCTCCTAGTATTCCAGATAGGGTACCGGCTGGAGGGATGTGACATAATGGTATTAGAGCCCAAAGTTTTTGGACAATCATAACCACATAACACAATAATGAAGCATCCTTGAGTCATAGATCCAGAAGTGGCTCAAATCTTCTTAGAAGTGAATAATAGAAAACTTGGATTAGAAACTTGAATTGATAAAGCATAATACACCAAGTTTGAATAATGCTCGATAATCAAAATTTATGACTTGTACTTGGGTTGTAGTTGAGTAGAGAGTTGTCCTTATTGGTTATAGTTATGAGTTAAGTCATGAGTTGTAAGTTATCATTGTGAGTGTTGTTAGTGAGTAGGTTGTCATTGTGAGTTGTTGTTTTGAGTTGTCATTGGGAGTAATGGACATGAGTGGTCGTTGTGAGTTATGAGTTATGAGTCATAAGACAAACATTGAACAATTAGTAATGCAACGAAAGAAAATGCATAATGTACAATAACACAAGTGAAATAAACTAAACTTCATTAATTACATAGGAAATTTGTACAAGTCTGAAAGTAAATATATTTGTGATGACATAAAAGGATATCCTAGTACTGTCTGTCTAGGTGATCGTTTCTGAGAATAGAGCTGATCTGTCATAGCCCGAGACTCCTCCTTTAGTCGTGTCAATCGATCTTCTATAGTGTATATGTGTGTCTCCATCCTCTTCTGTCAAGTCTCTATCCTGTTGAGTGTGGAA
Source organism: Hakea prostrata (assembly GCF_041222555.1). NCBI lineage: Eukaryota > Viridiplantae > Streptophyta > Magnoliopsida > Proteales > Proteaceae > Hakea > Hakea prostrata. The sequence goes on from NC_142608.1 coordinate 35,142,660, forward strand.
GGTTATTGCCGATAACTGAGAAACCACACCCCGGTGCCTCAAAAGTTGAATGCGATGGACCACCAACCTCAAAGCTGTCGAGGTGGAATAGTTTCCTCCTCATCTTCCTGAACCTCCTGATCCTCCTCCTCATCATCTTCATCCTGAGCCTTAACCTCATCTAGAGTTTGGACTGTTGCCTCCTCATCCTCATCTAATCTCTACCTATGGCACAAGAATTGTCACATCCCCCCAGCCGGTACCCTAACTAGCATACCCGAGAGAGTGATCCACAGCCCCGAAAATCAAGTATCGAGGAACTCATCCTCCCACATATACAATAACATAATCATAAGCCACATATACAATAACATAATCATAAGCAGTAATTAATCAAGGCTTAATATTATAAACAAAAGATTTAACTCAAGAAAGAATAAATGATATAATCAGAGTGCGGAAAATGATACCAGATATCCGAAGATATGAAAAGAAGTAAAGAGAGGCAGAAACTCACTCTACAAACATAGCGGAACGTAGAATGAAAGTTTAAAAGGAAAATACAACTGAAACCAATGTACTAATAAATAAACTAGGAACAAGAGTCTTCAAGCTTATAGATGACGTCTTCATAAGTATAGACTTCATCAATCCAACGGATCTGTTCTAACTCTATGCTGCCTTCAAAGGTAGTACGCAGCTTGATCCGCTGAGGGATCATCAGAGTAAGCTTCATCGTCGCCAGCACCTTGCGTGTAATACGCTTCATCGGCTTGTGCTTCATTGTACTGCTCATCATAATAATCTGTACCTGCAAGATAATCTAACAAGAAAATGTACAAAAAGGAATGAGTTTCGAAGAAACTCAGTAAGGCAAGTTAATCCATAACATCATAGATAACATGTGGCAAAACATAACATGATGCAATGCAATATGGAACAGATAAAGTGTGAATGCATCTAAACTCTATGTATGCTGGTCTCTATGGTAGACATGCTTTAAGTCATAGCACCATACTTCTTTGGGAAGGTCTCAATCACTCATCATCAGTTGGTAAAGGGTCTGGCATCCCTCAGGACAAACCATGGCAGGGGTTAAGTCAACACACTCTCTCACAACCGTTTGGCATAAGTACCGGCGCATGTTAGGGAAAAGCCTAGCCCAATGCAAGTCATCTAGTCAGTTATATCATGTCAGATCTAGATACTTTCCCTATGGCACCGACCAACTCGGTTCCGTATCCTTCACACTAGAGTCACGTATCCCATGGCACCGACCAACTCGGACTACGGACTCATCAACCCTATCGGTTATCCACATATGGTAAACGGGAAGCTCTCATGTCCTCTCACGGGTTGGTTACCGGTCTTGAGCGCCCATGAGCCCAAGTCTAGCCATATGCAACCCTCCAATAAATGGTCCCCACAATATGATTCCCGTCCTCTCACGGGTTGGTTACCAGTCTTGAGCGCCCGTGAATCACATTCGCTACCACGGGTCATTCGGTCTCAATACCCTTCCGAATCGGGTCTGATATAACAGGGGTAACCCTAGCCAAACACTGCTAGACAATCCTAGGTATGACATCCATTGATTCAGGAAAGCGTCGATGGGCATCTTCGGAGAACATCCCATATTATTCCCTCCAATGTCCAAGGACAGAAGCGTCAAAAGGACACTCCCCAATCCCAAACCAAACTTAAGCAAACACATTCTCATATCAGTCATGACATACACAACCAACAGTTCATCATATACAAGAGAATGTAAAAGCAAAATCAGATTAAGCAGTAATAAGTAACTCATATAATATGAATAATGAAAAGGATAACATAAACAAGTGCTACTGTTCTCACAGTAGGAGATCAGAACTAAAATACAATAACAGTATGTAAAATCATAGTTTCGCAAAGTAGAAATCAGAGAACAAGCAACCTATGTAATTAAGGAATCAACTGTCCTTACCTGATTATCGAAGAATATGATCCAAAAATCAAAGAGAGCAACTCCAAACTTAGCAAATAGACTCCTAACAATCATAGATACAACATTAGGAAAGATGCCTAAAAGATCAGAGAGCAAACGAATCAAATCGGGCGAAAAACGAAGCTACTGACTCCTTTGGTCGAGTGCCCCACTTGACCAAGGAGTCGACCAAGCAAGTCAAGACGGAATTGTACAGACTGCTTTGGCCATAACTTCCTCGTTTGAAGTCGGATTGATCCGAAATTCGAAGGGGAACTTCCTAAGGTATATTAGGATCATATAGTAAGATAAAAACATCAAGTCATGGGGAAAATTTGGGTTCTTGATCTAACCCAAGAAATTAGGGTTTCAACCTTATGGTTCCCATAAAAAGGTTGAGATCACAGAATGAAAGAAAAATAAATAATTGCCCAAAAGCAATAAGAAAATCATAGGAAAACTAATTTAGGTTAACAGAAACATTGCCCATGAGGTTTCCCTCGTATGGGAGGTTAACAAGAGTTTCCAGAAGATCATACTAGGGTTAGGGTTTCAAGAAAATCTTCGGCTAGGGTTGAGATCATGATGATGATCATAGATCTCAAAGAAACGAAGGAGATCACGAAGGGATGGTTGCAAGGATGCATCATCAACTCCCTGATCTCAATGAAGAACAAGATCAAGAAAGAAAATTTAATAATTCAGAAGGGATACTAACCTTGAATTGTAAGAACATAGAAATCACCAGAGAGAGTTTCGGAGAGGTGTTCTCACGTTCACAAAGTGTTTAGGAGGCAGCCGTAACAAAGAAATACGAAGTAGGGTTTAAATAAGAGTGAAAAACCCTAAAATTACAATTTCTCAGATTTCACCTTCCTTTGGTCGAGTGCTTGGTCGAGTGGCCCACTCGACCAGTCAGTCGACCAAGGTAGACAGTAAGGAATAATCAGGGATTTGGAGGATCAAATGGGCTTTTGCATACACATCAAGTAACATGTCAACTGTGAAGAAATACCTTCAAACCAAGTCAGATAATACTCCAAGTCCCTCAACTAATCTCATCTTCAGACAACTGCAGCTTCCTTTCCAAATCTACACAGACATCCAAGTATGGAACTCCATCAACAACATCCATGGGTTTAGAGTCAAACACCATGTCTTCTACTGAGATGGCCCATAGTTGGCTTCTTTCTTTACTCCGGGTCTTCGGACCTAAAAACAACCGGGTTACAGGGTCAAGGTCAGGGTTAGGCTAGGGCTGGGTTTCACAAGAATAGTACTCTTCTGTCACATCCCTCTAGCCGGTACCCTATCTGGAATACCCGGAGGTATGATCCACAGCCCTGAAGATCAAGTTTATGAACGATCATATCCATTTAGCCCAATAATGTAATCAAAAGCGAGAACAAATCATTGTATTTAAGTATATTACTAACAAAAGTCAAGAAAGGATCCCAAAAGGATCACAAAAGAATATCAGAGTGTAGAACAATAAGATACCACTCAAGACAACTATAGAGTATAGCGGAAATATACCCCACAACATATGCGGAAGGTAGATCGAAATCTAAAGCAAAGCTCTAAGCTAGTACATGTAAAAGGATAAGTATAGAAGAAACAAGAGAAATCTAATCAACATCTTCCATTGGCTCTTCTTCTTCTTCAATCATCATCTTCTTCACCTTTGGGTTATGCTCTTGAAGCTTCAGATCTGCATCCAGCTCATGATCCCATCAGCGAACAAGACGATGCCGGCTGCCGTCAATAGGAGCCATCAATGAAGTGCAAACCTGAGTGTTGGCTGCTCTACTGGTCATAACCTTGTCCAGAGACTTCCAGAGCTGCATCATATATCGAAGGGTCCTTCGTACTATGGCACGGATTCTCTTCTGGACCTGCAATGTCATCTAAAAATAAGTCCCCCAAAGGGTAAGCTCAAAAAAACTTAACAAGTATAACCAATCACAATAAGCATCTTCACACACAAGCAAGAGCAAATATAATGCAATGATATGAAACAATATATGCAAGTATGCTTCTAACTCTATATATGTATGCTGATCTCTATTGGCAGACACGCTTTAAGTCATAGCACCATACTCCTTTAGGTAGGTCCCAAATCACTCTACCTCAACCATTTTAGTATCTTTGGTTCACCGTTTGGCAAATGGCTTCTGAAACTTTCCGAACAACCTTGGCTAGGGTTTAGGTCAACACTCTCTCACATCACCGTTTGGCCTGAGTACTGGTGCATGTATAGGGTTAATCTTAGCCCAATGCAAGTCATCTACTTAGTTATATCAAGTCAGAGTCAGATACTTCCATTCCTCCCCTCTCGGGATCCTTTACGGTATCCTTCTCACTAGAGTCAGCATATCCTATGGCTACAACCAACTTAGACTACAAACTCATCACAAATAATAGACGGGAAGCTCTCATGTCCTCTCACGGATATAACTCATCGGTCTCGAGCGCCCATGAGCCCAAGTCTACTATTTGCAACCTTACCAATGAATGCCTCCCACAATGTCATTCATGTCCTCTCACGGATATAACTCACCGGTCTCGAGTGCCCATGAATCCCCATTGCTACCACGGTTTACTCGGTCTCAATACCCTTCCGAATCAGGTTTGACATAACAGGGACATCCTAGCCAAACACTACCAGACAAGCCCTAGGTATGACATCCAATAATTCAGGAAAGCGTCAAAGGCCACCATGGAAATATCCCATACTATTCCCACTGATGCCAAGGATAGAAATGTCAAAAGGGCATTCTCCATTCCACAACTACAACCTAGGCATCCACATTATATCATGATTTCATACATATCACATTCACGCTCAAATTCACATCATAGTCCAAATCACATTCTCATAATCCATAATCAATTCTAATATGAAATTCACAATATGGACATGCTACTGTAAAACCCAGCCCTAACCTTGACCCGGAAACCTTGTTATTTGTAGGTCCAGTGACCCGAAGTAAAGTAAGAAGTCAACTTTGGGCCATCCCAGTGGAGGACTTGGTGTCTGGCTTTGAATCCATGAGAGTTGATGATGAGGTTCTATTTATGGAAACTGAATCTTGATGAAGATCGGATTAGTTGATGGACTCGGAGTGCTCTCTATCATGGTGTGAAGGCATTTCTACCTATTAGGTAAGTCACTTGATATGTGTGCAAAACACCTTTAGGATTGGATTTTATCTGGGTCTTCAATTCCCTGTTTAGGAGTTGCTGAACTGATTGGTCGACTGGACCAGTCGACCAATCCACTCGACCAATGGGTGCTGTCTTTGGCAATTAGGTCTTGCTTGCTCTATTTAAGTCCAATCTCGAGTCTACTTCGTATTTTCTGCCTCCAAACTCTTTGGAACGAACCAAAGACCTCTGCAAGTCATCTCCCTTGCACCCTTGGTGTTTTTCTTGACGGATCTTCGTCAAAACTCTTCCTTTTGCATCAAAGGTATGTCTACACTCTCTTCTTCTCCTCCATCACTGTTTTTCTTTCCTTTTTTAGTTGAGACAGTAGAGGAGATGCTGCATTCTCTGTTGCAAACATCTTTGGACTTGTCTCTCATGATCTTCCTAAGGATTAATGGCTAATGCAATGATCTTAACCATGATCATTGCAAGCTTTTGAAGGAATCATTATCAAATCATGATCTTGTCTTTGTTTATCTTTTGATTTGAATTCTGATCTCCTTAGATCTACTATATTGATCATGTTAGTAGTCAATTGCTGTGTTTTCTTTTCATGATCCCTGATCTATCAATCTCTAGTTGTTTCTCTTCTACCATACCATGTTTTCTTCATGAATCATGATAGTTACATATATGGTAGGTTTTGTTTCCTTATTTAGATTTATGCTCTTAGGTCTATTTTCTTGAAGATCTAAGTATGCCTTTCATGATACCTTTACCTGAATCAATGATTCATTCTCCTATTGTTCTTGTCTTTGATTTCTATCTTGAATTCTTCAAGACCCATGATTGATCTAATTATGGTAACTTTTTGTTTCCTAATTTGTATCTTGATGACTTGATTTGATTAGTGTTTTGAGATCCCCTATATGTTAGGATACTACTAATGTAGTTTACCCCTTGATTAGTACCCTTTTGAACCACCAAATTCGGATTTTATATCTTAAAACTCTGTTTTTTTTAGGCTACTGTCTGCATTGGTCGACTGATTGGTCGATTGGGGCAGTAGACCAATCCAATCGACCAATGAGTACAGCAACTCCAGAATTGGTCTGTTTTGGATGTTTTGGTATCTTTTCTGTTAGGGATCTTTCCTAATATGTTGTATACACTTGTTTAGGACCTTCTTCTCAAGTTTGTCAAGATCTTACTTGATTTCTTAGGATTCCTTTGCAAGTTATAAAAGGTAAGGATGGTTACTTCTTTAACAACATAAATTGCATATCTTAGTTTCTATATATGTATCTTGTTAATTTATTTCTTTAAATAGATTCTTATAATGTTATACTACTGTGGTACTGTCTTGATATCAGTAGCATTACTTATTTATATTGAATTGACTCATGTATGATTTACTTACCAGTTATATACAAGTTGATTGTAATTATTGATTTCTTTCCATATATGAAGTTACCATATATGTGATGTTATGAATTGATGCTTGTGTATGCTTAAGTATGGTTTGGAAAGGAGAGGTGTCCTTTTGACACTTCTGTCATTGGACAACTACGGGAATATTATGGGATGTTTCTGGAGATGCCCTCTGGACACCTTCCTAAACTGTTGGATGACATATCTAGGACTGTCTAGTAGTGTTGGGCTAGGATGTCCCGTTATGTCAGACCCTAATCGGAGGGGTATTGAGACCGAACGACCCGTGGTAGCAATTGGGATTCATGGGCGCTCAAGACCGGTAACCAACCCGTGAGAGGACAGGAATCACATTGTGGGGGCCATTTATTGGTAGGGTTGCATATGGATAGACTTGGGCTCACGGGCGCTCAAGACCGGTAACCAACCCATGAGGGGACGTGAGAGCTTCCCGTTTACCATATGTGGATGACCAATAAGGTTGATGAGTCCGTAGTCAAGGACTATGAGGACTCTAGTGTGAAGGATACCGGAAAGGATCGTCAGGGACGAGGAATGGACGTATCTGGATCTGACTTGATGTAACTAAGTAGAAGACTTGCATTTGGCTAGGCTTTATCCTGACATGCGCCGGTACTTAGACCAATGGTGATGTGAGAGAGTGGTGACCTATACCCCCAGCCATGGAATGTCCCGAGGGATGCCGAACCCATTACCAACTGATGATGAGTGATTGAGACCTTCCTAAAGAAGTACGGTGCTATGACTTAAAGCATGTCTGCCAATAGAGACCAGCATATGTAGAGTTAGATTCATACATTCATTGTTTGTTTCATACCATATTGCATTTATGTTTGTTCTGAAATCCTGCCATTTATGTTATTTTGGATTTAACTGCCTTACTGAGTTTCTTTGAAACTCATTCCTTTATTGTACAATGTTTGTTAGACTATTCTACGGTGTTCCGAATATCATGACGGCCCGTATGAAGAAGCGCAAGGAGAAGAGGCATATCTCCAGGAAGGTGATTGCGGTTACGACAATTACACTGAAGATCCCGCGAGTGGTTATGCTCCATACAATGCTTGGTCCGACCATAGAGTGGAAGCGCCCTTGTGCTGTTTATGAGATTTATACTTATAGGGATGTTGTCTATAAGATTGAGAACAATTTAGTTACCTCCTGCTATTGGGATTAGATTCTATCTTGCTTATTCTCTTTTAGAACTACTTTTCCGCTGGTTGTAGAGTGGGATTTTGCCTCACTTTACTTATCTAATTTAGACACTCTGATTATATCTAGTACTCTGATTTATATATGATTCATCCTTTTCTTATTGGATCTATGGTTTATCTTCCGCACTTTTATTATTATTGTTCATGATTATGTTATTGTTTATGTGGGAGGTTGATTACTCGATACCTGATCTTCGGGCTGTGGATCACACTCTCGGGTATGCCAGATAGGGTACCGGCTGGGAGGATGTGACAGCTACTGTAACTACAGAAATATTATGATGTAAAGAAAACTATGTAGCAACAGCTAGATCATGCATTCATGTCATAATACAAGAAGGCATGTAAATATGCATATTGTGAGTTGGAATACTCACCTCGTAATCCGAAGATATAATCTTCAAGTAAGAGATTAGTGAACAGATCCAAAATCACCTAAACAAGCTTGAAAAACCATGTATAGGTCATAAGAAGTAAATCCAAGAGATAGGAGTCAAAACAGAGCAAAAATGGAGTTACTGTTAGCCTTGGTCGATTGGTTGGTCTACTGGCCCAGTGTGAACAGTACACGACAGCAACACTAAATCGGTCTCCGATTGCTCCGAAATTGGAAAGGGAGCTCCACATAAACATACTAATACTACCTAGCATGGATTAGACATCATCCATGATCAAAATCAATGACTTTATAATTTGGAAACATGACTTTCTATTTTGATAAAAAACATGGTTTTCAATGAAAACAACCATGGATGCAAAGGAGAATTAAGGATTCACTCAAGAGGATCATTAGCAATAGATCAGAGATGAATACTAACATGAGAATGGATCTATCATGCTGGAGAATTAAGATTAAATATGCATTCATGAATATATCAATGATCTCTTTTATAAAATCAAATATGAAGATCATAGCATCATTGGAATGAATGGAGATTCATTCAAAGAGGTAGAAGATAGTAGATCAGCAATAGAAACTAATAAGAAACAAGTCTAACATTTATTAGAATAGAAAACTACAGTAGGATGGATCATGCTATCAAAACTCAATGAAAATCAATGAAAATCAAGGAGATTCCCCATATGGCTTCAAGGAGTGCATAGAGTGAATGGGATTTCACTCTAAGACACAAGGAGATCATAGAATAGGCAATTACAGTAGTGTAATACCTTCCTCACAATCAAAACAACAAGCTAGAACAGTAAAGAAAAGAGATTAGAGAAGAAAGAGGTAGAATACCAACCTTGTTGAGGAGAAACCAAATTAAAAACTAGGAGGAATGCTGGAGGATCTTCCACTACACCAAGAGAGGCTTTGAGAGGAGTTTCCTACGTTCTCTAGGGGTTTTAGAAACAAAGGAGGTTAAGAAACATGAAGTTTTATTATATAGAGCATCAAAACCCTAAAAAAAGATCTTACCAAATCTTGCTATCCTGTTGGTCGATTGGTTGGTCGACTGGGCCATTGTCATCAAGCCTTAGTCATGGACTTCAAGGCCCAAACTTCATCAAATTCACATGGGCTTCTCCCAACTCAACATATGGCCTTCCTAGCACAAAGGAGTATCTTCCAACCATGACCAAATAGGCTTTAGGTCCATCAACTAAAATCTTAAACATCAAGGTGCAGTTCATCTTCAATTCATATAAGGTTTCCAAAAAGAGAACTCCATCATCAATCTCCATGGGTTTTGGGCCAAACACCATGTCTTCTATTGAGATGGCCCACAAAGTCTTTTTCCTTCACTTTGGATCTTCGGATCTACACTAAAGAGAGGTCTGACTTGACTTCCTAGGACCTTCTATACATATCCACACTGAACTCTGGGTCCCACTTCAAGGTCAAACATCATCAAGTAATCTCTTCATTCAAAACAGCTAGGGTGTCCAGGCTAGGTTTTGGACTGAATTTCACACTTTGACCTTCACCCCTACCTCTCCTAGCCCCTAGGCGTCTTCCTCGTGGTGGTTTGATGGAAATTTGTAACGATGAGTTGAGATTTGCATTGCATGAGTAAAGGAAGTTAGCAGTGCAATATTTGGTGAAGAAGGGCATTTTGGTAAATTTTTGAGAAAGTTTGATTTTGATGGAACTGCATTTTGGACATGTTAGCATGTGTATAAGAGTTGGTTTACCATGCTAAGATGGCTTCTTTTGTGTTATTCTCGAGTGATGTTTTTGTGGAAGACCTTTGATACAACAACCCCCGTATTTCTTAATCGGGATTCGTATTGCATGTTCGGATATAAGTCCACGATCCATACCCTGAACCCATGGATCTAGATTCTCTTTTTGAAGAACCTGCCTTGCTGGGAAGTTGGATCTCTAGATCAAGGCCTGAGGTTTGTAATATCCAGCCCTATTCTAACCCTGACCCTAACTCGGATCCACTGTTGTATTCAGGTCCGAAGACCCGAAGCGGTGGTAGAAGAGACCTATGGACCATTATGTTTGATGATCATGATTCGGAGACTGAGCCTATGGACATTGATGATGATACCCCTTGCTTAAATGCATTATCAGTGTTTAAGGAAAGTCTACGCATCGGAGAAGATTAATCTAGTTGATGTACCTATTGACCTCCTGTGCACAATCCGAAGGTATTCCCCGAAACTAGACTTCTTGATTGAATTGTGGAAGAAAACCTCACTCAAATTGACCTTGTATAGCCTTTCAAATCCCTACTTGAAGTTGCTGAACTAAACCTGTTTTTCTGCTGAGAAACATTTTGGTCGATGGTTTTGGGTTTCAACCCCAAAACCATCGACCAAAGTTTCCCAGTCTGCCAAGTTAAAGATTCTATGGAATATTCCTATTCTATTTATTATGACCTCGAGCCTTAAGCCTTGTGCAATCATTTTTCTCACCTGAAATCGTGGGGAGAGCTTCCCAAGGCACCTCCTTGGCTAATGTGAAGGGCACCTCATCAAAAACTCATTGTTTACTATTGATTCTTGTCTACTTCTTCCACACTAAGGTATGAATCACCATTCCACTCTCTACCCTACAATTTTCTACTCTTTTCTTTCCTTTCTTGCTGGTGAGACATTGGAAATGGTGCTACAACCTTGCAACCACCACTCCAAGTGTCTACACATGATTAACCTATGAGTTTCTTAGCCATCCATTGATGCTATGCCTCCACCTCATGCCTAGCTTATGTATTCCTCTATTCTTCTATTAACATCATGTCATTTTGTACCAAACTGAGTTGTAGGGCATGCTATGTTCATGTTTATCACTTCTATATGATTCCAATCGAATTTCTATCAGTTCCTCTAACTATTACATGCCATTCCTCATCAATGCAATCAATTCCAACTCATGCCATGATGTTTATCACTTGAACTTGTTAACTCAAATTGGGGCTTTTTGTTTGGACCATTGGATTGGGTAATTTTCTTGACTTATAGTGTCCTACTACTGTTGTTAAGTGTTTCCCCAAGTTTCAGATTGATCCGAACACCGGAAAACCAATTTAGGATGAAAACACCCAAAATCCATCATTCTGTCCCAAAGGAAATTTTGGTCGATCCTTTTGGTCGATATCATCGACCAAAACCATCGACCAAAGTTGTTGCTGATAGCAACCTTAGCCAGTTTTGATCCAATTGATATCCAATCTTCTTAATTCCTTCTCTAACTTATTATTGATGTTTGTTTAGGGCCTTAACAATTATTTTGGACTATTTCTTGGTACTCTCAATTCATCATCAATTCAACCCAAGGTAAGGATGGTTATCTCCATAAACATATGGATCACCAACTTATGATTTATGTTCTTGTTTATGAATGGAACCTTTTGATTACTTTTAAATCTTTACAAGACTATTATACATGTGTTAGAACAGTAGTATTGACAGCTTTATACTCTTGTCATGTTACATTACTATTCTTGTTTACTTATGTCTATGATGATTCATTTCAATATCATGTTTTAATTTTATGATAAGATGTATTGGATGCATGAAAGATGATGAACTTGAATATGTGATTGCTTACGTATTGACTTGGGATTTGGGGAGTGTTATATTGACACTTCTGTCCTTAGGCATTGGAGGGAATAGTATGGGATGTTCTCCGATGGTGCCTATCGACAGTCTCCAGGGTTATTGGATGACATACATAGGACTGTCTAGTTGGTTGGCTAGGTTTATCCTTGTCGTGTCAGACCCGAAGCGGAAGGGCATTGAGACCGAACAACCCGTGGTAGTGTATGGTTGGATGGGTGCTCTAGGCCGGTAACCAATCCGGTAGGGGACATAAACCATGCTACGAATACCTGAAAGGGGCCATTTATTGGTAGAGTTGCATATGGATAGACTTGGGCTCACGGGCGCTCAAGACCGGTAACCAATCCGTGAGAGGACGTGAGAGCTTCCCATTTACTATATGTGGATGACCAATAGGGTTGATGAGTCGGAAATCCTGGATTTTGCTGACTCTAGTGTGAAGGATATCGGAAAGGATCGCCGGGGGCGAGGAATGGACGTATCTGAATCTGACTTGACCGACTGAGTAGATGACTTGCATTGGGCTAGGCTTTACTGTGACATGCGCTAGTACTTGACCAAATGGTGATGTGAGAGAGCGGTGACCAATCCCCTTACCACGGTTTTTTGATGACTTTACCGATCTTCCCCAAGCATTCCCAATATATGGAAATGGGAGAGTGACTGACGACCCAAAGAAGTACGGTGCTATGACTTAAAGCATGTCTACCCTAGAGACTATCATTCATAGAGTTAGACTCATATTTGCATCATACGTTCCATATCGCATTGCATTATACTATGTTCTGAATGTGTATGATTTCTAATTATGGAATAACTGCCTTGCTGAGCTCTTCGAACTCATTCCTTTTTGTGCAAATGTTTTTAGATTATATTCCAGATACCGAGGACTACGATGGCACCTCCTTTGAGGCGGACTATGATTCCACATACTACCCTCCGGGTAGTGGCGTCGGTGAGGATCCGTATATTGGAGCCGAGGAGGATTACTATCCGCACCAGGGTTAGCCCCACAGTTGTGCAGGAGCGGCAGCGTTGGGTTTACTTCATCCGTACTGTTGAGGAGACTACTATTAGTATAAAAGAAACCCTAGCTTAGTGCCCCATTCCCCTGGTGTTTTGGAGTACTTGGACCTGTAATTAATTAACTTTTCGGAATTATCTTTAATACTTGGACATGTATTTAACTACTTTTACTTTCCGCTGCTTTGAGAGAGTGGCTACCACACCTTCTCTCCTTGATATGATTTTGACCACATTCTGATATTATCTATCTTCCGCACTCTGATATATATTTAATCATATCTTATACATATTGTTTAGTATTAATTGTTTTTACCATTGATTATTATTGTTCATAATTATGTTACCATGTATGTGGGAGGCATGGACCTCAAATCATTGATCCTTGAACTGTGGATCACATCCCGGGTATTCCAAATGGGGTACTGGCTGGGTGGATGTGACAAGGTTTCTGGAGATGTTCGGAATGAAGGTAAGACCTCCCCCATGTGTTGATTAGGGTTAGGATGTGTTTGGGTTTCAACCCCTTGAGCAAAGCACCCTTGTATAGCAATATACTAGGGGGTGGTAGCTTGAGGTGGTTGATTGAACCAAGTGACCGCCCCAAGCGACCGCCTGGTCCTGGTTGCGGGGTTTTACCCTATTTCCCCCCCCAGACTTCTATAAATAACAACCCTTGTCTATTTTACGAATATTAAATTCAGGACTGCTATTTTTGGTGGTTAGGTGGCTGTGGAGACGTACTGGAAGGTGATCTGAAGTGTTGTTAGTGTTCCAAAAGCTTCTACTGTCTTTTCTAGCTGATCTGGTTGAGGTAAGTGATTCCCTATTCACTCATACTTTGCCTTTGGCTATGATTAAAGTAGATTTATTTTCCTCTTTGGTTGTTCATGATATTTCTATTACAGTACCTACCATTCTAATGACTTGATGAGATCAGGTTCGAAAACGAAACCCTGCTTTCGTGAAAAGGACTGATCTAATCAAGGGGAGGATTTTGGATACCCAATTTGGTGTCAATTGTTAGGTTTAGTATCACCCTTGGTTGTGGGAGTGTTAGATTTGAAATTCAGACTATGATCATAAAAAATTTGATTGAAAACGGATGATCAGAAGCTTGAGTTTCGGATTGAAACTCACTATTTTTTGGTTGGGCTCATGGACGTCCAAGGAACAAACTGGGTGTCGTGAGGAGTCATGAGAGCATTCCACCCCAACAATATGTGGATGACCATAGGGTTATGGAATGGAGTCCAATAGCGGTAACCAGTCGTGAGGGTTCTCGTTCCTAGGTTAAGAAGGATACTGAACCAAGTTGGTTGGTGCCATAGGGGACGTATCTGACTTCATGTAGCATGTTACCATTATGACTTGCATTGGATTAGAAACCTCGACATGCGCTAGTACTCATGCCAATGGTCGTGGTGAGAGAGTGTTGACTTAACCCCAGCCATGGTTTGAGAGCCAGGTGTGAACTTTCCATTTTACCCAGGATCCCTACAGAGGTGACCAGTCCTTGCCAGATCAGAGTGACTAGACCTACCCAGAGGAGGGCTATATCTTAAAGCATGTCAACTGCTAGAGACTTGCACAGTTAGATCTTAAGGGTACTCATACTTCGCATTTCATACATATCATTATGCATTTCTGATGGTTTCACATATGGATGAGAATTATTGTTGTTCTTACTGAGTTTGTCCGAACTCATTCCTTTATTTGTCTATGTTATATTAGCTTCTACAGATGGAGGATATACGCCGGAAGATGGATTGGTTTTCCATGAAGGAGCCTTCTCGTATGAAGAAGATGTGACACCAACAATGGGAAATGGAGATAGCCTATGCGGGAGCTCCTGCGAGTGCATGGAGTGCACTTATAGCACCAATTGATGGGTGGAGGAGACAGGTTGCCAAGTAGTTTTCCCATTGTATGGAGAAGAATTGGAGGACCCCTTTTCTTAAAATACATGAGAAACATTATCTAGCTTTAGATAAAGAAACTAGAAAGAAAATCATTTAATTCATTTTGATCATTTATTCTTTCCTTGATTATTTTATTGGAGTATTTGGACTCCGGTAATCTTTTTATTTAATTATTGAACTTATTCTTGCTCATGATTGTCTTTACTCGCATTTATTATTATTGATGGACAAAAACTGTGGATCCTGTGATGGATCACTCCCACGGGTTGTCGGGCGGGTAACCGAGACTTGCTGGTGGGGTGTGACAGAGTGGTGTCAGAGGCTTGGTTTTACAAAGTCAATAATAGTTAATACAAGTATTAATGAGAAATTTGAGTCATAGATCCAGAAGTGACTCAAACTCTCTTGGAAGTGAATAATAGAGAACCTTGGATTAGAAACTTGAATAAATGAAGCATAATACACAAGTTTGAATAATGCACAATAATTCAAATTTATGATTTGTACTTGGGTTGTAGTCATGGGTTAAAGTTGAATTGTCAGTTTTAAGTTATTGCATATGTGTGTCGAGTCATGAATTGTCTTTGTGAGTAAGTTTTTGTTATGAGATGTTGTCGGGAGTAAGTCGTCGTATGAGTCTGAATCGTGTTGTCATAATATGTTATCGTACGAGTCTGAGTCAGGAGTTGTTGTTTTAAGTTTTCATTGGGAGTAATGGTTGTGAGTGGTCATTATGAGTTATGAGTCATAACTAAAAATTGGACAATTATTAATGCAACAAAAGAAAAGCATAATATACAATAACACAAGTGATATAAATTTAACTTCACTAATCACTTAGGTTTACAAGTCTGAAAGTGAATACATCTGTGATGACATAAAAGGAATTCCTAGAACTGTCTGTCTAGGTGATCATTCCTGAGAAATGAGCTGATCTCTCATAGCCTTAGACTCCTCTTCTAGTCGTGTCAATCAATCTCCTTTAGTATATATGAGCGTCTCTATCCTTCTTTTGTGGAAGGTTATTGCTGACAATTGAGAAACCACACCCGGTGCCTCAAAAGTTGAATGCAAAGGACCTCCAACCTCAAACTGTCGAAGTGGAATAGTTTCTTCCTCATCTTCCTGAACCTCTTGATCCTTGTCATCATCATCTTCATCCTAATTCTAAACCTCGTCCAAAGTTTGGACTGTTGCCTCCTTATCCTTGTATAATCTCTGCTTGTGGCATAGGAATAGTACTCTGATCTTCACCCATACCTCTCCTAGGTTTTTCCTCGTGGTGGTTTGTTGGAAATTTGAAGAGATAAGTTGAGTTTTGCATTGCATGAGTAAAAGAAGTTAAAGCAGTGAAATACTGGGTGAAGAAGGGCATTTTGGTAATTTTTGGAAAAATTCGATTTTGGCGAAATTGTGATTCGAACATACTAGCATGTGCACAAGACTTGGATAAACATGTTGGGATGGTTTGTTTGATGAAAATCTATCAAATTTGCAGTGTGGGAGTGAAAATTCAGCAACTTTGGAAGAAGAAACCCTCTTTTGGGGTACTTCTTAGTGAATCAGTCATGTAGGAAGTGGTTTGGTGTCAAAATTCCATTTGGTTTAAAAATGGGACAAGTGTTTGCAAAGTTGGATTTCTATTAAGGTGAATAGTGAAATTGGTGCAAAGTGTGGGAAATCTTGTTGTTGGAGCATGGGTTTGTTTGGAAGTTTGTTGGAGCATGTTTCTAAACATCCCTCGTCATATTTCTAACCAAGAACAGCAAGCATTTCTCATTTTTGAAGAAAATCATGTTGTAGGTAAATGGAGATTGAAAAGAAAGAGAAGTGAGAATGAAGACTACCTTGTGTTTGATGATCAAAGGAAGTTGTGCGATGTTGTTGAAGCCTTTTGAGAGTCTTGGAAGCCTTAGGAAGCCCTAGAACCCTTTTCCCTAGAGCTAAACTCGAAGTCGATAAAGATAGAAATGAGTTTGGATTAGAGAAAGTGGGCCTTTAAGCTGTTTTTTCAAGCAAGGCAAATTTTGCTGTTTTGGCAATTTTTGAGAAAATTTGATTTTTGAAGCTTTGTTTGGATTTTCAATGGTCTATGCAGTTGAGTTAAGTGTGTTGGACATGTTGGAAGTGTGAGTTTGAAATTGGATGAAATTTTTTCGTGGATTTTTGACCTTTTGTTTTTGAATTAACAGAATGGTTGGAAGAAGGAACCGTGGTGCCTCCTCTAGTCGGAATAGAGGTAGGGCTGCCCTAAAGTTGAGGTGTCTGTTGATGGTGTCTCTTGGGAAATATTTTAGGAAGCTTTTTGTAAGAATTATTTCCCTGAGTCTATGAAGGATGCGAAAGAGTCAGAGTTCATGACTCTCACGCAAGGTCCTTTTTCTGTACTTGAGTATCAACAGAAATTTGAGGAATTGTTTTTCTTTGCTCCTGAATCCTTAAAGGAGGATAAAGCTAAAGCGAAGAAGTTTTTCAAAGGACTGAGACCCTCAATCAATACATATCTCACCGTCTTGCCGATTGACAGTTATGCTCAAATAGTACAGAATTCGAAGAAAGTTGAAGAAGCTGTATGCCAAGTTCAGCAAATGTGACTTCTGGTTATCCAAGGTTATCTTTTAGGGTCACATTGTTTCTATTGATGGTATTAAAGTTGATCCTACAAAGGTTCAAGTTGTGGCAGATTGGGACCGACCTAAGTCAGTCACCGGGATTCAAAGTTTTTTTGGTATGGCTAGATATTATAGGCGCTTTATTGAGAATTTCTCTAGATTATCAGCCCCTATGACGAAGCTTACCAGAAAAGGAATTAAGTTTGAGTGGAATGAAGCCTGTGAAGAGAGTTTTCAAGAACTCAAGTAGAAGGTTGACTTGATTACCTTGAAGACAAAGGAAGTGGTAGATTTCTCCCTAGCCTTTGATGGTGCTCTTGTTTTTAGAGATAGAATTTGTGTTCCAGCGGTGGAGGACCTCGAAATGAAATTTTGAACTGATGCCCATCAGTCCATCTTTACTATCCATCAAGGAAATGTAAAGATGTATCAAGATATGAAGGGATATTTTTGGTGGTCCGGCATGAAGAATGATGTGGAAGACTTCATTGCTAAGTGTCGAACTTGTCATCGGGTGAAAGCTGTTCGGAAACCTTCATCTGGTCTTTTGAAACATCTTCCCGTATCTAATTGGAAATGGGAGGACATTGCTTTGGATTTTGTCCGAGGTTCATCTCGCATTTTGCAGAAAGCCCTAGGTACTCAGTTGAATTTGAGTACTGCTCATCATCCTCAGATTGATGGACAATCAGAAAGGACCATACAAATTTTGGAAGATATGTTGCGAGTGTGCGTCATTGATATGAGTGGTAACTGGGATGATCACCTGGCTTTGGTGGAATTTTCTTACAATAACAGTTATCAATCTACAATTGGAATGGCCCCGTTTAAAGCTTTGTATGGAAAGACTTGTAGAACTCCTCTGTATTGGGATGAAGTTGGGGAAAGGCGTGTTCTTGGCCCTGATATAATTGAAACCATCGATACCATGGTGGATATGATTAAAGAAAGGATCAAAACTGCCCAGTCTAGACAGAAGTCTTATATAGATAAAAGAAGATCGGATCTAGAGTTTCAAGTTGGTGAGCATGCATTTTTGAAAGTTTTGTCGATGAAGGGAGTCATGAGCTTCGATATTAAAGGAAAGCTCAGCCCTAAGTATATTGGTCCCTTTGACATTATTGAAAAGGTTGAACCAGTAGCTTATCGGTTGGCTCTGCCTCAGTCTCTTGCTGGTGTGCATGATGTTTTCCATGTATCTATGCTAAGGCAGTGCTTAGCAAGCGCAGAGCAGTTGCTAGCATGAACCAAAAGGTTTGAGTTCGGATTTGATGTATGATGAAGAACTAGCTAAAATTTTGGACCGGAAGGATAAACAGTTGAGGAACCGGCCTATACCTTTGGTGAACATCAGATGGAAGAATCATTCATTTGAGGAAGCATCTTGGGAAAAAGAAGATGAGATGCGAACCAAGTACCCTCATCTTTTCGAACTTACAAGTACGTTGTAATTTCGGGGACGAAATTTCTCTTAAGGAGGGAGGGATGTAAAAACCCTCGTATTTCTATCCCGGGATCTGTATTGCAGGTTCGAGAACCCGAAGGTCTAGCTGGGTAAATTTATGGAGTGTTCGGATAGAAGTCCATGATCCATATCCTAAACCCATGGATCTGGATTCTCTTCTTGAAGAACCTGCCTTGCTGGGAAGTTGGATCTCTGGATCAAGGCATGAGGTATCTGGAGATTTCCAGAATGAAGGTAAGACCTCCCCCATGTGTTGATTAGGGTTAGGTTGTGTTTGGGTTTCAACCCCTTGAGCAAAGCACCCTTGTATAGCAATATACTAGGGGGTGGTTGCTTGAGGCAGTTGATTGAACCAAGCAACCGCCTGGTCCTGGTTGCGGGGTTTTGCCCTATTTTGCCCGCAGACTTCTATAAATAGCAACCCTCGTCTATTTTATGAATATTATATTCAGGATTGCTGTTTTTGGTGGTTAGGCGGTTGTGGAGACGTGCTGGAAGGTGATCTGAAGTGCTATTAGTGTTCCAGAAGCTTCTACTGTCTTTTCTAGCTGATCTGGTTGAGGTAATGATTCCCTGTTCACTCATACTTTGCCTTTGGCTATGATTAAAGTAGATTTGTTTTCCTCTTTGGTTGTTCATGATCTTTCTATTACAATACCTACCTTTTTAATGATCTTGTTGAGATCAGATCCGAAAATGAAACTTTGCTTTCGTGAAAGGACTGATCTAATCAAGAGGAGGATTCTGGATAGCCAATTTGGTGTCAATTGTTCAGTTTAGTATCACCCTTGGTTGTGGGAGTGTTAGATTTGAAATTCGGACTATGATCATCCAAAAATCGGATTGAAAATGGATGATCGAAGCCTTGAGTTTTGGATTCAAATTCACTGTTTTTGGGGGGGTCACTAGTGGCGGTCACTCAACCTAAGCAACCAGCCCAAGCGATCGGCTGGTTTCTAGTGAGCATGGAACTTTGGATTTTGTCCGATTTGATTCATTCGACTTACATATTATTGTAACCCTGTTTATAGGTGTCCTCTGTTTCAAGTAAAAGTTTTATAATTGTTTCTGGTTTGCAATCTAGAGGATTTCTACTTATTTATAGGTAAGAACATACAACCTCATCTTTATAAAATGACTTGAACATGCTAGTCCAGTGTCTTTCAATACTATTCTTTCATTTTATATACTGTTGTAACCATAAATAGCTTGTTGATCTTAATGCATGTTTGTTGTTTGTACTGTCTTTACATATAATTTATCAATTATGAATGTGGTATGATGATGGTTGATGTATTGTGGTTATGATGGGAAGGGTATTCCATTGGGATATCTTGGCTTGAGATATTAGAGGGCTATGGTATGGGACACATGCTCGCTGATGTCTCCAGACTTGTCATAACTACTGGATGACATACCTAGGTACAGTCTAGAGTTGCATGGCTAGGTACCCCACATACTACTACCTTTTCGGTAGGGGAAGTGAAGCCGGATGACCCGTGACGAAGGTGATGTGACTCTGTTTCATCCTACAGCTGTTACATCCCGCCCAAATACACCTAGCCTATACCCTATCTGGGTTACTCGGGGGAGTGATCCATAGCCCCAAAGATCAAGTTTAGGAACGATCATATCCATTTAGCACAATAACATAATCAAAAGCAAAAACAAATCATTGTATTCAAGTATTTTACTAATAAAAGTCAAGAAAGGATCTCAGAAGGATCACTAAAGAATATCAAAGTGCGGAATAACAAGATACTAAATCAAAAGACAACTGTAGAGTATAGCGGAAATATACCCCACAACATATGCGGAAGGTAGATCGAAATCTAAAGCAAGCTCTAAGCTAATACAAGTAAAATAGAAGTCTAGAAGAAACAAGAGAATCTAATCCACATCTTCATTCGGCTCTTCTTCTTCTTTAGTCTTCATCTTCTTCGCTTTAGGGTCATGCTCTTGAAGCTTCAGATCGGCATCTAGCGCACGATCCCATCAACGAATAAGACGATGCCGGCTGCCATCAATAGGAGCTGTCAGTGCAGCCCAAATCCGAGTGTTGGCTGCCTCGCTGTTCATTACCTTGTCCATAGACATCCGGAGCTGTACCATATATGGAAAGGTCCTCCGTGCTAGGGCACGAGTTCTCTTTCGGTCCTGCAATGTCATCTTAAAACAAGTCCCTCGAAGGGTAAGCTCAAAAGAACATAGCAAGTAATCCAAACACAATGAGCATCTTCACATGCATTCACAGGCAAACATATATGCAATGATATGAAACAATATATGCAAGTATGCTTCTAACTCTATGTATGTATGCTGGTCTCTATTGGCAGACATGCTTTAAGTCATAGCACCATACTTCTTTAGGAAGGTCATTCACTCTCCCTCAGCTATCTAAGCATCTTGGGCTCTGCCAGTGGTAGTTGGTTAAGGCATCCCTCGGGACATTCCATGGCTGGGGTTTAGGTCAGCACTCTCTCACATCACCATTGGTCTAAGTATTGGCGCATGTCAGGGTAAAGCCTAGCCCAATGCAAGTCTTCTACTTAGTCATATCAACTTAGATCCAGATACATCCATTCCTCGCCCCTGGAGATCCTTTTCGGTATCCTTCACAGTAGAGTCAGCATAGTCCTAGACTACGGACTCATCAACCCTAGTGGTCATCCACATATAGTAGACGGGAAGCTCTCATGCCCCCTCATGGATTGGCTACCGGTCTTGAGCGCCCATGAGCCCAAGTCTAACTATATGCAACCCTACCAACAAATGGCCCCCACAATGTGATTCATGTCCCCTCACAGGTTGGTTACCGGTCTTGAGCGCCCATGAATCCCCATTGCTACCACGGGTCGTTCGGTCTCAATACCCTTCCAAATCGGGTCAGATATAACAAGGGTATTCCTAGCCAAACACTGCTAGACCAATCCTAGGTATGTCAACCAGTAGTTAGGGAAAGAGTCAAGGGGCACCATAGGAAAGCGTTCCATACCACTTCCACTGATGTCCAAAGACAGAAACGCCAATCGGGCATTCCCCATTCATAACTACGACCTAAGCATCCACATTACATCATGATTCCATACAAATCATATTCACATCCATATCCACATCATAGTCCATAACACATACTCATAATCAATAATCAATTCTAATATTAAATTAACAATGTGGACAAGCTACTGTAGTTGCAGAAGTATCATGATGTAAAGAAAACCAAACAACAATAGTTAAATCATGCATTCATATCATAATACATAAAGACATGTAAATAGGCATATTGTGAGTTGGAATACTTACCACGTAATCCGAACTATAGTCTTCAAATAAGAGATCAGAGAACATATCCAAAATCACCTAAACAAGCTTAACAAAACATGTATAGATAATAAGAAAAGATTCCAAAAGATTGGAGTCGAAACGGATCAAAAACAGAGTTGTTGTCACTGCGGGTTGATTGGCTGGGTTGATTGATCCAGTCGACCCAAGCAGTTGACCCAGTGAATAGTACGAGTCAAAAATCAGATTTTTGGTCCAAAACCTATTATACACTATTCGGAATGCTACAAAACTTGGGGGGAATGTCTAACACAGTAGTCTAAGACTATCTAGAATATTTTAGACATCAAACAATGATTAAAACCATTACTTACTAATTTGGAATCATATTTCTATTTTGGTAAAAATCATGGTTTTCATTGAAAACAAGCTATGAATGAAAGAGATGAACTAGACATGATGAGATCTCATTCTAGTATATGAACACAGTAAATCAGAGGTATGAATAATCATAAGAATACATCTATAATGCTAGAAGAATATGATCATAGATGAATGTAGAAAACATAAGAATCATGGTAAGAATTGATTATGATGATCATAGTATGAGAATGAATGGAGATTGTAGAAGATACAATTGCAGAGATGCAACATCTTCTTCATAATCTCAGATTAGAGAAGAGAAAGTTCATGGAAAGAATAAATCAATAACATAGAAGTAAGATTACTAACCAACCATTGATTGAGGAACAAGAGACAGAAAGCTTGAGAGTTGAATGTAGATCTTCTTCCACACCAATGGAGGCTTGGAGATGAGTTCCCTTCGTTCTCTAGGTGTTTTGGAGGCTAGGGATACTAAAAACACGAAGTCCTATGGTATATATAGCAATATAACCTAAATAGAAGATTTTGTTCGAGTTCAGCATCCTTGGATTGATTGGCTGGGTAGACTGGCCCAATTGACCCAGGCAGTCGACCCAGACTGTCATCTTAGTCTGAAACAGGGATTTGAGGGCCTTCCACTACTCGGAATCAAACGAAACTTTAAACACATAAACTACAATTTACCTAGCAAGGAAAAATGGCTTCAAATCATAATTAACCATGCTCTATGGTCATCAACCAATCTTCTCTTCTTCAAGGTGTAGTCTCTTTTCTAAATCAACCAAGGTCTTCAAGTATGGGGCATCATTGTCTAACTCCATGGGTTCGGAGTTGAACACCATGTCTTCTACTACTATGGCCCATAGTTGACTTTCACTTCTCTTCAGGCCTTTAGATCTACACTAAGGGAGAGGTCCGACCTGACTTTCTAAAACCGTCTAAACATATCAACACCATACTCAAGGTCCAACTTCAAGGTCAAACAACAAACAAGTTCTTCTTCATCCAAAACAAATAGGGTGTCTAATTTAGGTTTTGGGCTGGATTTCACATTCTCCCCCCCTTAAAATAATTTCGTCCTCGAAATTGGGAGAGTACTTGGCTTCCAAATAGATAGAGATACATCGCTTTTATCTTGACTTTCTTCTCCCAAAATCTTTAGAAAACAAATTACAATAAGTCTTTTGTGATGAAAACAAAGGAGTAAATCTAACATGCTTTGAAATCAGAAACAATTCAAAAGATTAACAAATCATGAAGATCACACTTGATTTCTCTTCAAAATCATCATGTGGAGAATTCACAAGGTTATAGAGTGTATGGAGATCCATTATAGAACAACAGGGACAGAAGACCAAAGGGAATAGGAGGCACAAGAAGAAATTGTAGAGAGAATAGATCAACTTCTAGGTAAACGTCTACCAAACAAAACTAGGCAACTCATACGACAGAGAATAAATCAAACAATGCATATGATATGTATACATTTAGTACAACAGCGGTAACCAGTTCGTGCGGAGACTCAGTGGTCCACTATTGGTCATACAATGGTAGGGTTGCATATGTTAGGGTTGGGCTCATGGACGTCCAAGGAACGAACCGGTTGTCATGAGGAGTCATGAGAGCATTCCACCCCAACAATATGTGGATGACCATAGGGTTATGGAATGGATTCCAATAGCGGTAACCAGTTCATGAGGGTTTTCATTCCTAGGTTGCGAAGGATACTGAACCGAGTTGGTTTGTGCCATAGGGGATGTATTTGGACTTCATGTAGTATGTTACCATTATGACTTGCATTGGATTAGAAACGCCGACATGCGCCAGTACTCAAGCCAATGGTCGTGGTGAGAGAGTGTTGACTTAACCCCAGCCATGGTTTGAGAGTTAGGTGTGGACTTTCCATTTTACCCAAGATCCCTACAAAGGTAACTAGTCCTTGCCGGATTAGAGTTACTAGACCTACCCAGAGGAGGGCTAGTGTATATCTTAAAGCATGTCAACTGCTAGAGACTTGCACAGTTAGATCTTAATGGTATTCATACTTTGCATTTCATACATATCATATATGCATTTCTGATGGTTTGACATATGGAGAATTATTTTTGTTCTTCCTGAGTTCGTCAGAACTCATTCCTTTATTTGTCTATGTTATATTAGCTTGTACAGATGGAGGATATACAGGAAGATGGATTGGTTTCCCATGAAGGAGCCTTCTCGTATGAAGAAGATGTGGCACCGGCAATGGGAAATGGAGATAGCCTATGCGGGAGCTTCTGCGAGTGCATGGAGTGCGCTTATAGCACCCATTGATTGGTGGAGGAGATAGGTTGCTAGGCAGTTTTCCTATCGTATGGAGAAGAATTGGAGGACCCCTTTTCTTGAAATACATGAGAAACATTATCTAGCTTTAGAGAAAGAAATTGGAAAGAAAATCATTTAATTCTTTTATTGCTTCCGCTGAACTCATAATCATTTTGATCATTTATTCTTTCCTTTATTATTTTATTGGAATATTTGGACTCCTGTAATCCTTTTATTTAATTATTGAACTTATTCTTGCTCATGATTGTCTTTATTTGCATTTATTATTATTGATGGAAAAAAACTGTGGATCCTGTGACCGATCACTCCCACGGGTTGTCGGGCAGGTAATCGAGACTGGCGGGTGGGGTGTGACATTTGAAGCTCTAGAACCCTTTGGGAAGCCTAGAAAAGCCTTTCTTCAGGTTCGTTATTCGTAGCCTTTGATCCTGCATTCGTTTGAATTGTCACTTGTGCATCTCTCGCATTCTTATCATCTGCTTTTGTTTTGAGTTTCCTGTGCCATTTATGAAGTCAGCTAAGAGTCTAGTGTTCAGTACCTAATAGATATATTTTTTGTTGTGGCAAAGTGAATAGGTCCATGTCATACAGCCATAGGTGATAGAACTTGAAGAGCCAACCGAGTTCCTCTTAGAAGTAGTTGTGGGATAGAATCATAATCTCCAAAATTTTGGGAGAAGTAAGAAGAGATGAAGAGAAGTTTCCCAATCTCTTTGGAAGTCCGGTATGCTTTCAATTTGGAGGATGAAATTTCTTTTAAGGGGGGAGAATGTGAAATCCAGCCCAAACCCTAACCCGGAAACCCATTTGTTTGTAGGTCCGAAGACCCGAAGTGAAGGAAGAAGGAAATTGTGGGCCATCTCAATGGAAGACATGGTGTTTGATCCAAAACCCATGGAGAATGATAATGGAGTTCCCTACCTAGAAACCTTGTCTGATTGGAGAAGAAGCTGCATCTTGGTGTTGAAGAGCTTGGTTGATGGACTTGAGGCCTAGTTGGACATGTTTTGGAAAGTCCCTCAATGCTAGGTAAGTCACTTGTTGAGTTGGGAGAAGCCCCATTGAAAATTTTGAGGTTTGGAGCTTCAATTGCCTGTTTTGGGCTTGCTGTCAGGCCTAATCGACCTAGCCAACCTGCCCACAGTGACAGGAACTTAAGTGTAAAATCTCTGATTTTTAGGTTTTTGATGCTCTATTTAATAGAACTTCGTGATAATCAGCCCCACTTGTTTCTAAAGCCTCTAGAGAATGTGGGAAGCCTCTCTCAAGCCTTCTCATTGGAGTTGTAGAAGATCCTCTTCGAATCCTCAAGCTTTTTGGTGAATCTTCTTCATTCAAATTGGTAATCACTCATACTATTCTATCATTGGTCTATTCTATTATTGATTCTTCTCATCTCTGTGATTATGAAGAAGGTTTTGTATCATTGCAAAATAACTCTTCCTCAATCTCTGTAGTTGTGAGTGAATCTCCATTCACTCTAATGTACCTATGATCTACACAATTTGATTTTAGGATGAGATCTTGTGAGATCTTCATGGATGTGTGGTCATTCAATGTTTTTTATTTCTAAAGCGTGCTAGATTCATTCCTATGGTTATTTCTATCTAAAATCTATTGTTCTTTCCTCTCTAGAGTGAATTCTCATTCTCTCTAGCCTCTCTGTATAATTCACGGATTGATTTCGGTAAAAACCTAGTTTTTGCTTATTTTAGAATTCTACTCTTTTGATCATTATTGATGCCTAATCTATGCTAGATAGTCTTAGACTACTATTCTAGAGTTTCCCTTAGAATTTCAGAGTGTTTTGAATCCCAGAAGTTGAGTTTCGGATCAAAATTGGGAGTTTCTGTTCGTACAGTACACTGGGGTTGATTGCCTGGGTTGATTACCCTAAGCTACCCAGCCAACCTGTCGATAGAGTCAGTGACAACAATTTTCCCTATTTTGACTCCGTTTTCGACTCCAATCATTTGGATTTGTTTTTTATGGTCTATACATGTTTGTTTAAGCCAGTTCAGGTGAATTTGGATTTGTTCTCTGATCTCTCACTTGAAGGTTATAGATTCAAAATTTGAGGTGAGCACATTCACTCACAATATGCATATTTACATGCTTGATGTGTTATGATTTGAATGCATGATTTAGCTACTGTTGTTTTACTTTCTTAATGTTATATTACTTCTGTAACTACAGTAGCATGTTCATATTGAGATTACATATTAGAATTGATTATTGAATAATGTTGAATGTGATTTGGACTATGATGTGATATGTATGGAATCATGATATGCTGTGAATGCCTAGGTTGTAGTTGTGGAATGGGGAATGCCATTTTGGCGTTTCTGTCTTTGGACACCATCAGAGATGGTATGGGACACTTTCCTACAATGCCCTTTAGCGCTTTCCCTGACTATTGGTTGACATACCTAGGGCATGTCTAGAAGTGTTTGGCTAGGAAACTGCTATCATATCTGACCTTATCAGAAAGGGAATCGAGACCGAGTGACCCGTGGCAGCAATGGGGATTTTTGGGCGCTCAAGACCGGTAACCAACCAGTGAGAGGACTTGAATCACATTATGGGGGCCAGTCATTGGTAGGGTTGCAATGGTAGACTTGGGCTCGTGGATGCTCAGGACCGGTAACCCATGAGAGGACATAAGAGCTTCCCGTTTGCTATTTGTTGATGACCAATAGGGTTAAGTGTCTACGTAGCTGGGAAGGAAACGATGACTCTAGTGGGAAAGCTACCAAAAATGATAGCGGGAAGCGAGGAATGGACGTATCTAACCCTAAGTAGATGACTTTCATTGGGCTCAGTTTAACCTTGACATGCGCCAATACTCAAACCAATGATGATGTGAGAGAGTGGTGACCTAAACCCCACCATAGAATGTCCAAGAGGGATGTACTTCCCAATTACCACCAGAGAACCCAATATATCGAGATGGTTGAGGGAGAGTGATTGAGACCTACCCAGAGGAGTATGGTGCTATATCTTAACTCGTGTCTGCCAATAGAGACCATCATACATATATAGAGATAGTAGCATTCTTACATTTATTGTTTCATATCATTGCATTTATGTTTGCCTTTGATTGTGTGTGAAGATGTTTGTTGTGATCGGACTACTTGCTAAGTTCTTTTGAGCTTACCCTTACGGGGACATGTTTTTAGATGCTTTTGCAGGATCAGAGAGAACTCGTGCTACGGTATGGAGGATTCTTCCCTACTTGGTGCAACTTCGAAAATCCTTGGAGAAGGTCATGACTAGTGGTGTGACCGGCACACAGGTTGGACTACTTTGATGGCTCCTACTGATGGCAACTAGCATTGTCTTATTTGCCGATGAGATCGTGAGGTAGATGCTGACTTGAAGCTACAAGAGCACAACCCTAAGGTGAAGAAGATGAAGATTGAAGAAGAAGAAGAGTCGATGGAAGATGTTGATTAGATTTCTCTTATTCTTCTAGACCATTACTTTTAATTGTAATAGCTTAGACCTTGCTTTAGATTTTTGATCTACCTTCCGCGTTTGTTTGTGGGGTATATTTCTGCTATACTCTACAGTTATCTTTATATTGGTATCTTGTTACCCACACTCTGATGTTCTTTTGTTATCCTTCTGAGATCCTTTCTTGTTTTTATTATTAATTTACTTGAATACAATGATTTGTTCTTGCTTTTGATTATGTTATTGTTCTAAGTGGATATGATCGTTCCTTAACTTGATCTTCAAGGCTGTGGATCACACCTTCGAGTATTTCAAATAGGGTACCGGCTGGAGGGATGTGACATACACGGTGTACTTGGGTCTTCCCATCGACTTGGCCTATATCATACAACACGTCCTTATAGACAAACTTCAATATCTTGGGTCAAGAATCTTACTTTTTCTACTTTTGCTGGCTTCTTACCCATCTCTTTTGCTACTTCGAGATTAGCTTGGAGGATACTATGGTGCTTCACTACAACATAGGAGGGGTCGTAGGGACTTGACTGATCTCTATGATGGTTCTCCAAGGATATGAGGGATTTGATGATGAGGATGATGTTGATGAGGATTAGGCACATGATCAGGCTCATGTTGGTGAACAGAGGAGGATGATCAGGCATGTGAGGAGGGTCAAGCACAGGAGGAGGATGATATTCCACCTCGATAGATGGAGGTTGAGGGTCCCTCGCATCATACTCCAGAGATGCCACCTTCTGGTTCTCAGTGGTCCATGATTGTCACTTCAGTGGAGAGGATGGAGGCCCATCAGGAGCGGATAGTGACTCACTTGACTGTGATGGATGGTAGATTGTCTCAAGTGGAGGACAATGTCCATGTTCTCACAGATCATCATAGTTCTGGATTTCAGAGGCGATCTCCTAGATAGGTAGTTAGTTCTAGGATTTTGATTTATGTTGACTACAAATGTATTAATTTAGTTTTATCTTGTAAAACTTTTTTAAATCAATGAATGAAGCTCAATTTATCTCTTTTTTACTTGGCTTATTATACATTATGAATTTCATCTTTTGAAATATAATGAATGTTTGTTTCACCATGGTTATTGTGTGTTATTCATACTTGATGTGTTATGTTTTCTTTTATTCAAGTATCTAGTTTACTGTTGTCTATTATATACTCCAGGAGAGTTGGGTCACTTTTGGATATATGACCTGAAGTTGCTCCACTACTATGTTTTCGTGGTTAGGATTGTGTTAAACTTTGGGCTCTAATACCACTCTGTCACATCCCCCTAGCCGGTATCCTACATGAATAACCCAGAGGTGTGATCCACAACCTTGAATATCAAGTATTAGAAAATCATCCTTCCACACCACACAATAGTACAATCATGAGCAAGAATAAATCAATGTATTAATGTAATTAAAGAATAAACTCAAAAGTAAGGATCTCATAAGGATCTCAAAACAACTATCATAGTGCGGAAGTGATGTCAAATAATCAGAGTAATAGTGTGCGAAAGAATAATTAAATCTAAGGTATACATCCAAAAGAACAACAAAAAACAAAAATTGTTTGAATTATTACAAAAAATATGTTTCCTTAAGTAAAAGGTAGTATCTAAACTCAAAAATCTCCATAACGTGTATGAGGTAGACCAGCTCATGAGTCGAGCTAATCCTGGTACGCGCAGTCAACACACTAACATTCTTCACCATGATATTCGTGATTGTCAACACCTTGTACATTGTACAAATCACTCGCCAAGGTCTCGTATTCTTGGAAATTGATGTCATCAATTCTTGCAGCAAAGTCTAAAGCAAATATTTTCCCCAAAGGTTGAGCTCAAAAGAATTCAGCTAGTAGTTCATGTTGGGAAATGCCATGTCAAGATTTGCCACATCGGCCTCCAATCAGTTTTGATGATGACAAACACTCTACTAATGATTCAATGTAGATGTGTTTTGTCTAGCTCACCACTAAAGTGAATCTCGATGCAAAATGGTCGAATCAAAGAATTACCGGAAAGTCAAGCTTAAGATCACCTCAAACCATCTTAGACAAAGAACCAAAGTCAAGATGAGTATCAAGCCGAAGATCAAGTCAAAGATCAAGTCAAAGATCAAGACTTAGCCTGAATTAGGGCCCAGGACACTCTCACATAAGCATTTATGTAAATGCATCCATCATATGTAATTCATGCTACTAGAGTGACCTAGGACATGTTAGTGAGGTGTACAATGCTTAGGGTTGACCAAAAAGTCCCAAAACCCAAGCCATGTCCCAGCCCCAAACTTGTTCAGCAGAACAGAGCTCAGACGGCTGACCGTCTGGTTGTGTGTTTCTGATTTTTTCAAAAATAGAAAGCCAGACAAATGACCATCTGGTTCTAACTTAAGTGTAACAGCTATTTTTAAACGGCTATTCTTCAACGGCTAGTTTTTGAGACGGCTGACCATCTGGAGTAAAATTTCGCTGAAATTTTATATCCGTTGGGGAAATGGGGAGGGCATTGAGTTGAGGTCTATAAAAGCCCAACCACCCTCATTTTCCTCTCCCCCATCAAGCATATACTCACTCACAAGTGAAAGAGCCAATATTTGGTGTTCTAGCACCATTACTATTTCCCCAAC
Source organism: Hakea prostrata (assembly GCF_041222555.1). Taxonomy (NCBI): domain Eukaryota; kingdom Viridiplantae; phylum Streptophyta; class Magnoliopsida; order Proteales; family Proteaceae; genus Hakea; species Hakea prostrata. The sequence continues at coordinate 35,173,540 of NC_142608.1, forward strand.
TCCATTCAATGTTGAGGGATATTCCAAAGTTGATAAGCAATTTCATTGAAGCCAAGCTTGGAGTTATTGAAAGTCATTGGAGTCTTTATTGATGCATTGTTGTTCTTGAAGCATTCATTCATTGCATCACTCACACACAAGGGGTAAAGTGTCACTCTCCTTGTTAGGTAATGTCCTTGTATTTGAATTGGTTATTGAATTCTAGTCTAGGTTGATTAGAATTTGTTGCTTGGGTGCTCTTGCCCGTGAACAAAGATTGTAAAGGGTACTCTTGCCCCATAACAAAGATTGTAAGGGTTTGACTCTCTATCCATTGTATTGAAAAATATTCATTAGTGGAATACTCTCTTGAGGCTAAGAGAGGAGTGGATGTAGACTTGTAAAGTCGAACCACTATAAATTCTTGTGTTGTGATTGCTTGACTTATTGAATTTCATTTAAATTATCAATCTACCTTGAAATTGCAATCAAATCGAGGATTTGGTATAATCCACGAGGTACAACCTAATCACCCCCCTCTAGGTTGCACCAACAATTGGTATTAGAGCGGGAGCTCAAATTGAGATTAAAATTAATCTCTAAAAGAGTAAAGGATCATGTCATCATTATCCAACCAATTCTCTTCAAGACCCGAAGGTCTAAATACCTCTAGGCCTCCATATTTTGATGGAGAAGGGTTTGCCTATTGGAAGAATAGATTTGAAGACTTTGTATGTGCTATTGATATAGATGTTTGGGACATAATTACATATGGACCCAATGATATTACCAAACTTGATAAAGACGGTAACAAATTCCCAAAACCAAGGACCGAATGGGATGGAATTGACAAAGTCCCAAGCAAACCACAAGGCTAAAATGTTCCTAAAATGTGCCTTGAGTGAGAAGGTATACAATAGGTGTGGTACTTGCAAGAATGCAAAAGAAGTCTATGACAAATTAATAGTCACCTACGAAGGAACAAACCAAATAAAGAAGATAAATTTGGATGTTTATATGCTTCAATATGAAAACTTCAAAATGTTAGATAATGAGGATATAACTTATTTGTTTGCTAGGTTATCTAACATTGTAAAAAAGTTGCATAGCCTTGGCAAGGAATTTGCGAATGAAGATGTGACAAGAAGAATCCTACGAGCTCTTCCACCATCTTGGAGTCCCAAGAAAACAACAATTCAAGAAGTAGGAAATCTAGAACACATCACACTTGATGAGCTCATGGGATCTCTACTTGCACATGAGGCGGAACTTGAGGAAGACAAGAGGTATGAAGAAAGCCATTCAAAAGAGCAAAAGAAGAAATCCATCGCTCTCAAAAGCTCCATCAAGAAGGATGATGAAAGTGAGGAAGAAGAAAGCGACTCCAATAGTGATATTGTCCTTATCACAAGAAAATTCAGGAAATTTCTAAAAGGAAAGAAAGGAAGATTTCCATTCAAAGGACAAGGGTCGAAAGAATACAAAGGTAAAAACTCATAAAAAGGTAGAACCCCACCTACTAACAGTCAAGATGTCATTTGCTTTTAGTGTAGGAAACTGGGACACTTCAAGAACGAATGCCCCACCAAAGGGAAAAAGAAGGCATACAAAGCCGAAGTAATCTACACTACAAGTGATAATGAAGAAGAAAGTGAAGATTCCGATGAAGAAAAGATCAACTTAGCCTTGATGGGCAGATCACATGAAGAACAAGATCATGAGGTAAATTCCATGTATGATAGTCTTGATTCTATGCATGATGAAAATGATATAGATAACATTGATGAAGAAGACTTAGCTAGTGGTTTTGAAACTCTATACAATTTCAGCAAGAAAATTGAAAAGAAAAACAAAATCTTAGAAGAAGAAGTATTATCTCTAAATGACACCGTAAATGACTTACGTGAGTACATTAAGAAGATAGAAAAAGAAAATAATGATCGAAACAAAACCATTGTGAAATCCACAAGTGAGCAAGAGGACCTAGATGGTCTTCTAGGAGAAGTACATTCTCTAAATAACACTGTAATTGAATTACGGGAGCACATTGAGAAAATAGAACAAGAAAATGTGGACTTAAACAATTCCCTTGTAAAATTCACAAATGGTCAAAAGAACCTAGATAGTCTTCTAAGAACCCCCCCCCCCAAAAGAGTCTACAAGATAAAGAAGGACTAGGATTCAATGGTGAAACTTCAACTCCCAGAAAGGGGAAAGAAGTTCGATTTGAAAAAGGGACATCTAGTAACAATCAAAGTGGAAACAAGACTCAACCTCAAACAATCAAAGGAAAGATTTTAAAGGGAAAATGGAAATCAAAAGAATGGACCAAAGAATAACCAAGGAACAAAAGGACCAAATCATCATAATCAAAGTTATTCAAGAAGAAATGGTGGAAATCAAAACCACTATGACCATAGGTGGCAAAAATCCCAAAATTACCAAAATGTCCAAAGCCAACAACATCATCAATTTTGGCCGAACCAAAATCAAATGATGTTTGGTTATAATTGGTCATATCCCTATTTTGCATCCTATGAGCATATCTCTCAACCTCCATTTAGGCCACATATGCCTAGCCATCAATGACCTAAAAGAAGTGAAAACTTCCTTAAAAATACAAACAAGATTAATGGGCAAAGAAGTCAAAACTTCAATGGACCAAGGAGACAAAAACCTCAAGTCCAAGAGCCAATTGACATTAGTGATCCAAGATTTCAAATACCAAAGGGATATCAACCTAGTTGGTTCAACATGGAACCAATAAGAATTAACCAATTTGGACCCATGTAGATGTGGGGACCAATACACATCTCTTCCTTCTTATGTAGGTTTGCTTTGATGAACACCCAAAGAAGTGAATGGTACATTGATAGTGGTTGATCCAAGCATATGACGTCAAATCCAAAGCTCTTCACAAAGCTTAGATCATACGATGGAGGATGCATCACCTATGGAGATAATAGCAAAGGAAAGATAGTTGGCATTGGTCAAATTAATATTGGAAGTACCTCTATCTCAAATGTATATCTAGTTGATAAACTATCATATAATTTGCTTAGTGTAAGTCAATTATGTAGCATAGGCTATAAAGTCACATTTGATGTTTCTTGTTGCTATGTGAAAGATGTGAATGAAAAGTTAATCATTAAAGGTATTAGGAGAGACAACATTTATACTTGTGTGTTCAATGAATCGTCTCTTAATATGACTTGTCTCATGTCTCTTGAAGAAACTCTAATTTGGCATAGAAAACTAGGTCACATAAATAAGAAGCAACTTGAAACCATTGCATCAAAGAATCTAGTTAGAAATTTTCCAAAAATAAAGTTTGATAAAAACTATTTTTGTGATGCATGCCAAAAGAGAAAACAATCTAGAGTATCTCATAAGTCCAAGAATATAGTTTTTACTAGAAGACCACTAGAACTTTTACATATAGACTTATTTGGACCTATTTCCATAGCTAGTCTTGGTGGCAAATACTATACCTTTGTCATTGTTGATGATTACTCAAGGTATACATGGACATTATTTCTAAAGCATAAAGATGATGCCTTTGAGGAATTCATTATTCTTGTTAGAAAAATTCAAAATCATAAAGGATACCTCATAACCACCATCCAAAGTGACCATGGAAGGGAATTTGACAACAACAACTATTTTGGAGAATTTTGTGACAAAGAAGGCATAACTCATAACTTCTCTGCTCCTAGAACTCCCCAATCAAATGGAGTAGTAGAGAGAAAGAATAGATCACTCAAAGAAATGGCTAGAACCATACTTAGTGAATTCTTAATGCCTAAGTATCTTTGGACTGAAGCCACAAGCACCGCTTGTAATGTCTTAAACCATGTTTTAATTAGAAAATTCCTAAACAAGACACCATATAAACTCTATCACAACAAAGTTCCTAGGGTTGATCACTTCCAAATATTTGGATGTAAGTGCACTATATTGAACACTAAAAATCCTAAAGGAAAATCTGAAGAAAAAGTTGATGAGGGAATTTTCTTAGGATATTCCCAAAACAGTAGAGCATATAGAGTGCTAAATAGAAGAACCCTTGTTGTGGAAGAATCAATGAATGTCACATGTGATGTATCTCCCCCACAACACAAATAAAAAAATCTTTTTTTTTTTTTTTGGGGGGGGGGGGGGGAAAACAATTATTTGGGGGAGGGGGGTTCCTTCCCTTTTTAAAAAAATCTTTTTTTTTCCCAAGTGGGGGGCCCCCCCCCCCAAAAATACCACAGGGGGGGGTTTCCTAAAAAACCCCCCCCTTTAAAAAATTTTTGGGGGATTTAGGCCAAGAAACCAAACTAGATCAAGAACTCAAAACTTTTGCAACTATGTTGCATTCTTGTCAGCTATAGAATCCAAGAGTGCCAAAGAGGCTCTAACTAACAGTTATTGGATCATGGCCATGCAAGAAGAGTTAAATCAATTCGAAAGAAATGATGTTTGGGAACTCATCCAAAGACCTCAAGACCATACCATCATAGGTACTAAATGGGTATTTAGAAATAAGCTTGATGAAAATGGTTAAGTTGTTAGAAACAAGGCAAGGTTGGTTACCCAAGGATATAATCAACAAGAAGGAATTGATTTTGATAAGAACTATGCACCCGTGGCCCGATTAGAATCCATAAGAATGTTATTGGCATTTGCATGCCATAAGAACTTCAAGTTGTATCAAATGGACGTGAAAAGTGCATTCTTAAATGGATTCATTATGGAGGAAGTTTATGTTGCACAACCTCCGGGCTTGGAAGACTCCACCTTCCCCAATCATGTCTTCAAACTCAAAAGGGCCCTCTATGGACTTAAACAAGCCCCACGAGCTTGGTATGAAAGACTAAGTAAATTTCTAGTCCAAAAGGAATTCTCAAATGGGTAATGTAGATACCACACTGTTTGTCAAGTACAAGAAAATGATATTATTATCGTACAAATATATGTGGATGATATCATATTTGGTGCTACAAATGAATTCTTATGTCATGAGTTTAGTACTTGCATGAGAAATGAGTATGATGGGTGAATAACATTTTTCCTTGGTTTACAAATTAAACAAAATGAAAATGGCATCTTCATTAGTCAAACCAAGTACATAAAAGAACTCATAAAGAAATTTGATGTAACATCTCAAAAGGCTAGTGGAACACCCATGAGCACATCTTTGAAATTATCAAAAGATGAGGATGGGAAGCCTTTTGATGCCACCAAGTATAGAGGTATGATTGGAAGCCTTCTATACCTAATGGCTAGTAGACCGGACATCATGTTTAGTGTTTGTGCTTGTGCAAGATATCAAGCCAATCCTAAACAGTCTCATGCTTGTGCCATCAAGAGAATATTCAAATATTTAAAAGGCACATCAAACTTAGGACTATGGTATCCTAAAGGTCAAGAATTTGACCTGTTAAGTTTTTCGGATGTCGACTTTTCCGGTTGTCATGTTGACCAGAAGAGTACAAGTGGCACATGTCACTTGCTTGGACCATGCCTAGTGTCATGGTTCAGCAAGAAACAAAACTGTGTTGCTCTTTCGACAACCGAGACAAAATACATTGCAGCCGGTAAGTGCTATGCTCAAGTGATTTGGATGAAACAAACATTACTAGATTACAAGGTCCAATTTGAGAAATGTCCCATTAAGTGTGACAGCACTAGTGCCATCAATCCTAGCAAGAACCCTATGCTTCACTCATGAGCCAAGCACATTGACATTAGACACCATTTCCTTAGGGATTGTATCCAAAAGAATGAAGTTGTCCTTGAATTCATTGATACAAACCATCAATTGGCGAATATTTTCACCAAACCCCTAAGTGAAGACCGTTTTGTTGAACTAAGAACAGAATTGGGACTGATTGATCTCTTAGAATAGAGAAAATCATCAAAAAGGTGCTCCAAATCCCACTTCCAAATTACTAGGCAGTTTAGCAACTCAGACGGTCGTCCGTCTAACTACAGAGTCCAAACGGAATTCCGTCTGTCAGATGGAAATTCCGTCTGGCCTACTGTGTTCAAAAACACAGTACAATGTAACCAGATGATCGTCCGTCTAGCTCATCTTAAAACACACGATCGTGTTTTAACTTTCCACGATCCCATTTCTCTTCAAATCCTCTCAAATCCCTAATTTTTCTCTCAACTTCCCTTCCCATCTCTACCTCTCTTTCTCCTTAAAACCTCTCCTCTTCTCTCTATTTCTCCTCATCATGCGCGCAAAGACCAAGTGCAGCATTCGTCCATATCTCTCTCCCCTGCGTGCTTGCTCTCTAGTAAGTCCTCAAAGATCTCATAGTCTCTTGATCAATATGCTGCAAATATCTTAGTTCTTCTCTAAGATGTGATCTTTCTTGAAAAACTCATAAAATCTCTTCTGAAATTCAGTTTTTCTTCTAAACCATGGTTTTCTCCTAGGATTACATAAATCCCTATGTTGATGTATCTCTTCCACAACATGTATATGGTTTAGCAATGTTTTTCATAAAACCGTGGATCATGTTGAAACTGCAGAATTTTTTTAGCAGAATTTTGAAATAGCAAAATTCTGGGTTTAAGTTGTTAAAACCACCTATTTTGTTGAAATACTAACTATGGAATTCGTTGAGTTGCTGTCTTACTTGATTCCCTTAGCATGACAGCAGTCTCTCTTTTGACACTCTTATCAGTTTGAAAATTATCTTTTGGAACTTTGAAAATGCTCATTTCAAACCTGATTTCCCCTGTTTTCACTCTCAAAACTCTTCAAAATTTTTAACATACTCTGAGTCACTTGTTAAGACCATATTCTGTCAAATATTTGTTGGTTGAAACAAGCCTCTAGATGAGTAAAAACAACTAATCATCTTCAAAGCCTTGAAGATTACATGCCTTTAGGGCAAACTTTTTAAATCGTAATGGCTGCATCATCTCCTCTGTTTTGAGGAGTATTGATACATGCTTTCAAAATCTGGTTTAGCTCCTTATCTAATCTCCGCTTTTGAAATCCTTTCAATTGTGGTTCACCTCTGGTTTTTACCAAGAAATCCTTTAAACTCAGCCCTGAGTACCTAAGTCCAACATGCACCTGTCATATATGTAATCATAAAGAATAATTAAGCATGATATTCCGAATGACATGTAACATACTATTACTGATATAAAATGCATACAACAGTCATACATGGCTAAGAATACATTAATGAAGTATATCTATTAAGTTTCCAAAGTAGAACTAGATTCGCATAATTAGCGTACTTGGGGTAACAATCGTCCTTACCTTAATCGAGTCGGAAATAATACCAAGAATCACCATGAATAGCCCAAAAGTCAGTATTTGTACCCTAGACAACATATAATCAACATTAGAGAAGAAAACAATCGAATTGGAGGTCAAACAAAGTAATTCGGCCAAAGACAGAGTTGTTGTCACATCTTGGTCGACTAGCTGGTCGACTGTCAGTCGACCAAGCAGTCGACCAGAGCAAACAGTAACGGGCATAAATGGAGATTTGGCCCAAAACTAATCTTCCGATGCTCCGATCGATGTGAAACTTGGAGGGCATGATTATGGAAATATGGGGACACTACACACTAAATATTATCACGATCCAACGGTCCAATTGTGAATACCCAAATTGAAACCCTATGTTCTATATGCTAAACATCAAGGATTGAATTGGAATTGATTGTAATAGCAAGAATTGATGGGGAATTAATTAAGGGGATGACAAGAACTAAATTAGAATCATCAATCAATAGTAATTCAAACCTAGCATACATCTACACCTTAGTTTGAATTAAAGAATAGGTTGAAATGAAAGAAATCATGGGATTGTAATGTAGATGAACATAATCATAGCAAGAATGAAGTGAGATTGATGGAAATGAATGTGGAAGCTCATGGCCAAGTGTTTGCAAGGTTCCAGCACTTTAGCCATGATCCAAAGAGTATAAATTAATAGGAGATTGAGTAGATTAGAAGAAGAATAAGAGAATCCATACCTTGGAGTGATGATTGAGATGGAAAACCAATGATTTGAGCCAATAATCTTCACAAACACCAAGAGATGGCCTAGGGAATGTCACTCCTCGTTTTCTGGAGTGCCAATGATCAGGGTAGACCTTCATTCACGAGTTCCAAAAAGGTAGGGTCAAAAAGGTCAAGATTTTTGTGATTTTCGAATTTAATAACTGCTGGTCGACTGGCTAGTTGACTGGTCAGTCGACCAAGGCTGACAACAAACTTAGAGTATGGATTTGGAAGGCTAGACTGATCCAAATTGAGTTGGGTTTTCTCCTAGAAGTCAATCAACAAGTCTAGTTTCAAGAAATACCTTCAAATTGAGCACAGGAGTTCAATAGGTGCTTCAACTAATTCAATCTTCTTCGATGTGCAGATTTTCACTAAACACTGACAATGTGCTCAAGTAAGGGGCATCATTGTCAATGTCCATAGGCTCTGGATCAAAAACCGAATCTTCAACTATGAGGGCCCACAAGTCTCTTCTACCTCCACTTCGGGTCTTTGGACCTACAACAGTACAAAAATCCGGGCCCGGTCAGCGTTAGGATAAGGCCGGATTTTACATAAACCCTAATGGTTTAGAGATGAAAAGAGGACAAAACACGTACATCATGCTATTAGCACTAGGCTTGGTCATCTAGGTTTGTCACCCGGGGTTGCCAAGGCAGGCGACCAAGGCTACGTAGTACAGACAATAAATTCCTAGATTGATAGAAAACTCATCATTTGAGTTTCAAACCACTCCAAAATTAATTAGAAAATTCTGAAATCATGGTAGGACATTATCTAGGATGATTTAAAGATCAAACATAGCAAAAGGAATGGAAACCTAATAAAACCTATAATAGGTTTCTTCCAAAATGAAACTGCATGATTCATGGATAGACTAAAGTGAATCTCCATTCACTAATTCACTCTAGAGTAAAGAGAGTAGTAGCTAAATGTCTAAAATCATCATAGCATCATGGTCTAACATAGTTTAAAGATCAGACTAATCAAAGAGGATAAAAACCTAATAGATCTATACTAGGTCTTCACTGAAATCATACCGTGAAGTTCACGGAAGACCTAGAGTGAATTGAAATTCACTCTAGAACTAAGAGAATATAAGAATAGGTAATTACAGCAAATCTAAACCTTCTTCTAAGTCTCTACTATAGGTAGAAACAAGCGAAAAAGAAGAGAATGAATGCTAACCTTTCAATAGACGATACGACGAACAAAAACATTAAAAGATGCTTCCAAACCTTCCTTCACCTTGGAGAGGGTTTTCTTGAGTGTCTCTAATGTTCTATGATGGCTTAAGATTATAATGACACGTTTTAGAACAAAAAATAATTAAATAGGGCTTCAAAAACCTAATTTCCACAAAATACCAATTTTGCCCCAAACACAGGTTGGTCTTGTAGGGCAACCAAGGCAGGTTGCCAAGCCTACCACTTTTGATCAAAAAGGGGGTTTTTGGTACTCCGAAGGCCCTAGCCTCTTCTTGGGTCCTTTTCTAAGTTATAGAAGGGTCTTACTTGGTTTTTCGGGACCTTTTACTTGTTTCATTTATGTACTCTTGATCCATCTACCAAGTTCGTCAATGTTCGAGTTAGTTCTTCCATAATCTAACAAAGTTCCCAACTTAGCATCATTTCCATCTACTTCCATTGGTTCAAAGTCAAATCCAATGGGTTCAATTTAGATGGTCAATAGTTGCCTTCTTCCCGCACTCCGGTTTTTCGAACCTACAGTATGGATTTCCGGGTTAGGATTTTGAGGGATTTCACATTGAGAGAGTGGTGACCTATACCCCAACCATGGTGATAGTCCGAGGATCTCAAGACCGGTAACCAACCCGTGAGAGATAAGACTGACGAGACCTACCCAAAAGAGGTTGGTGTTCTATCTTAATGTGTGTCTGCCATTAGAGACTAGCATTTATTATAGTATAGTTGCATACTTGCATTTTACCTCATGTCAAATCGCACTATGTGCTGTATTGATTTATGCTTTGATATTGGTTATTTGTTTGTGATCTACTCGCTAAGCTCTTTTGAGCTCATCCTTCAGGGAAATTTGTTCCTTTAAACTTTGTTGTAGATCCAAATGTTACCTAAATTCAAAAATACGAGACACCGACAACCAATTCTTATGGTGTACAAGATTTTGGGGACTATGAAGTTCAAGGTGAAGAATGTTCGTGTCTCGACTGCGTATAGTAGAATAGTTCGACTCATGAACTGTTCTATACCGTTCGCAATACAAAGACTTTTGAATTTAAGAACTATATTTTACTTAAGTATACGTACCTTACATAACAATTAGGAAATTTTGACCTTTCGTTATTCCTTTTCAGTTGTATACTTTAGATTTGACATTATTTCCACACTCTAATTCTATTTTGAAATCCTTCTGAGATCCTCAACATTTTATTTATTTCTTTAATAATGTTAATACATTGATGTATTCTTACTCATGATTGGTCTATTGTGTGGAATGGTTGGTGATTGTTTTAGACCTAATCTTTGGGGCTATGGATTACACCCCCGTGTATTCAAGTAAATGGGTACCGACTGGGTGGATGTGACACCAAATCCAAGAAAAAATTTTATACTCTAAAATTGAGATATTTCTATAGGGAAGAACAATCTGGTTGATTGAAAGAGACATAGAGGCTTTGTTCCCACTCCATAAGGTTTTAGACATGGGGATTGGGTTTGTTACAAACTTTGGCCAATGACAACGTTGGTGGCAATCTAGATTTTTCTTTTTAAGTGAAACAAGGGTGAGTGAAGAATAGAGGTTTGGTTTGATTGATGAACCAGATTAGTTAAACCAATTCAAAAATGGACAAGAGTGTTAAAACCATCCAACAGTTAGGGATTATTATGAGACACGTGGCATTAATCCATAGCGGCTGATGGATGGCTCTATTTTCCCCTCTGTAGAGGATTATGATCCCACACACAAGAGATAAGTTTTACGTGATTCACCAGAGGCTAGGTCCATTGCCAAGCAAAGAATATTTCACTATGAAGAACAACAATAGAGTCCAACCAACCCATTTGCTAACTTTCTCAACCATTTTCGGAGGCTATATGTAGAGAAACATGTGAAAACCCTACTTTAACTAAAAAGACCAAAATGACCCAATATCCAAAAACGGCTAAATAGTAAGACAAGACCACCAAATAATTTGGGGCCCACAACTAGTCATTGAGAAGAACTTGAGACTCCATAGAAAGGCCATTTTGGTTGTTTAGGCCCCCAGAACAAACCATGGAACATTTGAACGGTGAAAATTTGTCTTCACCCCAATAGATTTTAGGATCAGTTTATATGGTAAGTGTTGCCATGCCGTAAACTATGGCTAAAGTGAGCATCATGCATTGATGGTTTTTGAGAAGTAATGACATTTATTGCTTACCCTAAAAATTTGACAACCACGCATGAGCTTTCCAAAAACTTGCGTTATAAAATGACACCTGCAATTTTAAGCTAATACTAGAGGTAAAGACACTACTGTCGATTAAATCAATAGCGATATTTTATCCACTTATACGTATTTTTTAGTTAACATAGTTTTAATTAAAAAAAAAATAGTGTTGAATTCCACAATTACCCCTATTTCTACGAAGGGTCAAATATACTCGACTCTGTTTCCAGAGAGAGTTTATAAGCTGAATACTAATTTTGACAATTATTTTTCATTATTAAAGCCTCTAGGATGCGAGTTATTCTAACTTATATGCATTTCACATGGGTTTTCTGCAACAGTCCCTTGTTGACAAGAAAAATGGTATCATCATGCTTTGGTTTATCTTCATCCAATAGAAGGAGAGAGTAATATTAGCCTTATATAAATGTACCACTCCTTGATGAATAGAAAACTTGATTTTAAGACTTATAGGACTAATCTATTCTTCATTGGTGAGAGGAAGAAGTGGTGGATGTGGAAATTTGAGAAGCACCAGCCACCATGGCAAGGGAAATTTGATCTAAATGCTATAAGCCTACTTGAACAATGTATAAAGGCTCTTACATACTGTTCAGTGTACCACTCATCATATTTCATTTCTTGGACCAGGTCCTACATTATGGAGAAGAAGTGTTTATTCTAGCAATCCTTGATGGTACCACTAGTAGGGAGAGACTAAAATGTGACTAAAGGGTGAAACATCGAGGGCCTTGACCTGTTATAGTGTTTTTAAGTCCCTGGTTAGTCCTCTCCATACCGGAGGATGGCATGGGAGCTTGGGTGTGAAACTATCTGACCGAGAGGAAAGTAATAATTAGCAAGATGAAGGGTAATTTAGGAATAAAATTTTTGTGTCTCAGTTGATTATTATTATTATTTCTTACATTTTTGTAAATGGAATTCAAGAGGAGAAGAAAAGACATTTAAAAGCTTGTCAAGTTGAGTTTTTAAGGGATCTGGGAGACTGCAAACCTGCAAGCAAGAAAGGTGAAAAAAGAAAAGAGAAGTAGAGCTGCAAGAGCTCTGGTTTCTGAATCTCCTTTCGTTGAGTCTCAAGCAGCGCTTTGAATATGAGGATTCGCAAGCATGCACAAAAGCTTCAGATTTCTTGCCTTCCTGTACCGTTCCCTTTCCCTTATAATGAATCCTTGAGAAGAAGCCCTTCGATGCAGGACTGCAAACTCAACCAATCACCATGGGATGTGATGTCCTACCCTTCCGAGGTACCACACTTCTGTTCTGTAATCTTTCCAAACCATTCACTTTGATCTTCGTTTTCTATATGATCTTTTTATGCTTAGATGATTAGATCTTGGAATGCCCTCACTCTGAAGTTCTTTTTGGAGATAAGGAAAATGGAAGAAAACACACAAGAAAAGGAAATATCTACAAATCTCTCCCCGTTTCTTTTTTTCTCAGTCTATTCTAGGGTTTCTATATTGGGTTCAATCTTTTCTATCTAGGAAGAGTGGTTTAGTTGAATCCGTAATTGCAGTCAATCAGTTTGATTTCTTCTTTAGAATTCGACAAAAGGGCTTCTAGGGTTATTGATTTCAGGGTCCGGATTTTGGTTTCAGTTGCGGTAACCTATTGTATTTTTATGCAGGAAATGAGGGACGATAGCGAGGTGGAAACTGCAGGTGCAGTGGAGGGGTAAGGAATAATTTCTATAATTCAAAAGAAAATTTTATGTTCTTATTCCCTATCTCATTTGAATTATTGTTCGCAGCATTCATTCGCTCAACGGCACCTGCGAAGAAGAATATAAACTGGAAAAGAAAGAGATTTTATGTTCATCATCAACAGCTTTGGTTGTAGACAAGGGAAGGAAGCGCAAGAGAACGAACATGAAGTCGAAAGTGATGATGGAAGGAGGGTTTGCTTACTGCAATAAGACAGATGGTAAAGGATGGAAATGTAAGAGAGAAGCTAAACGTGGGCAGTCGCTCTGTGAACACCACCTTGGGCAGATGAAGTCTTATTATACCAACAGGAAAGTCTCCTCTGACAAGAAATTTACATCCGATAGAGCTCAATCTTCTGCTGCTACTCTTGCCAACAAGGTTTGTCATCAAAAGAGGCCTTGTTCTTCGAAGATGCCGTCCTCTGATTACTACTACTACACTGGGTTCGGTCCTCTGTGGGGAAAGGGAAGAGCAGAAGCCACGGCCAAAGCCCAGACCGAGAATAGGGATGAAGAATTCAATCCTGGTAATTCTGCTTCGACTCGAGAATCCTCATCTGATCATGAAGAAGGAGATGCAGGAATGGAGGAAAATTCTGATGATAATGGGAATGCTGGACAAAAGAAGAGAGATCGAGTGAAGACAAGATCTCTCAAATCGCTGCTTTAGATTTTAGTTGAAGTTTTAGCTTTTTCTTTCTTTCTTTTTTTTTTTTTAATTTACTGTGTCAAATAAGCTTTTGTTCATCTTCTCTGTATATGATATTCACAGAACAATTACCAAATGAAATAGCAGTTTTCTGTGGGTTGTTTTCCTGAGTTTAACATGGATTTGTACGTTTTGTTTATAGCTACTCCCATTTCAGTATAATTAGCATTATCGAATTTCCTTTTCATCGGGTATTAGAATTTTTATAGATTTATTCGATTTAATCGTCACAAATATCTTTGACTAGTTGACCTGCGGGGAGAGGAAAGAAAATCGATTCAGGCAAATGATCATGCCTATCACCTTCCTTTCCCCAAGTGGGATATTGGAGAGTTAACTTACACGAAGAAAATTAAAGCCTTCCTCTCCTTTTTCCTAATTTCTTTTGCAAATAATTTACCAAATTATTTTTTACAAATAAATGATAGAGGTCCATATTGAGTCAGTAACAACCAATACCTTTAGTGAAGAGATCACCCGTTCGACCCCTGTGGTATATGTAATCGTCCTGCCCTCATGATTCAAATCCTCTGCATTCAAGCAAGGCGTGCATCCATCTTAGCATCTAGCGGCTGGATGCTTTGTCCAGATGCAGAGGATCTCAATTCCACCCCTTAGTATGAAGCTACCAATTCTAGAAAAAAAAAATTAGAAATTTTAAACATAAAAAAACTAGAAAATAATAGTAAATAGCTGTGTTGTGTAAGTTTTGACTTTCCCCTTCGCTCAACCATTACATATCTAGATCTAATGTCATCATTTTTCACCAAGAGAAAGCTAACCGGCCTAAGGCTAAACCAGGCATACCTTGGGCCTACATAACTCCAAAGGCCCATGTGAACCATGGGACCTCATAGTGGGGGGAAGAAACTGAAGTTAACCGAGTTGATAAGCAAAAATAATGACAGCAAGCCAAATCGGGTATAACCATATTCGAACGGTTCATTACAGTAGGACCGGAACGAGGAGTTGCACCAAAGGGTCCTTAAACATAGAGAAAGTTGGCTATTATGGAAGGGGTTATGATCCCGAAGGACTTGGAATAGACAATTGTGACCAGAAAGGATGGTGCGACAATGGTAAGAGTCGTGATCCTGCATAGTTTGGGATAGGCAATTGAGCCTATAAAGGAATGTGAACCTTGTGATCGGATAGACACAGATAAGACTTTCCAATATATTTAACAATGGAGAATTAAAAGGAAAACTTTATATTAACTAAGGATTATAGTAGGTAACTAAATTGTTTCCCTCCACTTTGTCCTTCAACTAAGCTCTACAACTAGACGGATCTCTTAGATGGTGTTTTTCTTGACTTAATCATTGGAGGCTGCTTCCCAATTGACTAGTTGGCCCGCATCTAAACCTTGTTTTGTAGGCATTGGTGGTTGGACAATTCTTAGACACATAAATTGGCGCCGGCTGTGGGAAACGGTTCAAAAGTCATGATGATTTGCAACTCAGAGAAATTAGAATCATGATCCACCTCCTCGGGGTGATGATCCACATCTCCAGGAAATTGAAGAGCATGAAGGAAAAGAAGCTAACAGTGGCGGACATTTTGATGTCCAAAATAATGAAGGACTGATCATTCCATCCACACAAGAGTAAATGAATCAAACGCAACAACAGATGAATCAGAAGGAGGTTTAGTTCCTAGAAATGGAGGCATTACTTAGGACCATGGTGAGATGCCTCAAGGCTCCGAGGAATCCAAATCCTTATGATCGGGAAGCAACAAGAAGTTATGTTCGAGAAGCAGGAAGGATAACTTCTTTGAGAAGAGGACGTTTGCCAAGAGAAGAAAGGAACCCAAGTGAGGGATAGAATTTTTCGACAGCTTCCTGATCGAAATCCAAGACGAGACGAAAGAGAAGAAGCCGAGGGTTGACTATCAAAATTGCGAAGAATAGGAGAACTCCCTCATAGGGGGAAGATGTGTTGCCCACCCGATTGTTAAGCAATCATTTGGGAATGTTAACAAGGTTCAAAAGGAGAGTCTGAATGCATTCCACCACTTCTCGTCAATGCAATGAAGGAAGTGTCCGTACACTCTATGTCAGGGCTGTTTAGATTGATCGGGAGTTGGAAAATATAAACCAGAAGTTGGGGGAAATTACAAAAGGGAAGAAGACTGACGACATCTACTCAATCATAAGAAAAACCTTGTTCATGGATGCAATTGCCAGGTATGAAATCCCCCATAATTTTATATTCCCAACTTTCTCACTGTTCAAAGATAGTATGTGTGACATCCCCCCAGCTGGTACCCTATCTGAAATACCCGGAGGTGTGATCCACAACCCCGAAGATCAAGTTCAAGGCCATCATATACCCACATAGCACAATAATATAATCTAAAGCAAAGAACAATCATTGTTTAACTATAATTAAGGAAATAATCAAGAATCAATCTCAGAAAGATTACAAAGAATTATCAGAGTGCATAATAAATGATACCGTAACAAAATCAGAGTATAGAGTATAGAGGAAATAAACTCTAAAATCAATGCAAAAGGTAGATCGAATCTAATGTACTACAACTGAATAAAATAAAGAAGGAAATCTATATCTAAGTTACATCTTCCATCGATTCTTCCTCTTCTTCTTCTTTTGTCTTTGCCTTTTTTACCTTGGGCTTATGCACTTGCATCTTAGGATCTACATCCAATTCAAGTTCCCAATGACAAACAAGACGATGTCTTGCACTATCAATGGGTGCCATCATAGTACTCCAAACTGCCACTCGGGTTGTACCATGGTCCACTATCTTCTCCCATGTCTTCGTAACTATATCATATAAGGAATAGTCCTCACAACAGGGGCTCGGGATCTCTTTTTGTACCTGCAAAGTCATCTAACAAACATTGTTCCCGAAGGGTGAGCTCAAAAGAACTCAACAAGCAGTTCAATCACAAATAACAATTACAAATAGTTCAGAACAAACATGATGCAATATGATATGAGACAGTAATGCAAGTATGCTTCTAAATCTATAAGCACTAGTCTCTAGTGACAAACATGCATTAAGATAAAGCACCATACTCCTCTAGGCAGTCTCAGTCACTCTCCCTCACGGCTCTTAAGCACGTCTTTTGGGTTCTCCGTGGTAATTGGGTCTTGGCATCCTTCTCAAACTTTCCATGGCTGGGGTTTAGGTCACTACTCTCTCACTCCACCATTGGTATGAGTACTGGCGCATGTCAGGGTTATACCTAGCCCAATGCACATCATCTACTTAGTCACATCTACTTTAGGGTTGGATACTTCATTCCTCGCCTCTCGCGATCCTTTCCGATATCTTTCCCCCTAGAGTCACCATCTCTTTCTTGGCTACGTAGACTCTTAACCCTATTGGTCATCCACATATAATAAACGAGAAGCTCTCTTGTCTCCTCATGCTTCTCGCACTCTTGGCCCCAACGAGCCCAAGTTTATTATATGCGACCCTACCAATGAATGGCCCCTAGAATGTGGTTTGTGTCCTCTCACGGGTTGGCTACCGGTCTTGAGCACCCACAAATCCCCATTGCTACCACGGGTCATTCGGCCTCAATGCCCCTGCCGATAGGGTGTGATATGACAGGGTTTCCTAGTCAAACACTCCTAGACAAAACCTAGGTATGCCTACTAGTAGTTATGGAAAGCGCCAAGGGGCACCATAGGAATGCATTTCATACCACCTCCACTAATGTCCAATGACGGAAATGCCAAAAGGGCATTCCCCATTCCACAACCACAACCAAGGCAATCACATCACAATAGAATTCCATATATCAGGTCACAATCCATTCCATTTATTCACATTCATACAAGTATGCAAGTTAACATAATGAAACATATTCTGGAATTACAAAAGTATAACAAATATGAATTTATCCTATAACAGTAGCCAATGCATGCATACAAGTTCTATCAATACGGTGCATGTAATCATGCCAATTGTGAGTGAACGTACTCACCTTAAATTCAATTCATAAACTCTGAAGAAAGGAGATCAAGGGTAAGTCCAAAGTCACCAAAGAAAGCCTAAACAAACAAGTATTGAATATAAGGAACAAACCCTCAAGGAATAGAATCAAAATGGAGTCAAAAAAGAGAAAGTTGGTATCTAGGACACCTTTGGTCACTTGGGGGACCAAGGCAGTTGACCAAGCCTCTGTGTATGGGCATAAAACCTTAGTTTCTATCGAAAACTCCTTGTTTGAGTTCCAAACACTTCGAAATTAATAGGAAAATTCTGAAATAGCATAATGAGACTTCCTATCATGATCTAAGCATCTAACACGGTCATCGGAGCGAAGATCTAACAAATCACATAATAGGCCCAATCTCAGATTCTGACGAATAGACTAGAGTGAATGGGATAGATTAGAAAACAACCCAGTAATAGATCTAGCATAGATTAGAAGTCCAATCATTCAAGTAAGAATAAGGTCATGAAGATCATGCTAGGTTTAACACCAAAATCACACTGTGTTGCTCATGAAGGAATAGAGTGAATGGGGATTCACTCTAAGATTGTGATGATGAAGAAGCATGTTTTTCACACTTTTTTCCCCTTGCTGAATTTTTTTCAAAACTCAAGGGTTTTGAGGGACTTTCTTCAAACAAAACTTCTTGGCATGCTAAACCAACTATTATGCACATGCTACATGCTTGAATCGCTATTTTCACCGAAATTGAAAATTTTTAAAAATCACCAAAATACCCTTCTTTAGCGAAAACAAGCCTATTGGACTAACTCATTGGAATCCTTGCCTTGTCTCAATAGATTCACTATGCTGCGACGTGCGAGACGTGCAAATAGAGGTTGGGGACAAGTTCCTCACCCAGTGGTCATTAGAGGAGATCTATTTGACACACCACAAGAAGAGTTTTTGTACGAGTACTACTACCGGGACATTCCTATAGGGTATGGTCGGTTAATCATCACAGACGATCTTTCGTACATTCCGTATCCGATAGAGATTAGAGGAGATGCAATGACTACATCTCCATACTACCAATTACCCGGTCTATCCAAAGTTAGTTAGGTACTTCTACAGTAACCTGACCTACTACACAGAGCTAGACATACATGACAGTATGAGGCTTATTCTTCAGTCACAGGTTAGAGACACAGAGATCAGATTTTCCACGAGAGTGTTGGCTAATATACTAGGGTACCTCACTATCTAGGTTCTTGTTGGTGGATCCCAATAGGCATTAACATCACTGAGGTTTTACATCCACAAGAGCTTTACGAGATCTGCTTGACACTCTGGGATGACATTCACTGCTACAGTCTGAGGAGCGGCACCGAGATGATTCCTTCGACATGTGTTATCGCTTGCATCATCGAGCGAAACATCATACTAAAGGCTGGTAATCACAGTAGGTTAACAGCGATGGAGGCACTCATCATCTACAACATCTACATAGGGCATCAGATCAATCTTGCCTACATCATGCAGCATGTGATGATCGATCGAGTCGAGTGTCCCGGGGTCAGGAACTTGGCATTCTGTCGACTACTGATAGTCATCCTTCAGCACTTCGACGTCAATCTCATGGATACAAAGGTGCTTCATCGGGACTTAGGAGAGGTCATCGGGATCCAAGATAATCAGGTAGATGCAGCTTCATGATGCAATGAGATCCGAGGGTGAGGACAACGATGAGGATGATGATGAGGTTCCAGCTCAGGCTCAGGATGATGATGAGAGTCATTAGAGAGATGAGGAGGATATATTCCACCTCGACACTTTAAGGTTGGAGGTCCTTCGCATTCAAATTCCGAGGCTCTAGGTATGGCTTCTCAGTTGTCAGTGATTACTTCCATACTCGAGAGGATAGAGGCTTGATAGGAGAGGATGAAGACTCACATATACACCTTGGGAGATCGATTGACATGATTTGAAGAGGAGTCTTGAGCTATTAGAGATTAGCTCGACTTACAGAGATGATCACCCAGATAGATAGTTCTAGGATCATTCCTTTTATGTTAACACAGATGTACTTACTTTATTTTTCAGCTTTGTAAAAATTTTCTGAGAAATTAATGAAGTTCAATTGTTTTACTTGTCTTATTGTACATTATGCATTTCCTTTATGGCATTAGGATGTATATTTGTTTAACATTTAATCATGGTTATTGTGCATTATTCGGACTTCATGTATTATGTTTCATTAATTTAAGTTTATATTCTGATGTTTTCTATTATTCACTTCTAAGAAGATTGAGTCTCTCTTTGGATCTATGACTCGAGGATGCTCCATTATTGCATTCTATGGTTATGATTGACTATGAACTTTGGGCTCTGATTCCACTATGTCACATCCCCTCAGCTCGTACCCTAACCACGATATCTAGAGGTGTGATCCACAAGTCCCATGGTCAAGTTTAGGGAGAACACATACCCCCATTACACAACAGCACAATCATGAGCAAAAATAATCAATATTTAACTATACTAAGAATTTAATCAAAGAAATAATCTTGAAGTATCATTAGAGTAAATATAATCAGAGTGCGGAGCAAAATGATACCAATCAGAGAAAGTAACTATAGAGTATAGAGGAAAATAACTCTATAGATCAAATGCAGAATAGGAGATTAAAACTCAAAAGTAGCTCTAAAGTTATTACATCTGGAATGAATTAAGAACATAGAGAAAATTGTTCTACTCATACAAATCTTTCAACTCAAATAAAGTATGGTCATATTCATAAGTTCTCGTAATCAAATAGTGTACCGGTCACTCATCATGGCTTCGTAGTCTTGATTCTCGTAGTCATCGGTACCTGCAACAGAATCTAAAAACATATACCCCGAAGGGTGAGCTCAACAAAACTCAGGAAGTAGTTCAATGACAATAAACAACAACAAGCAGTTCAAAGCAACCATGATGCAATGATATGAGACAATGAATGCAAATATGCTTCTAACTCTACGTATGGTGGTCTCTATTGGTAGACACACATTAAGATAAAACATTATACTCCTCTGGGTAGGTCTCAAATCACTCTCCCTTAACCATCTTGGTATCTTGTGTTCTCAAGTGGTAATTGGGTCCTACATCCCTCTCTAACATTCCATGGTTGGGGTTTAGGGCAACACTATTGCTCACCGCCATTGGTCTAAGTACTAGCGCATGTCAGGGTTATACCTAGCCCAATGCAAGTCATCTACTTAGTTATATCAACTTAGGATCGGATACTTCCCTTCCGTGCACTAGACAGTCCGTTCCGGTATCATAAGCTCACTTCCGTGCACTAGACAGTCCGTTCCGGTATCATAACCTCCCTTCCGTGCCTAGGCAGTCTGTTCCGGTAACTCGCTCCCTAGAGTCATCGTATCCTTGGCTCCAACCAACTTGGACTACGGACTCTCAACCCTATTGGTCATCCACATATAATAAACGGGAAGCTCTCATGTCCTCTCACCGGTTGGTTACAAGTCTTGAGCACCCATGGGCCCATGCTTATTATGTGCAACCCTACCAATGAATGGCCCTCACAATGTGATTGTGTCCTCTCACGGGTTGGTTACTGGTCTTGAGGGCGCACCAATCCCCATTCCTACCACGGGTCACTCGGTCTCAATACCCCTTTCGATACGGTTAGATATGATAGGGTTTTCCCTTGCCAAACTCATTTATATCCATGCTGGGGATGTCATCCAGTAGTTATGGAAAGAGCCAAGGGGCGCCATAAGAAAGTGTCCCATGCCACCTCCACTAGTGTCCAAAGACGGAAATGCCAAAAGGGCATTCCCCATTCCTCGGTCACAACTTAGGCAATCACATCTCAATCCAATAATTCATATTCAAAGCTGATAAGCAATTCACATAAGTAATATCCAATCATGCATACTCTTAATGGATAAGCAATTCAGATAAGTAGTACCCAACTGTAGTTACAGAGTTACAGCAATGATTCAATTATAAACAAGTTCTAAGAATAGTAGCAATATCATGCATTTCAATTCCAACATAAGTAAGAATGTAAATTAGGCTATTTGGGATTTTTATTTGCGGCAGTAGCTGCCTGTTGCTACCAATGGCTAGGATGAGGCCACATAAACAAGAATAGATCAAACGGTTGTAAATTAAAGAGTAGGGATATATATGTAAATACAAACTTTTATAAAAACTTTTATATTTTATATTTAAAAGTTAAAAATTTCTGAAATTTACAAATCACATCCCTGCTGCTTCCACATGAGTGTCGTTTCGTTCCTTGCACATAGTAAAACGCTAATTGTGCGCAGAAGGGGAAAAAAACTGATAAGTCCCAAAACCATTTCAGAAAACAAGTATTAGTCTCTCCATTTTTGTTCATTACTAGAGATTAAAGAGATTACCCATATTTGCGTTCACTGCAGAAGCCTTTGGTGAGGTCTTCGATAACACCGAAGGAGTAAGAGCCAAACCGTTCAATCTCTTGCATCTACAAAAAAACCGGAAAAAAAAAATCAGAAAATCCTTGCACTTAGTTCTTCCACTTGCCTTCATCTTCCTAGCTCATATATAGGTCTTTGATCTTATCTTCTCCAAAATTATCCACAACGAAGAAGCCTAAGATTTGACCCCCCCCGATACGGCTTCCTACAATCGTCTTTTAGATCAAATCTCGTCAGAATGGATCACTTCCTGGCTCTTCAAGGCGGCTTATCTCGTTTTTATTCTCATCTTCTCCCTTCTCTCCACATCTGCCGTTGTATACTCTATTGCTTGTATTTACAGTGGCAAAGAATTGACTTTCAATAAATCTTGACCGTTGTCCCTATGGTTTGGAAACGCCTAATGGTTACTTTCCTGTGGAATTTTCTCATCGTTTTCCTACAATGCTATTGCGGTGGTTCTCTTACCCAACCTAAGTTGAATCTCCATTGCGAAAAAATGAATTCCCAAGAAGGCATGGGAAAAAGGAAACTTCAACTCTGATTTAAAGAATAAAAAACCCTAGGGTTCGAACACTTGAGAACTCGAAGGAAGAAGATTAACTCATAGAAAGGGCTGGAATCAGCTCTGCATGTGACGGCAGTGGTGGTGGAATGACAAGAAGGCGGAGCGGAGAGGAGGGAACATAAAGTGATTGGGTCGGTAGAGACAGGGATGTGATTTGTAAATTTCAAAAATTTTAACTTTTAAATGTAAAATATAAAAGTTTTCATTTACATATATATATATATATATATATATATCCCTATTCTTTGGTTTACAACCGTTTGATCTAATTTTGTTTATGTGGCCTCATTCTAGCCATTAGCAACAGCAAGCAGCTACTGCCGTAGATAAAAATCCGGCTATTTGCAAGTGAACGTCCTTACCTTAACTTGACTCAAAAACTTCGGAGAAAAGATTAGAGGGCAGGTCCAAAGTTATCAAAGAAACTCTAAACAAACATAGGTTAAGCATTAGGAACAAACCCCACAATGATCGGAAATGAAAACTTACCAAAAGAGTGAAGTTGCTATCTCTTCGAAAACCTAATATTTCAAAGAGTGACCAAACTATCCCTGGCAGCTTTGGTCGCTTGGTGTGTTGGTCACTTTAAAAGACCAAGGCTAAGCGACCAGAGGTGACGGTAAGATCAAAAACAGATTTTTGGTTCTCCGAAAGCCACAAGCTCCACTAGGTCCTTTTCCAACTTAACGAAGGGTCTTACCTAGGATTGTAGGACCTTTCCAAAGATGTCAAACTTGAGTTCAAGTCCATCAAACAAGCTCAACACCGAAAAACTACAAACTTCTTCTTAGAGTTAGTCAGGGTTTCCATATAAGTAACTCCATCATCAATCTCCATTGTCTCTAGGTCAAACTCAATGGGTTCAACTGAGATGGCCAACAACGATCTTCTACCTTGACTTCGGGTCTTCGGATCTACAACATAGATTTCCAGGTCAGGGTTTGAGCTGGATCTCACATATGTGGTATAAAAAATTATATGTATATACTGGACATATGTGTTATTAGACGGTAATATATTGTTGTGTATACAAACAATATGTATAAACAATATCTATGTGGTATCAGACGATACAATGGTATAAAATGTTTCTACCCATAAATAGTCTCTTTATAATATGATTATGATATGTACCATTGGTATCACATCAAAAGCCATCCCATACTATATCTTACCATACTTTATTTTACCACACTAAAAACCATGTTATACTACTTTTGAAACGGTTTGGGATGGTATAGCTTTACATGGGTGGTTTTTGCTCCAATATGCAATTGTGGAACCAAACTAACATCCTACCCATGCATGGGAGGTCTTGATGTCTGCTATGTTTCTACTTTTGTTAGCAAAAATAGGATCATAAACTTCTACAGTGCTCAAAATAGTTGCCATCCATCGGTCATTACAAATGAGTGCCACATGTCTTATAATAAACGTTAACATTTAAATAGTTTAAACACTATCTATTTTTAACTCAACCTAACTAATCTGATTCATCAACCAAACCAATCATCCAACTGAACCTCTCACCCTCATCCAACTTCTTTGTAGTCAATGAAGCAATAGAAGGGGAATAATTGTGAGTGCAAAGGTGCAAGCTCTTCATCAAAGAAGAGCTCATTTGTAGAAATCCTTTCATCCAAATCTTCAAGTTTGAACTCAAAACCTTTAATATCTTTCATAGGAGCTCTTAGATCTTGTTTCTTCAGTAACTTCACCAGATTTTCTAAGTCGAAAGATGTCTTTATCTTTGATTCTTTGTAGGGTAAATTAAGATGAAAGATACTTGAGCACTCAACCATCCATATGAGCTCTAAGACTAAAGATAATTGAGGAAACTCTCAATGAGAAACTTTGGTGCTTTGGTGCTATTTACGCAAGTAGAAGCTATCATGGATGAACATGCAACACTGAAACTTGGTAAAGATACACTTGGGAAGAATGAAAACAGACCAAATCCAAGAGAAAAAAAGTTTTAATCTCTAAAATTGAGATATTCTATGGGAAAGAACAATTTGGTTGATTGAAAGAGACAGAGGCATTGTTCCCACTCCATAAGGTTTTGGACAGTGATGACGATGGTCACAATCTAGTTTTTTCTATTTAAGTGAAAAGAGGGTGAGTGAAGAATAGAGGTTTGGTTTGACTGATGAACCAGATTAATTAAACCAATTCAAAAATGGATAAGAGTGTTCAAACCATCCAACAGTTAGGGATTAATACAAGACACATGACGCTCATTCATAGCGTGTTGGGTTGATGCTACTTTGGCCTCTGTAGAGGATAATGATCCCACACACAAGAGAAAAGTTTTATGTGATTCACCAAAGGCTAGGTCCATTGCCAAACAAAGATAATTTCACTATGAGGAAGAATAATAGAGTACAACCTACCCATTTGCTACCCTTCCCAACTATTTTGTGAGACTATATGTAGAGAAAACTGTGAAAACCCTACTTCAACTTAAAAGACCAAAATGACCCAATATCCATAATGCCTAAACAATAAGACAAGACCCCCAAATGATCCGGTGTCTACAACTGGTAATTTAGAAGAACTTGAGATTATGGAGAAAGGTCATTTGGGTTGTTTAGGCCCCAAAAACAAACTGCGGAACATTTTCACGATGAAAATTCGTCTTCACCCCAACAGATTTTAGGATAAGTTTATATGGTAAGTGTTGCCATGCCATAACTATGGACAGAGTGAGCATCATGCATTGATGGTTTTTGAGAAATAATGACATTTATTGCTTACCCTAAAAATCTGACAACCACGCATGAGCTTTCCAAAAACTTGCGTTATAAAATGACAACTGCAATTTTATAGCTAATACTAGAGTTAAAGAAACTACTATCGATTAAATCAATAGCGATATTTTATCCACTTATACGTATTTTTTAGTTAACATAGTTTTTAATTAAAAAAAATAGTGTTGAATTCCACAATTACCCCTATTTCTATGAAGGGTCAAATATAAACGACTCTGTTTCCAGAGAGAAAGTTTATAAGCTGAATACTAATTTTGACAATTATTTTTCATTATTAAAGCCTCTAGGATGCGAGTTATTCTACCTTATATGCATTTCACATGGGTTTTCTGCAACAGTCCCTTGTTGACAAGAAAAATGGTATCATCATGCTTTGGTTTATCTTCATCCAATAGAAGGAGAGAGTAATATTAGCCTTATATAAATGTACCACTCCTTGATGAATAGAAAACTTGATTTTAAGACTTATAGGACTAATCTATTCTTCATTGGTGAGAGGAAGAAGTGGTGGATGTGGAAATTTGAGAAGCACCAGCCACCATGGCAAGGGAAATTTGATCTAAATGCTATAAGCCTACTTGAACAATGTATAAAGGCTCTTACATACTGTTCAGTGTACCACTCATCATATTTCATTTCTTGGACCAGGTCCTACATTATGGAGAAGAAGTGTTTATTCTAGCAATCCTTGATGGTACCACTAGTAGGGAGAGACTAAAATGTGACTAAAGGGTGAAACATCGAGGGCCTTGACCTGTTATAGTGTTTTTAAGTCCCTGGTTAGTCCTCTCCATACCGGAGGATG
Organism: Hakea prostrata; assembly: GCF_041222555.1. Taxonomy (NCBI): domain Eukaryota; kingdom Viridiplantae; phylum Streptophyta; class Magnoliopsida; order Proteales; family Proteaceae; genus Hakea; species Hakea prostrata. Next base: position 35,199,927 of record NC_142608.1, read on the forward strand.
GCATGGGAGCTTGGGTGTGAAACTATCAGACCGAGAGGAAAGTAATAATTAGCAAGATGAAGGGTAATTTTGGAATAAAATTTGTGTCTCAGTTGATTATTATTATTATTTCTTACATTTTTGTAAATGGAATTCAAGAGGAGAAGAGAAGACATTTAAAAGCTTGTCAAGTCGAGTTTTTAAGGGATCTAAGAGACTGCAAACCTGCAAGCAAGAAAGGTGAAAAAAGAAAAGAGAAGTAGAGCTGCAAGAGCTCTGTTTCTGGATCTCCTTTCATTGAGTCTCAAGCAGCGCTTTGAATATGAGGATTCGCAAGCATGCACAAAAGCTTCAGATTTCTTGCCTTCATGTACCGTTCCCTTTCCCTGATAATGAATCGTTGAGAAGAAGCCCTTCGATGCAGGACTGCAAACTCAACCAATCACCATGGGATGTGATGTCCTTCCCTTCCGAGGTACCACACTTCAGTTCTGTAATCTTTCAAAACCATTCACTTTGATCTTTGTTTTCTGCATAATCTTTTTATGCTTTAGATGATTAGATCTTACAAGACCCTCCCTCTAAAGTTCTTTTTGGAGATAAGGTTTTGGGATTTATTAATTATTAATATATTTATATGCCCAAGGGAAAAATTGGAAACTCCATTTTAGGGCGGTTACAAAATATAGGGATATATATTTTGGTAACCACTACATCACTTGTGGTGATTCATAATTCGTACGTGACATTTTCTGAATGGCAGCTCCCTCTCCCTCTCCCTCTCTCCACAAAATGCAGGATGGAGAAGTTATTCGAGGATTTTATTCTCCTTGCCTTGGATCTCAATACCATCCTTCTACAAGGCATTTGGGTTGTGGAATTCATTCCCTCTCCTCGTGATTGTGGAATCAAACTGGTGACGGGATTGTGAAGGAACGAGGAGGTGGATCCAAATTTACTTCCGCTGCAGATATTCTATATTTGTGAAAGCGAATCCAAGTATGGATCTTTCCCCTTCTATTTCGAGTATAGAGATATAGAATATAACCAACATTGGTATCAGAGCCAGGTTCCCACAGTTCTTTATTCCTTCCAATTGTTTGTGATTTCTTGAATAGATCCAATGGGAGGATCAAGGGTTTATAGAAACCAGCAAAGAATCCAAGGTTTAGTGGAAACCCATGGAGAATTGAGAGGGTTTTAAGAAACCCTAATTTTTTGGGTTCAGATCCAAATGGGAGGATCCTTGTGTTTTCCCTTATGTAAAAACATGCATAACTGATGATCCATGAGAATGTATTTTCATTTAATAATTACTGGATTTTTCATGCGTTTTTTGTGAAATTTTTTGGGTAAAAAACGAATTTTTTCCAATTCTGTAATTCATGTATAATTGCAGATGCCGTTTGGTCAATGAGAACTAGACGGACGTCTGTCTGATCACAGTAGACCAGATGAAAAGTCTGTCTGTGAGACAGCAATCCGTCTGGTCACAATGGACCAAATGGTCGTCCGTCTAGTCATAGAGGACTAAACGGATTTTTCGTCTGGGGAGACAGAAGTTTGCTGGCCAGACGACAGTCTGTCTCGGAGATGAATTTTTTGAGTCATTGGTTTGTCTAGTTTAGAATGTGTTCCTAACTTATTGGACACTAGAAGCCCAAAATTATGATTGATGTTTGGGCATTGAGGGCATAATGGGGCCTAGTGGGAGCTACTGAGGTAGAAGCATTCTGTGTGAACCACCTCATAGCATAAACATGATTGGGTGTTTTATTTTTGTATAATGGTTTTGATTATGGGTCTTATTAATCATGTTTCTAGCACAAAATGAGACTAGTATATAAGTCTATATGGGTTTGCATGAGAATTTGATTAAATGTTTGTTAGCATATTTTTTCGTTTAAATGCTTACCCCATAGGTTGACTATGCTAGTTTGAATTGTTGTTGCTTGTGTTGTGTTTTATATTAGAATAGTTGAACTCATCCTTGTACATATTGTCTCTAGTTTAATAGCTGCTATAAAGAGCATAGTTGCTGACTTCACGAAAGGAGATGAACTGAATTAGATGAATTATGACCTCTGGCACCGAAAGGTGCAGTATCTCTTAGAAGAGCAGAACATGCTGGAAACCATAAATCAGATCATATCCCCACCTGAGGAAGGTACCACTACACAGCATTGCAAGGACCTTGAGCTTTACATTACCGGGAAGAGGAAAGACCAGGTAGCTAGGATTACTATCCTAAGCTCAATGAGGGATGACCTGATGCTTTGGTTTGAGAAGCATAGGACTGCAAAGTCTTTGTGGGAGCCTGTGAAGTTCCAATATGGAGGGACTTCCACCACAAGAGGGCCGCCAACTTAGACTCACTTTTGATGGTTATGAGATGCGCCAAGTTCACACCATGAGGCAACATATAATCATCATGTCCAACATAATAAGTGAGTTGAGCACATATGGGCGCCAAAAGACTAATGAGTAGCAAGTCTTTGCAGTCATCAGGTCATTGCTCAAGACTTGGGAGCATATGAAGATCTTCTTGACTCATATTGATGAGGTAAAGACTTTTGATTAGGCTACTAAGCATCTTGAGTTGGAGGAGGATTGGATGTTTGCTAATGCTCCTCACACTGATGTACTTGTCATTGAAGCTAGCACTAGTAAGGGTGCAAGCTCTAAGCGCAAGAAGGAAAAAGCTCAACCTCAGCGGTTCAGGCAAAGTAACAAAGGTGGGAACAAAAACAAGAGTGGCCCCAAGAGTTCAAGGGGGACTACTACTGGCAAGAAGAATCACCTTTGATTTGCTTCAACTGCTAAAAGCCTAGTCATTTTGCTCGTGATTGCACTGAGCGGGAGGTATGTACTATGTGTTATGCTTCATCTTGTTATGTAACAAGTTCTACTATGCTTGTTGAACTAAATCCTTTGTGGATTGTTGATTCATGGTCAATAGAGCACATAATAAGGGAACGCTCGAGCTTCGAGGAATACCGTTGTGTTCTAAGAGGAAGCAGAAAAATAACGATGGGGAATAGCCCAAGTGTGGAGGTTCAAGGCATTGGCACGTGCAAATTAGTTTTGCGAGGTGGCTGGACGCTGTTACTCCATGACGTGCTGTATGCTCCAGATATTAGGAGAAATCTTGTTTCTGTTATTTTTCTTATGAGACATGGTTTTAGAGTTGTATTTGAGAACAATTATTTGGTTTTGTATCTAGGTTATATAGTTTATGGTTATGGTTTTCCTTAGAATGATTTTATTGTATTGGATACAATTGATAATTTATCTAATTCTAGTAATGTTTTTGTTTCCCAAAATATTGTGTGTATTGATTCTAATATGTGGCATGCTAGACTAGGACATATTGGCTTAGATAGTATGAACAAGTTGGCAAGAGAAGGTCTCTTAGGCCAATGTTCACTATATGATTTGCCAACCTGTGAGTCATGTCTACCAGGAAAAGCAACTAGAAAACCATTCAAAAATGCTTTAAGAGCCTCTCTTCCTCTAGAACTTATTCATTTAGATGTATGTGGACCCATGATTATGCATACTAGCAAAGGACATACTTATTTCATCACATTCATAGATGACTATACACGGTATTGTCATATTTATCTAATTTCTCATAAGTCAAAAACTCTAATGTTTTAAGAAATTCATGAGCTTAGTTGAGAATCAATTAGATAAAAGGATTAAAACTCTACAATTTTTTATTTTGACATACCAAACTTATTTTTCATTCTATAATTTATTTTTGACAAAATTCACCAAATCATTTTTTCATTCTTGATCAATAATGAATTCTTGTACTTATTTCATTTAAATAGGCATAATAGAGAAAGAGAATTGATACCAAAAAGTGCCTTAAAGTCGAGATCAATTTCCTCAAACCAATAAAAAAAATATGGAGACTAATACAATGATATTGCTGATGGTCTCGACCAAAATCTTTTTGTTTCAAACTTTCAATTTCTGCATACCACACTTTATCCACTCGGCTTGAGGGTTATTTCAGTAGTTTCAACATAAATTGAGGGTAATTTAGTAAAGCCGTTGGTTTTTCTTTTTATATATATATATATATATATATATATATATATATATATTAAAAAAATAAAACTAGTAAAGCCGTTGGGGCAGTCAAAATGTGTCTGAGAGGGTTGGAAAGTAACATAAGTTTAAGAAACTTGACTATTCACCTTTTTGATAGAGTGAGACCTGGGTGTCAATGGTTCGGTTTGGGGTAGTTTCGGTTTAGGCTTAATGATTTCGGGTTGAAAATACCAAATCCAAATGTGACCCATTTGCAAAATAAATAGTTTTACTTTGGTGCACTTTAGGTTCAAGTTGACTAACAATTTGAGCTAACGGTTTGAATTATAGTTGGGGCGGTTTTGAGACCATTACCATCTAGTTATTCAATCATTATAGCCCATTTCAACTTAGACTTGATATAGTTCTTCAATCTTACCTCATGTGCTTAAGGTCCCAACAAAGAATGGCACCATTTAATCAACTTCATTGAAAAATTACAATGTATGTTAAGTTAGTTGATTGATTTACTTGATGAATAATTGTTTTTCCCATTGTTACATGGATAGAACAAACTCTCAAGCATCGAGCTCTTTGTGCAGTTTCCTCGATTATCCAAAGCAATCATTTGCAAAAGACTGTAATGAAACACCAATGAAGTCTACATGGTTGATTTCCCTGGTGGACCGACATCAATATGTAATTTGATTTATTAATTATATACTTATTACTAATTATTTATTATTAACAATTGAACACCATTACGATTTTAGGAGTTTGAGTTGCATATGAATTCTGGTTTTTTGGCTTGATAATGGCGGCGGCTGAAGATGGCCACGGGCCAGATCTAGAAGCTAAGGCTTCTGTTTCTTATGCACAGTAAAAATTTATCTTCACCACAACAGATTTTAGGATTAGTTTATATGGTAAGTGTTGCCATGCTGAGAACAATGGTGAAAGTGAGCATCATGCATCGACAGTTTTTTAGAAGTAATGACATTTATTGGCTGTAAGGAAACTATCGTCGATTAAATCAATAGAGATATTATATCCACTTATACATTCTTTTTTAGTTAACATAGTTTTTAATTAAAAAAAATAGTGTTGAATACCACAATTCAATTGTACTCTCTATTTTCAGAGAGATTGTTTATAAGCTTAATGCTAATTTCGAGAGGTATTTTTGAGTATTACAACCTTTAGGATGCAAGTTATTTCCACCTTATAGGCCTGTTGTATGGGTGTTTTGCAATGGTCCCTTGTTGACAAGAAAAATAGTATCATCATGCATTGGTTTATCTTCATACAATACAAGGAGAGAGCATATTAACCTTATATAAATTTACTTCTCCTTGATGAATAGATAACTAGATTTTAAGACTTGCACTACAACAGAAAGGGCATATAACCGTGGAATTTTCCGCAGTAAAATGTAACGAAATCTGTAGTAATATCCTATAGCTACGGATTATATGCGGTTTATTATCTGTCACAACAAGCTTCGTCACAAACGCAATAGCTACACATAAAATACTATATGTACAAGGTTGTCCATAGCTATGGTTTTTTAGTGACAAGTATTTTTGTAGCTATATCTATAGCTACGGATTGTTAGTTACAGATGTTTCCACATCAAACTTCTAGCTATACATATTGAAGTGACAGATATTGTAAAATCCAGCTTTTACCTAACCTTGACCCGACCCGGTCATTGTTATGTTTGTAGGTCCAAAGACCCGAAGTGGTGGTAGGAGGGACTTATGGGCCCTACTGGTTGATGACGTAATGTCGGGATTCCAGTTTATGGACATTGATGATGCTGCTCCTTCCTTGAGCACATTACAAGTGCTAAGTTAGAATCTGCGCACTGATGAAGAGCGAGACAGTTGAAATAGCAAACGGACTCCTGTGCATAATCCGAAGGTACTCCCTGAAACTAGACCTCTTGAGTGAACTGTAGGAGAAAACCCCATGCAATTTGACCTTGTATAGCCCTCCAAGTCCGCATCTAAAGTCGCTGAACTATTCTCTAAAATTTCTGCAGAGATTGTTTTGGTCGATACCATCGACCAAAGGTATCGACCAACAAGTCTGCTGAGCCCAGATTTAAAGATTCTTGGAATATTCTTTTCTATTTATTTATTCCTCGAGACTGGAGCCCTATTTTCGCGTTTTTAACATCTGGGAACGTGAGAGAGCCTCCCAAGAACTCCTCCTTGGTAGTGGTGAAGCATCTTCTTCATCAATCATTGCCAACCACTCATTCCTACTTTCTTGTTCCACTTTAAAAGTATGACTCTCTCTCCTAATCACTTTCTCACTCATCTTTTCTCTAATTTACTGTTGGGACCATGGCCAAGGTGCTGCAACCTTGCATACACCTTGCCATGAACCTTCTAAACCCCATACAATGATGTTTTCACCGATATGACTATGATTGATTCACCTCATGATCATTGACTACACATTTCCATGATTTATTGCTTACCAACTTGCTGTATTTACCAAGACTGAGATGAAGCTCATGATTAACCTAATCTATACCTTGCATATGTGCCCCATGTTACTTCTAAACGATTCCCTACCTAATCCCCCATTTTCCCCCTAATTTGCATTGAGATATAGCCAATGCCATGATCTACAACTCTTAACCTTAATATGTCAATTTGGGGATTTCCAAATGGACCATTGGATTATGAAAGTTTCTTGATAATTAGTGTCCCCGGAAGACCAAATCTGGGCAAGGGGAATCCGAAAAGCCAGCTTGCTGTCCCGGAAGTGATTTGGTCGATACTATTGGTCGATACTATCGACCAAATGTATCGACCAATAGAGTTGCTTGTCAACAACTTTTGCCCGGTTCCGATTCGTTTGATCTCCGATTGTTCCGATTTCTTCTCTAACCTTTCATATATGCTTGTTTAGGACTTTAAGACTATTTGGGCCATTGCTTGTGATCTTGGACCATTCTCTTCTCCGATTCAAGGTAAGGATAGTTATCGATGTAACTACCTAGGATATGGAAATCTTGACTTGGTATTCCTAACCTAGTAAATATAGTTTCTATTTCATATTCTTATCGTGTTAGACTTGCTACATATGTCTTTTAATAGTAGCTTTGTGTTTACATTATATTACTTCAATGTTTTATCATGTTTATCAATTTCAATATATGATGACTTATGTCAATGTCATGAATTGAATGTTTATTATGACGTTGTATCTTGTGAACTGATATGATGAACTTGGGCATGTGATTGCTTAAGTATAACTTGGGATTGAGGGGTACCCTACTGGTGCTTCTGTCCTTGGACGTCGGAGGGAATAGTATGGGATGTTCTCCGAAGGTGTCCATTGACGCTTTCCCGGGTTATTGAATGACATGCATAGGATTTGTCTAGATGTATGGCTAGGATGTCCCTATCATATCAGACCCGATTCGGAAGGGCATTGAGACCGAACAACCCGTGGTATTAGTGTGGATTTGTGGGCGCTTAAGACCGGTATCCACTCCGTGAGAGGACATAAATTGCATTACGGTTACCCGAAAGGGGCCATTTATTGGTAGGGTTACAAATGGCTAGACTTGGGCTCACGGGCACTCAAGACCGTTGAAATGATCCGTGAGAGGGACGTGAGAGCTTCCCGTTTACCATTTGTGGATGGCCAATAGGGTTGATGAGTCCGGTGAGTAATATCCGTGACTCTAGTGTGAAGGATACCGGAAAGGATCCCGAGAGGGGAGGAATGGAAGTATCTGGAATTAGCATGATATGATTAAGTAGATGAATTGCATTGGGCTAGGCTATACCCTGACATGCGCCAATACTTAGACCAAACGGTGATGTGAGAGAGCGGTGACCGAAACCCCAACCATGGATTTGTCCGAGAGGGATGCAGGACCCAATTCCCCCGGTGATGAGTGACGAGACTACCTAAAGAAGTATGGTGCTATGACTTAAAGCATGTCTACCATAGATGACCAGCATACTTAGAATAAAGTCATATTGCATTATATGCCTCATATCATCTGCATCATTTTATGATTATCTTGTGGTTTATGTGTGGTGGGATAACTTCCTTGCTGAGTTCTTTTGAACTCATTCCTTTTCTGTTGCAATATTTTGTTAGGCTATTCTACAGGTGATTATTCTGATGGCACCCTCCCTGAGGCGGACCCAGATACCTCATACTACCATCCGGAGGCTGGCTACGTTGAAGACTTCGGTGACCATACCGAAGAAGATTACCAGGCGTACCAGGGTTAGCCCCGGAGTTGTATGGGAGCAATCATGTTGGGTCTCCATGGTCCTCAACTTTGAAGAAGATATATTTATTATGGAGGAGACTTATGAGTAGTTACCCCTTCTTTTGTGACAATATACTTAGAAGAATTGTAATAACTTTAACTTACCTTTATAACTTGAGACTTGTACTTAACTAAATTTTGACCTCACTTCCGTTTGGTGAAGGAGTGGATTCCGCCCAATGCCTTCTTAATTTATCTGATTTGATATTTATTTCCGCACTCTGATTATGTCTGACACCTTATTCCTGAATTCCATGATCATTCATTGTTAGTTTATGATTATTATCTATTCATGATTGTATTATCGTCGATGTGGATTATGTGGTCCCTGAACTATGGATCTTCGGGGCTGTGGATCACATCCCGGGTATGCCAAATAAGGTACCGGCTGGGTGGATGTGACAGAGTGGTATCAGAGCCCCAGGTTCAGTAAGACCCTAACCACGGAAGCGATGATGGAACATTCCGAGTTACCGATCAAAAAGGGTAACTCAACTATTCTTAGAGCTGAATAATAGATAACCGAGATTAGTAACTGAATAAATGAAACTTAACTGATTATGGAATAAGATACAATAATATAAGCAAAACAACTTGATCTCATTAATCACATAAGAAAATTTTTACAAGTCTGAAAGAAAGTACATCTGGGAAACATAAAAAGGAAAACTCCTAATGCTATCTATCTAGGTGATCTACTCCGACGATCTGTCTGATCCCTCCTCAATCTGAAATCATCCTCGAGCCGTGTAAACCTCTCACCTAAAGTGTGCATGTATGTCTCCATCCTCATCTGTCGAGCCTCGATCCTCTCGAGTATGGAATAAATCGAAGACTGATGAGAAGTCACACCTGGAGCCTCAGAAGTCTGGTGAGATGGACCTCCATCCTCGGAGAATCAAGGAGCGGGAATCTCCTGATGCCCCCGGTCATCATCCCGAACTGGGAGCATCACCCCGATCATCATCGTCTCCATGCTCATCTACATCGTCATCCTCGGCATCCCCATCAATGTCGGCCTCATTGTCTGATCTAACCGCATTACCAAGCCCCATTTTCTTGACCGACCATGCACAGAGGTCCTCACCTATCTCTATATCAGGAATCATCAGTGTGTCCTCTAAATCCACCTGGAAGTACTGGAAAATGCGTGTCAAGACCCGGCCGAAAGCTAAGTTCCTGACCCCGGGAGACTCAACTCGGTCTATCATGATATGCTGCATGATGTGAGCCAAGTCTATCTCGCACGCCGAGTGTAAATGCAATAGATGACTAGTGCCTCCATAATCGTCACCCTACTGTGATGCCCTGCCTTCGGAATAATGTTTCGCCCGACAAAGCGAGCAATGACTCGGGCAGATGGTATCATAGAAGTGCCACTCCTGGGCATGAAGCAGTTCTCATCGTCCCACAGAGTCTTGCATATCTCGTGTGTCTCGTATGGAATGAGACCCTCCAGAATGTCAGTGCGAGGAGGAATCCACAAGCGAAAGTATGGTACAGGCGGCACTCCCAAGATCCCAGCCAACTCGCTGGTAGTGAATGTGATCTCAACGCCTCTGACCACGGAACAGATGACAATCCGAGGACCATCTCGCGGGTCATCCTCGAATCGGTAGGTCAGGTTACTATAAAAGTACCTAACAAGCTCTGGGTAGACTGGATATGGCGTGGTGTACAAAGATAACCATCCCATCGCCTCTAACCTCTCCCGTATGCGAAAGGTATCTAGCTCATCTAAGACTCCCAGCCGCCCGTACTCGATCGGTATGTCATAGAAGTAGTGCTCGAACAGGAACTCTGCCTGAGGTGATATGAAGAGGTCCTCCTCGGTCACCTCCTGCCGTGGAGCATGTCCTATACCTCTGTCAGCCCTCCGTCCTCCTCCTCGGGGCATGATGAACTGCGGAGACAAGAAAGAAATTTTATTTTGATTAATTCCCTTGTTCATTTGTTAGATGAAGGGCATTTTTGTAATTTTTTGAAAATTTGAAATTGTTGCGAAAATGCGATTCGAACATACTAGCATGTGTATAAGACTTGGATAAACATGCTGGGATGTTTCGTTTGGTGAAAATCTAACATCTTGGCCATGTAGAAGTGAAAATTCAGCAAGAAGGTGAAGGAAGAAATCCCTCTTTGGGCTATGTTTGAGATTTTTCAAAAGTTGGAATTTCGGCAAACCGAATGTGGGAACACCTTCCCTCATGGTAAATTAGTCATGTGGGACTTGGTTTCATGTCAAAATTCATTTTGGTTTAAAAATGAGGCAAGTATTTGTAAAGTTGGAAATATTGAGATGAATAGTGATTTTTGAATCCAAGAATGTGAAATCTTGTGTTTCATGCTTAGTTTGGCTTGTAAAATGGTGGGAGCGTGTTTCTAAACGTCCCTAGACATGATTCTAACCATTAGCATCAACCATTTTGCAGTTTTGAAGAAAAATCATATCTTGGTAAATGAAAACGCAAGAAGAGAGAAAAAGAGAATGAGACTTACTTGTGTTGTTGATCAATGCAAGCTTGCAAGAGTGTTGGAAGTCTCAAATCACCCCTAAAACCCTTAGAGACCTTAAGGAGAAGTTTTCCCCAGAGCCAAGTTTGAAATGGAAATGAAACGGGTGAACCATATATTATGCTTTTCAGGCAGAATGTTTTTGGTCGATACTATTGGTCGATGCCATCGACCAAATGTATCGACCAATAGGGAAAAATTTCTGCTTTTGGGCTTTTGTGGAAATCTGATTTGTGATTTGTTTCTTGTCAATGTTGGACTATAATCTTGCTATGTTGATGATTTTAAGCATGATTTGGGCAATCTATTCTATTGATCAAGTGATTTTGACAAGTTGATTTTCGTTGTTGTAAATTTCCGATGTTTGCAGAATGGTGCTTCTGAGGAATCGTTTGATTGGTTCTGATAATTCCGGAGTTGAAGATGTGCCTGCTGGGACCCCAGACCAGCAAAGACAAGGAGAGCACCCCGCCCCTAATGGAGTTCCCGATGCTCCTGAAATCGGAAGCTTTAGAGACATTGCTAGCATTATGACCAACATGATGCAGCAACAAGCGGCGTAGTTCAATCAAATGATGACCGGATTTTTGGCTATGCGAGAAGAGAACCGAGCAAGTGGTTCAAGAAACCCTGGCCGTGCAGCTCCGTATGTGGAGAGGTCCACTGAGATCCCGCATACCAAGCTGATGGAAAGTTTTCTTAAACTCCAAGTACCATCTTTTACCGGAATGACCAAGGACACCCTCTTTCCTAATAGATGGTTGAGAGAATTGGAAAAGGCATTTAGACACCTGCAGTGTTCAGATAATCAGAAGGTGTTGTTTGCAGAACAGAAGCTCCAACATGAAGCTGATGAATGGTGGACCTCCACCAGGCCTATTCTCGAGAACCTTCATGCTGGTGTGGTTACTTGGGAGTTGTTCAAGGAAGCATTTTGTAGGAACTATTTACCTGAGTCGGTAAAGGATGCCAAAGAGGCAGAATTCATGGCATTGGTACAAGGTGCCCTTTCCAGTGCCGGAATACCAGCAGAAGTTTGAAGAACTCTTTTTCTTCGCTCCTGATTCTTTGAGTTCCGGTGTTGCCAAGGCGAAGAAATTTTTCAAAGGGCTGCGACCTTCGATCAAAGTCCACCTCACTGCCTTACCTCTTGGAGACTATGCTCAGGCCGTGGAGAATGCGAAGAAAATTGAGGAAACTGAGAAGGAGAATGTGCGAGCACAGAAACCTTGGCAATCCAGACCTTCTGGATTTGTTGATCGTACTGACCGTCGTTTTGTGAAGCCTGCACCGTACCCCACTCCCACCTATCAGCCCCGGAGTGTTGGGCTGAGTCCCGTCTTTGCTCATGTAGGCCAGGATGGCCGACTAGTGGGACCCGACCTGCAGGAATTGTTCAGCCTTCTCTACCTGGAATGGTACACCCCAGGCCTGCATTTCAGAGACCTCCAGTGGCAGCTACCTCTGTTGGACCGAAGAATAATGTTTGCTTCTTTTGCAAACAGCCCGGCCATTTTGCCCGCCTCTGCCCCAAGAAGTCTGTTCAGCCCGGTGCTCCTGTTCGAAGAAGAGTGTCCCTGCCCCTCCTGCCGGCAGAGTCTTCAGTATATTTGGTACTGACCAAGAAGCTTGTCATGATGTTGTTACAGGTACATTGTTAGTCGCCTCTTTACCAGCATTTGTATTGTTTGATACGGGTGCATCTCATTCATTCATTTCATCTACTTTTGCTGTGAAGACTAACCTAACACCCAAATGTTTGTCTAGTTATTTATCAATTTGTACCCCTGTTGGGTCTGCTGTTAAACTAGATAAAGTGTTAGAGGAATGTCCTGTTTGTGTTTGTGGTTTGAACTTGAAGGCAAGGTTGGTGTTGTTCGATATGAGAGATTTCGACGTGATCTTGGGAATTGATTGGTTGACATCCTACAACGCTGTGATCTTGTGCTCTTCAAAGAAGATCCAATTCCGATTGGAGGGGAATTCAGTTTTGGAGTTCCAAGGAAGAAAGGGAAGAGTGAGCAAGAAGACTTTGACCGCTTTAATGCAAGTCCACTCCCTAGTGGAAGATGTTTCATCTGGAAGCAAGGTTAAGGAAAAGAAGAGACCTGAAAATGTAAGTGTAGTTTGTAACTTCGCTGATGTGTTTCCAGACGATTTATCAGGACTACCCCCTGATAGAGAGGTTGAGTTTTCCATAGACTTAACTCCTGGAGCGTCTCCGGTGTCTAAAGCTCCTTACAGGATGGCGCCTACCGAGCTAGAGGAGTTGCAAGCTCAGCTGAATGAACTCCTAGATAGAGGTTTTGTGCAGCCAAGTGTGTCACCCTGGGGAGCTCCGGTCTTGTTCGTTAAGAAGAAAGATGGTAGTAGATACCCAGAGTTGACAGCGATCGGATCCCTCCCGGCATTGATGACCTGTTTGACCAGTTGAAGGGCGCGTCTGTTTTCTCGAAGATTGACTTAAGATCAGGGTATCACCAGTTGAAAGTGAAGTCAAGTGATATCTTTACGACGGCGTTCCGAACAAGGTATGGACACTATGAATTCAAAGTTATGCCTTTTGGCTTAACAAATGCCCCTACCGTGTTCATGGACCTCATGAACCGGGTATTTCATGATGTGCTCGATAAGTTTGTGATCGTATTCATTGATGACATCTTGATTTACTCGAAGAATGAAGAAGAGCATGCGGAACATCTGAACTTCACTTTGCAAAGGTTGAGAGAAAAGAAACTCTATGCTAAGTTTGGCAAGTGTGACTTTTGGCTCTCAAGGGTAGTGTTTCTTGGCCATGTTGTTTCAGCCGAAGGTATTCGTGTCGACCCGGAAAAAGTGCAAACCGTTACCGATTGGGAAAGACCGAAGACCGTGGATCGAGATAAGAAGTTTCCTTGGATTGGCAGGATACTATCGGAGATTTATCGAGAATTTTTCTAGGTTGGCTGCCCCTATGACTAAGCTAACTAGAAAGGAAGAGAAGTTCGTTTGGACCGAGTCTTGCGAGAGGAATTTTGAGGAGCTGAAGGTTAGATTGACAAGCGCCCTGGTTTTGACTATACCTGATAGTTCCGGTGGGTTGACAGTCTACACCGATGCTTCCATGATCGGATTGGGTTGCGTGTTGATGCAACACGACAAAGTTGTGGCTTATGCTTCTCGGCAATTGAAAGACTATGAGCGGAATTATCCCACTCACGACTTAGAGCTTGCCGCCGTTGTTTTTGCTTTAAAGATTTGGAGACATTACCTATACGGTGAGAAGATCGCTATCTTCACAGATCATAAGAGTTTGAAATACTTCTTCACCCAGAAAGAGCTGAATATGAGACAAAGAAGATGGTTGGAGTTGGTTTCTGACTATGATTGTGACATCCAATATCACCCAGGTCAAGCAAATGTAGTTGCGGATGCTCTTAGTAGGAAGAGTCAGAAGAAGGATTTGAACTTGTGTGCTTTGAGTCGACCTTTGTTGCTGTCAATGGAAAGGTTTGGCTTAGAAGTGGTTCCTGAGGGTTCAGATTGTATTCTTTTTGCCATGACGGCAAGATCCACCCTTAGAGACCGGATCGTCGCTTTGCAAAGTTCTGACCCTGAACTGAGAGAGAAGATTGGGAAGGTTGCCACGAATTCAGAGATGGACCCTGCTTTTAGTACATCTTTAGATGGTGCCTTATTATTTAGAGGTAGACTCTGTGTGCCTGCTGTTGATGAAATCAAGAAGGAAATATTGAAAGAAGCACACCAGTCGATCTTTACAATACACCCTGGGGGTACCAAAATGTATAAAGACTTAAGGGAACATTTTTGGTGGAATAGCTTGAAAGCGGATGTGGAAGACTTTGTTGCCAAGTGCGAGACTTGTCAGCGTGTTAAAGCCGTTCGCCAACCTCCGTCCGGATTGCTTCAGCCCCTTCCCGTTCCTAGTTGGAAGTGGGAAGATATATCCATGGACTTCGTGACTAGCTTGCCGCGGACAAGTAAAGGAAATGACACTGTGTGGGTGGTTGTAGATAGGTTGACTAAATCAGCCCATTTCATACCTATGAAGATCACCTACACTTTGGACAAGCTAGCTAGACTCTATATGGACAACGTGGTTCGTCTACACGGTGTGCCGGTGAGTATTGTGTCTGACCGTGATCCTAGGTTCACCTCAAGGTTTTGGAATGGATTGCAGAAAGCCACAGGGAACCCAATTAAACTCCGAGTACAGCTCATCATCCCCAGTCTGATGGACAATCTGAGCGGACGATTCAAATTTTAGAAGATATGCTTAGATCTTGTGTGGTGGACATGGGTGGAAATTGGGATGAACACTTAGCTTTAGTGGAGTTTGCCTATAACAACAGTTATCAATCAACAATAGGCATGGCTCCTTTTAAAGCTTTGTACGGTAACACTTGTAGAACGCCTTTGTATTGGACTGAGAGAGGTGAAAGAAAAGTCTTAGGCCCGGAAATGATTGAAGCTACAAGTGCTATGGTCGACATGATTAGAGAGAGGATTAAGTCTGCTCAGTCAAGACAGGAATCCTATGCCGACAAGAGAAGGACCGATCTGGAGTTTCCTATTGGAGAGAAAGTTTTCCTTAAGGTATCACCTATGAAAGGTGCGATGAGATTCAATGTGAGAGGAAAGCTTAGCCCCCGCTTCATCGGACCTTTTGAAATCTTGGAAAGGGTTGGACCTGTTGCTTATCGCTTGGCCTTGCCTCCATCTCTTGCTGGAGTTCACAATGTATTCCATGTTTTGATGCTTCGGAAGTACATAGAGAACCCGGAACACATACTACAGCAAGCACCCGAAGGACTTAGTGCTGATCTTTCTTACGATGAAGGACCAGCTGAAATCCTAGATAAAAAGGACAAGCAGCTGCGGAATCGCACCATCCCTTTGGTGAAGATTCGGTGGAAGAACCATACCCTGGAAGAAGCTTCATGGGAAAAGGAAGAAGAAATGAAGGAGAAGTTTCCTCATCTTTTTGGGAGCACAGGTACGCTTTCAATTTCGAGGACGAAATTCTTTTAAGGGGGGAAGAATGTAAAATCCAGCTTTTACCTAACCTTGACCCGACCCGGTCATTGTTATGTTTGTAGGTCCAAAGACCCGAAGTGGTGGTAGGAGGGACTTATGGGCCCTACTGGTTGATGACGTAATGTCGGGATTCCAGTTTATGGACATTGATGATGCTGCTCCTTCCTTGAGCACATTACCAGTGCTAAGTTAGAATCTGCGCACTGATGAAGAGCGAGACAGTTGAAATAGCAAACGGACTCCTGTGCATAATCCGAAGGTACTCCCTGAAACTAGACCTCTCGAGTGAACTGTAGGAGAAAACCCCATGCAATTTGACCTTGTATAGCCCTCCAAGTCCGCACCTAAAGTCGCTGAACTATTCTGTAAAATTTCTGCAGAGATTGTTTTGGTCGATACTATTGGTCGATACCATCGACCAAAGGTATCGACCAACAAGTCTGCTGAGCCCAGATTTAAAGATTCTTGGAATATTCTTTTCTATTTATTTATTCCTCGAGACTGGAGCCCTATTCTCGCGTTTTTAACATCTGGGAACGTGAGAGAGCCTCCCAAGAACTCCTCCTTGGTAGTGGTGAAGCATCTTCTTCATCAATCATTGCCAACCACTCATTCCTACTTTCTTGTTCCACTTTAAAGGTATGACTCTCTCTCCTAATCACTTTCTCACTCATCTTTTCTTTAATTTACTGTTGGGACCATGGCCAAGGTGCTGCAACCTTGCATACACCTTGCCATGAACCTTCTAAACCCCATACAATGATGTTTTCACCGATATGACTATGATTGATTCACCTCATGATCATTGACTACACATTTCCATGATTTATTGCTTACCAACTTGTTGTATTTACCAAAACTGAGATGAAGCTCATGATTAACCTAATCTATACCTTGCATATGTGCTCCATGTTACTTCTAAACGATTCCCTACCTAATCCCCCATGTTTTCCCCTAATTTGCATTGAGATATAGCCAATGCCATGATCTACAACTCTTAACCTTAATATGTCAATTTGGGGATTTCCAAATGGACCATTGGATTATGAAAGTTTCTTGATAATTAGTGTCCCCATGTTGTGCTTAGACTATCCTCCAAGTTTCATGTCAATCCGAGACCCGGAAGACCAAATCTGGGCAAGAATCCGAAAAGCCAGCTTGCTGTCCTGGAAGTGATTTGGTCGATACTATTGGTCGATACTATCGACCAAATGTATCGACCAATAGAGTTGCTGTCAGCAACTTTTGCCCAGTTCTGATTCGTTTGATCTCCGATTGTTCTGATTTCTTCTCTAACCTTTCATATATGCTTGTTTAGGACTTTAAGACTATTTGGGCCACTGCTTGTGATCTTGGACCATTCTCTTCTCCGATTCAAGGTAAGTATAGTTATCGATGTAATTACCTAGGATATGGAAATCTTGACTTGGTATTCCTAACCTAGTAAATATAGTTTCTATTTTATATTCTTATCATGTTAGACTTGCTACATATGTCTTTTAACAGTAGCTTTGTGTTTACATTATATTACTTCAATGTTTTATCATGTTTATCAATTTCAATATATGATGACTTATGTCAATGTCATGAATTGAATGTTTATTATGACGTTGTATCTTGTGAACTGATATGATGAACTTGGGCATGTGATTGCTTAAGTATAACTTGGGATTGAGGGGTACCCTACTGGTGCTTCTGTCCTTGGACGTCGGAGGGAATAGTATGGGATGTTCTCCGAAGGTGTCCATTGACGCTTTCCCGGGTTATTGAATGACATGCATAGGATTTGTCTAGATGTATGGCTAGGATGTCCCTATCATATCAGACCTGATTCGGAAGGGCATTGAGACCGAACAACCCGTGGTAGTAGTGTGGATTTGTGGGCGCTCAAGACCGGTATCCACTCCGTGAGAGGACGTAAATTGCATTGCGGTTACCCGAAAGGGGCCATTCATTGGTAGGGTTACAAATGGCTAGACTTGGGCTCACGGGCACTCAAGACCAGTGAAATGATCTGTGAGAGGGACGTGAGAGCTTCCAGTTTACCATTTGTGGATGACCAATAGGGTTGATGAGTCCGGTGAGTAATATCCGTGACTCTAGTGTGAAGGATACCGGAAAGGATCCCGAGAGGGGAGGAATGTAATTATCTGGAACTGGCATGATATGATTAAGTAGATGACTTGCATTTGGCTAGGCTATACCCTGACATGCGCCAATACTTAGACCAAACGGTGATGTGAGAGAGCGGTGACCGAAACCCCAACCATGGATTTGTCCGAGAGGGATGCAGGACCCAATTCCCCCCGGTGATGAGTGACTGAGACTACCTAAAGAAGTATGGTGCTATGACTTAAAGCATGTCTACCATAGATGACCAGCATACTTAGAATAAAGTCATATTGCATTATATGCCTCATATCATCTGCATCATTTTATGATTATCTTGTGGTTTATGTGTTGTGGGATAACTTCCTTGCTGAGTTCTTTTGAACTCATTCCTTTTCTGTTGCAATATTTTGTTAGGCTATTCTACAGGTGATTACTCTGATGGCACCCTCCCTGAGGCGGACGTAGATACCTTATACTACCATCCAGAGGCTGGCTATGTTGAAGACTTCGGTGACCATACCGAAGAAGATTACCAGGCGTACCAGGGTTAGCCCCGGAGTTGTATGGGAGCAGTCATGTTGGGTCTCCATGGTCCTCAACTTTGAAGAAGATATATTTATTATGGAGGAGACTTATGAGTAGTTACCCCTTCTTTTGTGACAATATACTTAGAAGAATTGTAATAACTTTAACTTACCTTTATAACTTGAGACTTGTACTTAACTAAATTTTGACCTCACTTCCGTTTGGTGAAGGAGTGGATTCCGCCCACTGCCTTCTTAATTTATCTGATTTGATATTTATTTCCGCACTCTGATTATGTCTGACACCTTATTCCTGAATTCCATGATCATTCATTGTTAGTTTATGATTATTATCTATTCATGATTGTATTATCGTCGATGTGGATTATGTGGTCCCTGAACTATGGATCTTCGGGGCTGTGGATCACATCCCGGGTATGCCAAATAGGGTACCGGCTGGGTGGATGTGACAGATATTTTCATGGTTATATATCATCTAGCTACGGAAAATATAACTACGGATGTTTCCGCGGCTACCCTATAGCTACGAAAACTATAACTGTGGATATTCCACAGCTAATTTCTAACTACACTTGTCACATCCACCCAGCCGGTACCTTATCTGGAATACCAGAGTGTGTGATCCACAGTCCTGAAGATCCAGTATTCGAGGAAATCATCCTCCCACATTAACAATAATATAATCAAGAACAAGATTAAATCAAATCTTAACTTTATTAATCAAAAGATCAAGATAAGGTTCAAGAATACAATCAAAGTGTGGAAAAATGATACCAATAGAATAAATTAAAATGTAGAATGAGGCGGAAACTCACTCTACAACAGCAGAGAAAAGCAAATTAAAAGATTACAAATGGTTCCCAAAACAAAGGGTAACAAACAACTAAAGTCTCAATGAATCTAATAAAGATCAAAAAGAGGATGAGACGATATCCCATTGTTGGCACACAAGTGCAAAAGAAGAACTACTCTTGACAAGTATCAGTCTCGTACTGATAGTCTTCACCGACGTAGTCACCATAGCTAGTACAGTATGAGTCATCAACCAAGTCTTCATAGTACTGACCATCATAATCAACAGTAGTAGTAGTTGTCACATCCCGCCAGCCAGTACCCTATCTGGAATACCCGGCGGTGTGATCCACAGCCCCGAAGATCAAGTTTAGGAACGATCATATCCATTTAGCACAAAAACATAATCAAAAGCAAGAACAAATCATTGTATTCAAGTTACCTATTAATAAAAGTCAAGAAAGGATCTCAGAAGGATCACTAAAGAATATCAAAGTGCGGAATAACAAGATACCAAAGCAAAAGACAATTGTAGAGTATAGCGGAAATATACCCCACACATATGCAGAAGATAGATCGAAATCTAAGACAAACTCTATGTCACATCCACCCAGCCGGTACCCTATCTGGCATACCCGGGATGTGATCCACAGCCCCGAAGATCCATAGTTCAGGGACCACATAATCCACATCGACGATGATACAATCATGCACAGATAATAATCATAAACTAACAATGAATGATCATGGAATTCAGAAATAAGGTGTCAGACATAATCAGAGTGCGGAAATAAATATCAAATCAGATAAATTAATAAGGCAGTGGGCGGAATCCACTCCTTCACCAAACGGAAGTGAGGTCAAAATTTAGTTTAAGTACAAGTCTCAAGATATAAAGGTAAGTTGAAGTTATTACAATTCTTCTAAATATTCTGTCACAAAAGAAGGGGTAACTACTCATAAGTCTCCTCCATAATAAATATATCTTCTTCAAAGTTGAGGACCATGGAGACCCAACATGACTGCTCCCATACAACTCCGGGGCTAACCCTGGTACGCCTGGTAATCTTCTTCGGTATGGTCACCGAAGTCTTCAACATAGCCAGCCTCCGGATGGTAGTATGAGGTATCTGGGTCAGCCTCAGGGAGGGTGCCATCAGAGTAATCACCTGTAGAATAGCCTAACAAAATATTGCAATAGAAAAGGAATGAGTTCAAAAGAACTCAGCAAGGAAGTTATCCCACCACACATAAACCACAAGATAATCATAAAATGATGCAGATGATATGAGGCATATAATGCAATATGACTTTATTCTAAGTATGCTGGTCATCTATGGTAGACATGCTTTAAGTCATAGCACCATACTTCTTTAGGTAGTCTCGATCACTCATCACCGGGGGAATTGGGTCCGCCGCATCCCTCTCGGACAAATCCATGGTTGGGGTTTCGGTCACCGCTCTCTCACATCACCGTTTGGTCTAAGTATTGGCGCATGTCAGGGTATAGCCTAGCCCAATGCAAGTCATCTACTTAATCATATCATGCCAGTTCCAGATACTTCCATTCCTCCCCTCTCGGGATCCTTTCTGGTATCCTTCACACTAGAGTCACGGATATTACTCAGCGGACTCATCAACCCTATTGGTCATCCACAAATGGTAAACGGGAAGCTCTCACGTCCCTCTCACAGATCATTTCACCGGTCTTGAGTGCCCGTGAGCCCCAGTTTAGCCATTTGTAACCCTACCAATAAATGGCCCCTTACGGGTGGATTTGTTCGGTCTCAATGCCCTTCCGAATCGGGTCTGATATGATAGGGACATCCTAGCCATACATCTAGACAAATCCTATGCATGTCATTCAATAACCCGGGAAATCGTCAATGGACACCTTCGGAGAACATCCCATACTATTCCCTCCGATGTCCAAGGACAGAAGCACCAGTAGGGTACCCCTCAATCCCAAGTTATACTTAAGCAATCACATGCCCAAGTTCATCATATCAGTTCATAAGATACAACGTCATATTAAACATTCAATTCATGACATTGACATAAGTCATCATATATTGAAATTGATAAACATGATAAAACATTGAAGTAATATAATGTAAATACAAAGCTACTGTTAAAAGACATATGTAGCAAGTCTAACACGATAAGAATATGAAATAGAAACTATATTTACTAGGTTAGGAATACCAAGTCAAGATTTCCATATCCTAGGTAATTACATCGATAACTATACTTACCTTGAATCGGAGAAGAGAATGGTCCAAGATCACAAGCAAGGGGCCCAAATAGTCTTAAAGTCCTAAACAAGCATATATGAAAGGTTAGAGAAGAAATCAGAACAATCGGAGATCAAACGAATCGAATCGGGCAAAAGTTGCTTTGACAAGAACTCTATTGGTCGATACATTTGGTCGATAGTATCGACCAATAGTATCGACCAAATCAATTCCAGGACAACAAGCTGGCTTTTCGGATTCTTGCCCGGATTTGGTCTTCCGGGTCTCGGATTGACATGAAACTTGGAGGATAGTCTAAGCACAACATGGGGACACTAATTATCAAGAAACTTTCATAATCCAATGGTCCATTTGGAAATCCCCAAATTGACATATTAAGGTTAAGAGTTGTAGATCATGGCATTGGCTATATCTCAATGCAAATTAGGGGAAAACATGGGGGATTAGGTAGGGAATCGTTTAGAAGTAACATGGAGCACATATGCAAGGTATAGATTAGGTTAATCATGAGCTTCATCTCAGTTTTGGTAAATAAAGCAAGTTGGTAAGCAATAAATCATGGAAATGTGTAGTCAATGATCATGAGGTGAATCAATCATAGTCATATCGGTGAAAACATCATTGTATGGGGTTTAGAAGGTTCATGGCAAGGTGTATGCAAGGTTGCAGCACCTTGGCCATGGTCCCAACAGTAAAATAGAGAAAAGATGAGTGAGAAAGTGATTAGGAGAGAGAGTCATACCTTTAAAGTGGAACAAGAAAGTAGGAATGAGTGGTTGGCAATGATTGATGAAGAAGATGCTTCACCACTACCAAGGAGGAGTTCTTGGGAGGCTCTCTCACGTTCCCAGATGTTAAAAACGCGAGAATATGGGCTCCAGTCTCGAGGAATAAATAAATAGAAAAGAATATTCCAAGAATCTTTAAATCTGGGCTCAGCAGACTTGTTGGTCGATACCTTTGGTCGATAGTATCGACCAATAGTATCGACCAAAACAATCTCTGCAGAAATTTTACAGAATAGTTCAGCAACTTTAGGTGCGGACTTGGAGGGCTATACAAGGTCAAATTGCATGGGGTTTTCTCCTACAGTTCACTCAAGAGGTCTAGTTTCAGGGAGTACCTTCGGATTATGCACAGGAGTCCGTTTGCTATTTCAACTGTCTCGCTCTTCATCAGTGCGCAGATTCTAACTTAGCACTGGTAATGTGCTCAAGGAAGGAGCAGCATCATCAATGTCCATAAACTGGAATCCCGACATTACGTCATCAACCAGTAGGGCCCATAAGTCCCTCCTACCACCACTTCGGGTCTTTGGACCTACAAACATAACAATGACCGGGTTGGGTCAAGGTTAGGTAAAAGCTGGATTTTACACTCTAAGCTAATACAAGTAAAAGAAATGTCTAGAAGAAGCAAGAGAAGTCTAATCAACATCTTCAGTAGGCTCTTCTTCTTCTTCAATCTTCATCTTCTTCACTTTTGGGTCATGCTCTTGAAGCTTCAAATCAGCATCTAGCGCATGATCCCATCGGCAAATAAGATGATGCCGGCTGCCGTCAATAGGAGCCATCAATGTAGTCCAAATCCGAGTGTTGGCTGCCTCACTGTTCATTACCTTGTCTAAGGACATCCGGAGCTGTACCATATACGGAAAGGTCCTCCGTGCTGGTGCACGAGTTCTCTTTCGGTCCTGCAATGTAATCTAAACACAAGTCCCCCGAAGGGTAAGTTCAAAAGAACTTAGCAAGTAATCCAAACACAATAGGCATCTTCACATGCATTCACAGGCAAACATATATGCAATAATATGAAACAACATATGCAAGTATGCTTCTAACTCTATATATGTATGTTGGTCTCTATTGGCAGACATGCTTTAAGTCATAGCACCATACTTCTTTGGGAAGGTCATTCACTCTCCCTCAACCATCTAGGCATCTTGGGCTCTGCCGGTGGTAGTTGGGTAAGGCATCCCTCAAGACATTTCATGATTGGGGTTTAGGTCACCGCTCTCTCACATAAATATTTGGTCTAAGTATTGGCGCATGTCAGGGTAAAGCCTAGCCAAATGCAAGTCATCTACTTAGTCATATCAACTCAGATCTAGATACATCCATTCCTCACCCCTAGCGATCATTTCCAGTATCCTTCACACTAGAGTCAGCATAGTCCCAGACTACAGACTCATCAACCATACTGGTCATCCAAAAATAATAGACGGGAAGCTCTCATGTCCTCCCACAGATTGGTTACCGGTCTTGAACGCCCATGAGCCCAAGTCTACTATTTGCAACCCTACTACTAAATGGCCCCCACAATGTGATTCATGTCCCCTCATGGGCTGGTTACCTGTCTTGAGCGCCCATGAATCCCCATTGCTGCCACAGGTCATTCGGTCTTAATACCCTTCCGAATCAGGTCTGATATAACAGGGGTATTCCTAGCCAAACATTGCTAGACCAATCCTAGGTATGTCAACAAGTAGTCAGGGAAAGAGTCAAGGGGCACCATAGGAAAGCGTCCCGTACCACTTCCACTGATGTCCAAAGACAGAAACACCAATAAGGCATTCCCCATTCCACAACTACGACCTAAGCATCCACATCACATCATGATTCCATACAAATCATATTCACATCCATATCCACATCATAGTCCATAACACATTCTCATAATCAATAATCAATCCTGATATGAAATTAACAATGTGGACAAGCTACAATAGTTACAAAAGTATCATGATGTAAAAGAAACTAAACAACAGTAGTTAAATCATGCATTCATGTCATAATACATAAAGACATGTAAATAGACATATTATGAGTTGGAATACTCACCTCGTAATCCGAACTTATAGTCTTCAAATAAGAGACCAGAGAACAGATCCAAAATCACCTAAACAAGCTTGACAAAACATGTATAGGTCATAAGAAGCAATTCCAAAAGATTGTAGTCGAAAAGGATAAAAAACGGAGTTTCTGTCACTGTGGGTAGATTGGCTGGGTTGATTGGTCCAATCAACCCAGGCAGTCTACCCAGTGAACAATACGAATCCAAAATCAAATTTTTGGTCCGAAACCTGTTCTACATGATCCAGAATGCTACGAAACTTGGAGGGAATCTCTAAAACAATAATCTAAGACTATCTAGCATAGTTTAAACATCAAACACTGATCAAAACAAATACTTACTAATTTGGAATCATACCATCTAATTTGGTAGAAAACATAGTTTTCAAAGAAAACATGCTATGAATGAAAGAGATGGACTAGGGATGATGAGATCTCATTCTAGTATATGAATACAATAAATCAAGTATATGAATAATCATTGAGATGCATCTATAATGCATGAAGAAATCAAAATAAGAGTATGATCATAGTTTTATGAAGAAAACATAAGAATAATGGTTTGTATTGAATATGATGATCATAGCATAAAGAATGAATGGAGATTGTAGAAGATATGATTGCAAGGATGCAGCATCTTCTTCATAATCTCAATTCAGAGAAGAGAATAATCATAGTAAGAATGAATCAATAACAGATTAGAGTGATTACTAACTTTTGATTGAAGAACAAGAGAGAGAAAGCTTGAGAATTGAGTTTAGATCTTCTTCCACACTAATGGAGGCTTGGAGAGGAGTTCCCTTCTTTCAATATGTGTTTTGGAGGCTAGGGATACTAAAAATACGAAGTCCTATGGTATATATAGCAATATAACCCTATTTAGAAGATTCTGCCCGAATTCAGTATCCTTGGGTTGATTGGCTAGGTAGACTGACCCAAGCAGTCAGCAAAGCCTAAGTCAGGGAATTGAGGGCCTTTCACTTATCGGAATCATACGAAACTTGAAACACATAAACTATAACTAACCTAGCATGGATAAATGCCTTCAAACCATGTCTAACCATGCTCTAAGGTCATCAACCAATCTTCTCTTCATCAAGGTGCATTTCATCTCCAAATCAGACAAGGTTTTCAAATAGGGAATTCCATCATCAATTTTCTATGGGTTTGGGTTCAAACACCATGTCTTCAACTAAGATGGCCCACAAGCCTTCTTCCTTCACTTCGGGTCTTTGGATCTACACTAAGGGAGAGGTTCGACCTGACTTTCTAGGATCTTCTAAACATATCAACACTATACTCAAGGTCCAACTTCAAGTCAAACATCAAACAAGTTCTTCTCCATCCAAAATAAATAGGGTGTCTAAGCTAGGTTTAGGGCTGGATTTCGTAGTAGTAGTACTTGCTGGAAAGTCTAATAAAATTTGTTGCAAAAAGGAGTGAGTTCAAAAGAACTCAACAAGGCAGTTCAATCCATAATAACATAATAATACAATAACACATGATAGCAAATCATACAGAATGCAAAATGATATGAAACAAACAATGTAGATATGTTTCTAACTCTATGTATGCTGGTCTCTATTGGTGGACATGCTTTAAGGCATAGCACCATACTTCTTTTGGTAGGTCTCAATCACTCCCCCTCAACCATCTCGGTATCTTGGGTCTGCCGGTGGTAGTTGGGTCAAGGCACCCCTCTCAGACATTCCATGGCTAGGATTTAGGTCACCGCTCTCTCACATCACCATTGGTCTAAGTATTGGCATATGTCAGGGTTAAGCCTAGCCAAATGCAAGCTTTCTACTTAGTTATTTCAACTTAGCTCTAGATACTTCCATTCCTCACCCTGGGTGATCCTTTCCGGTATCCTTCACCCTAGAGTCAATGTACCCTATGGCTACAACCAACTCGGACTACGGACTCATCAACCCTATTGGTCAGTTACATCAAGTTAATAGGAAGTTCCCGTTTCCTCTCATGGGTTGGTTACCAGTCTTGATTTTAGGGGCCCTTGTTCCACTTCTGCAACTGTACCAATGAATGGCCTCTCACGAGTATTCATGTCCTTTACGGATATAACATTTTGGTATCCGAAGTGCCCACAAATCCCCATTGCTTCCACGGGTTGCTCGGTCTCAATTCACTTCCAATTGGGTCTGATATAATAGGGACATCCTAGACAAACACTTCTAGACATTTCCTAGGTATGTCAACCAGTAATCAAAGAGAGCGCCAAGGGGCACCATAGGAAAATGTTCCATACCACCTCCACTAGTGTCTAAAGGTAGGAACGCCAAAAGGGCATTCCCCAATCCCAAATCACAACCTAGGCAATCACATTCCCAATCAGTCATTCACAAGCACAACTGATAATATAAAACATAAGTAAGTGATTATTCGTAATTGAAATAACAATTGCATTATAAGAACAAGTACTATTGTAGTTGAAGAACTACAACAGCATTATAATTATAAGAACTAAGTACAGCAGTAGTAATGATCATGTAATCAAATCTAAAGGCATGCATATTAGGTTATTAGGGATCAACCATCCTTACCTTAAGTAACTTCGTAGAATTCTGAAGAATAAAGAGGAAGAGGCCCAAGCCTAGCAATTAAACCCTAAACAAGCATATAATATTGATTAGGAATAAGACCTAAAAGAGTAGAAGTCAAACTGAAGCAAACAGAGCAGATTTGAGGCTCCTAACTCTGTTGGTCGATTGATTGGTCTACTGGCCCCGTCATCCAATGGGACAGTACAGGGCTGCAAACCCTAATTTGGTCATAACTTCTTCTTTTGAAGTCCTATTGCTTTGAAATTCGAAGGGGATCTTCCTAGAACATAATAGGACTATCTAAGAAGGTTAAAGTATCAATTTATGGTCAAAATATAGGATCTTGATTGAGCCAAAACAAATTTAGAGTCTTAACATATACTAGCCATGGCTCTCATGGAAAGGCTAGGGTGAATAAAGATTCACCCTAGGGAAATAAAGAGTAAGAAATCACATCAAGGAAAGCTTTGGGGAGGACCCAATAAAGTATAAGTGGATTTGGATTCCTCAATTTGGTTACCTCTCATGAGAGTTACCCAAAATCAGCTTTCACAAAAATAACCCAAGGTAGGTTCACACAGGGTAAGGGAAACATAGAATTAGTATTTCAAAATCAAGAATGGCATTGGGGAGGATCCACCAAGTTAACATAAACAATAGTTTCAACCAAATTGGTTACCCTCTCATGAGGGTTACCCAAGGGTTTACTCCCAAAATCTCTCTATTTTAGGTTTCCAGTGGTCCAAAGCACATTAGGGATCAACCCCTCAATCATGAGGACATAAGGGAAGGTCATGGTAATGGTATGAGACCTTTCCCACAATCATAAAATTTGTAGGAAAAACAATACAAGGGAGTAATCAAGAATTCAGGTCAAATCAAGAAACAAGAACATCACCATATGGTTTGAGAATATAGAGTGAATGGGGGATTCACTCTATGGCTAAGAGAATCAAAGAAGAGGCCATTACTGTAGTGTATTACCCTTCTCATAATCAAAAGATCAAAAGTATAGAAGAAAGAATAAATTAAAGAAGAAACGAATTGGTTACTAACCTTTTAGAAGAAGAATCGACGAAGAAACTCGAACGGATGCTTGAGGATCTTCCTTGGATTTGGAGGAGAGGTTCTAGGGTTCTTCCCATGCTCTCCAGAGGCTTAGAACTGATTGTGAGTGAAAAACACAGAGTTCCCCCCTTTAAATAGCATAAAAAGTCCTAAAATTGCAAGGATTTCAATTATTGACCATTATAGCCCTGTTGGTCGATTGGCCAATCAACCAATCAGTCAACCAACCAAGACAACAACTCCATTTTAGGGAATTGATGGTCTAGACTTCATTAGTTTTGCATGAGCTTCATACAACACTTCAAATAACATACCTAGCATTGAGGGATGCCTTCAAACCATGTCAAAATAGTCTTTAGGTCCAACAACCAGGCTCTCCTTCATCAATGAGTAGCTTCTTCTCTAACTTAGACAGGGTTTCCAGGTATAGAGCACCATCATCAATGTCCATGGGTTCTGGATTAGACACCATGTCTTCCATTGAGACGGCCCACAGTTGCCTTCTTCCCTCAATTTGGGCTCTTGGTCCTACAAACAACAAGGTTTCTGGGTTAGGGCTAGGGCTGGATTTCACAACATTGTTGGGATTTAATATTTACTAATTTAAATATATGCCCAAGGGAAAAACTGGAAAATCACTTTAGGCGGTTACATTATATAGGGTTATATATTTGTAACCATCGCATCATTTGAGTGTAGATGTAATTCGTGCATGAAATTTTTTCCAGAAAAAGGCGGCTCCCTTACTCTCTCTCTCTCTCTCTCTCTCTCTCTCTCTCTCTCTCTCTCTCTCTCTCTCTCTCTCTCTCTCTCTTTCTCCCTCTTCAAGAAAGTGTAGGAAGGGTCTTCTTTGTGTAGATTTTCCTTCTCCTTGCTTTAGATCTCTATACCATCCTTCCACGGAATTTGGGTTGTGGAATTTATTCCCTTTCCTAGAAATTGTGGAATCAAACCGGTGGAGCTTTGGTGGAGGAATGAGGACGTGGATCTAAATTACTTCTGCTGCAGATATTCTATATTTAGGAAAGCAAATCCAGGTAAGGATCTTTCCCCTTCAATTATGTAATTGATAGATATTGAATATAACCAACATTGGCATCAGAGCCATGGTTCCCACGATTCTCGATTCCTCCCTATTGTTTATTTTTATTGAATGGATCCAATGGGAGGATCTAAGGTTTAATAGGAAACCCATGGGAGAATTGAGAGGGTTTTTAGAAACCCTTATTTTTTTGTTCAGATCCGAGTGGGAGGATCCTTTGATTTCCTTTATGAAAAAAATTGCATGAATTGATAATCCATGAGAATGCATATTTTTTGTTTAATGTTTGTTGGATTTTTCCATGCATCTTTTTGGATGAAATTTTTTTTTGAGGAAAAAACGTGATTTTTCGTTTTTTTGAAAAAATTTCGTTCAAGGGAAAATGATGCCGTTTGGTCACTGTGGACTAGACGGACGTCTGTCTATTGGTCTGATCATAGTGGACTAGACAAAATTCCGTCTGGTTAGACGGTCGTCCGTCTAGTCACAGTGGACCAGACAAACTTTCTGTCTGGGAGACGGCAGTCCATCTGGGAGATGGAAATTTTGAAATCTTTGGTCTCTCAAGTTCAGAATGTGTTTCTAACTTACTGGACACCAATGACCCGACAATTTGTGTGATGTTTGGGCATTGAGGGCCTAGTGGGAGCTAGTAAGGTACAAGCGTTCTGTGTGAACCACCTCATAACATTAACATGATTGGATGTTTTATCTTATTAAAATTGTTTTAATTATGGGTCTTATTAATCATGTTTCTAGCACAAAATAAAACTGGTGTATAAGTCTAAGTCTATGTGGGTTTACATGAGAATTAGATTGAATGTTTTTTAGCATCTCTTTTGGTTTAAATGCTTATCCCATAGGTTGACTATGCTAGTGCAAATTGTTGTTGCTTGTGTTGTGTTTTATGCTAGAATAGTTGAAAATGCATACTATAAAAGGACATGCTTATTTCATCACATTCATAGATGACTAGAAACGATATGGTCATTTATCATATTTCTCATAATTCAGAAGCTCTAGAATGTTTTAAGAAATTCATGAGCTTAGTTGAGAATTAGTTAGATAAAACGATTAAAACTCTAGCCAACACAAAGTTGTTCTAGTGGTTGAAACCAACACCTATTGGTGAAGAGGTCGTGGGTTCGACTCTCGCTGAGGCATATTAATATCCCCATCCCCCAGCTTAATAAAGCTCCTTTGTACCAAAAAAAAAAAAAAGGATTAAAACTCTTAGAACGAATAGAGGTAGAGAGTATCTCTTTGATATGTTCAAAGGGTTGTTTGATGAAAAAGGGATATCTAGTGGGGAGATGTTTAGCTGACTACGTACGGCCTATATCCTCAATTGAGTTCACCAGTTCCAACCAAATCGGTTCTTTCCACACCATATGAGTTGTGGACGGGAAGGAAGCCAGATTTGAGTTACTTGCGCGCATGGGGATGTGCAACATATATTCACTCTACATCTCACCAATATGGGAAGCTTACTATTCCAGGGACTCCACAGCAAAGTGGGGTTGCTGAGAGGAAGAATAGAACCTTACTAGACATGGTGAGATCCATGATGGTGTAGGCAAAACTAACCATCTCTTATTGGGGAGATGTTTAGCTGACTACGGCCTATATCCTCAATTGAGTTCCAACCAAATCGGTTCTTTCCACACTATATGAGTTGTGGACGGGAAGGAAGCCAGATTTGAGTTACTTGCACGCATGGGGATGTGCAACATATATTCACTCTACATCTCACCAATATGGGAAGCTTGGACCGAAAGGAAGAAAGTGTATCTTTGTAAGTTTGAACTCTCGAAGGGACATGTCTTTATTGGTCTAGATGAGAGTGAGAGGAGAACGGAACTTGAGTTTAGGGATGCAACATTCTTGGAGAATGATTTTCCATCTCTTTCAGGAGTTACAAAGAATCATCGGAATTCTTTGAGATACAAGATAGTGATCTTGTCACTCTAGGGATTTAGACTCTAGATAATGAACATGGGGTTCATCTAGAAGATCCTAGAGGGAGTGGGAGTGCATATGTGATAGCTACCTTAGAGGGTGAGCAATCTGACATGCACTTGCGCCGTAGTGGGTGCGGGCTAGTTCCTTGTCGAGGTTTCGACATAGAGGATGAAGCCTGCATGGTAACTCCTGAAGAGATAGACTGTGAAATGGCTCCAGTCGATAAGCATGAACCGAAGAGCCTGAAGGAATCTCTTAAGGGGACAAGCTCAAAGGAATGGTTGAAAGCGATAGAGGAAGAGTTGGAGTCGATGAAAGTTAATCATGTCTAGGACTTGGTTGACTTACCGCCGGGCCGAAAGGCAATTGGGAACTACTGGGTTCTCAAGATCAAGAGAAAGGTAGATGGATCTATTGAGAGATTCAAGGCTCATTTAGTGGCTAAGGGCTACACCCAACGAGAGGGCATTGATTATGAGGAAACTTTTTCCCTTGTGGTTAGGTTTGCCTCCATCCGCCTCATACTAGCCATTTTTTATCAGTTTGACTTGGAGCTTTATCAGATGGATGTAAAAATTGCTTTTCCCAATGGAGAACTTGAGGAAGATATCTATATGGATCAACCACAAGGCTTTGAAGCTAATGGACTTGAGCGCAAAGTGTGCAAGCTTAAGAAGTCCATATATGGCTTAAAGCAAGCATCTAGATAGTGGAATGTGCGCCTCCACCAAGCTATGATGGAAAATGGGTTTTCTGTGCTTGAGGAAGACCACTGTGTTTACACCAAGAAATCTGATAGTAATTATGTCATTCTGACATTGTACGTAGATGACATACTCATGGCTAGCAATAGCAAGGAGCTATTGGAAACCATTAAGAAATGGTTGTCCTCTGCATTTGATATGAAGGACATGGGTGAAGCAAGCTATGTGCTTGGTGTCAAGATTGTCAGAAATAGGCAAAAGAGATTACTCGGTTTATCTCAAGAGACCTATATTGACAATGTCTTGACTAGATACCAGATACACAACTACAAACCAATTGATACTCCAGTGGAGAAGGGTTTGCATTTGAGCCTTGATATGGGTCCTAAGACTCCAGAGGAGAAAACCAAGATCGAAAGAGTTCCATATTCTAGTGTAATGGGGTAGCCTTATGTACGCTATAATGTGTACTAGAACGAATATTTGTTATGCAGTGGGTTTGTTAGTCAGTACCAATCAAACCCAGGCATGGAGCACTAGAAAGCAGTCAAGAGGATATTGAGATATCTTAGAGGAATGAATAACAACATGCTGTGTTACCAGGGATCGGATTTGCGATTGGTTGGCTATAGCGATGCCGATTGGGCTGGAGATATTGATGAGCGCAAATCAACCTTTGGATATGCTTTCTTGCTGAATGGCGGGGCCATATCGTGGTGTAGCAAGAAGCAGAATTGTATATCCCTCTCGACCATGGAAGCAGAGTATGTGGCATGCTCAGCTGCAATTCAAGAGGGAGTTTGGTTGAGGAGAGTCTTAGACATACTGGATTTTTGATAACATCCAAAGAGGCTGCCCTTGTCTATTGTGATAGTATGACAGCTCTTAGCTATGTCAAGGACCCCTAGTATCATAGGAAGACCAAACATATACAGTTTAGATATCATTTTGTTAGAGACATTATATCAAGGAAGAAAGTTGTACTTAAGTACATATCTACTAGTCAGATGGTAGCTGACCCTCTTACCAAACCTATAGCCAAGGATGTTTTTATCTCTCATGTAAAATCCTTGGGCTTGCATAGATTGTGACTTACTTTTATACTGAAACTTTCTTATTGTTGAGTAGTATGAGTTCATTTCAACATTTATTTTTCCACTTTCTGTGCGATTGTGTTTCTTCTAGCATAAAACGAGATATGTCAATAGGCAAGAGAATGGCTCACTCACAAGAGCATTCGCCTCATACTATGTGTGCTTAGAGATCATTGGAAATGAGAGGATGGACCCCTACTCCTTTCATTGTGTGAGTCCTGGACCTTATGGTTCATTAGTGGTTTTAGTGACTTTTGACGACATCATGAAATGAAGGGTTGATGTGGCTACTTTGGGGTGTTACCTATGGTCATGATTGATTCGACCTAAAGGGGCATTATTGGGAAAGGAGTCAATCGTAAGTGTAGTGATGGTTTGGGATGAAAGAAAAGGTTTGATTCAACTGCACCCTAAAAGTGATTGTTGGCCCAACTGTATGTGTTACAGTAATGAACATTTTAAGGACAAGAAGGTGATCTCTTAGAGGGATCAAGATACCTTTAATCTAGTGAGTTTGAATAAACCTAGGACACTGTGGTATACTAATGCTTATTAGATGTATTTCTTTGAGTGATGTGCCATTCTGGCCTTTTGGGAAGGTTTCTAGTTTAGGGTTCACATGCGCAGGTATATCACCGGTCCCACAACCCATTTGTCAATATGACTTGTGGATGTTAGTGTCTGGGACAGAAGAGGTCTATGTATCTAGGATACATAGTAGGGAGATCAATATATGTATATCTGGGATATACATGTGTGTTTGGGAGACATTGTGATAGAGAGATTGAATGTGTATATTTGGGATATACATGTGTGTTTGGGACACACTGTGACAGAGAGATTAACACTTGCCCTTGTGCAAGTGGGAGATGTTGGGATTTAATATTTATTAATTTAAATATATGCCCAAGGGCAAAACTAGAAATCCCGGGTTAGAAATACGAGGGTTGTTACAAATGTCCTACTGTAGTTAGAGTAGTTACAGTAGCAAGATAATTATATACAAGTCCTAAAAATAGTAGTATGATCATGCAATTCAATTCAAATATAGGGAGTCATGTGTTTTAGGTTATTTGTGAATAAACGTCCTTACCTTGTGAACAAACGTCCTTACCTTAATTAGCTTCATAAAAACTCTGCAGAAAGTCAAAGAATAGATCCAAAGTTTACCAAAGAAACCCTAAACAAACATAGGTTAGGCATTAGGATCAAACTCTCCAATACAGGAAGTGAAAGGAACCAAAAGAGAGCAACCATGCTGTCACTGACTACTTTGGTCGATCAGGCTTGGTTGCTCTGATCAACCAAGGTTGTTCTGTACGGATAGAATCTCTAATTTTTTATTCAAAACTCATCTTCTGGGATTCGAAACACTCCGAAATTTCAAGGAAAATTCTAAAATGGAAAACTAACATTATCTTGCATAGACTAAGCAAAACCAATGGCCAAAGGAATAGAATTCTAATTTAATCATAAACTAGGTTTTTATCGAAATCAATCCGCAAATTCTATAGAAAGACTAGAGAGAATGAGAATTCACCCTTGGAAGGGAATAACAATAGATCATAGTAAAAAACTATCATAGGAATGAATCTAGCATGCATTAGAAATAAAAATCACACTCGTGTAGATCACAGAAGCAATAGAGTGAATGGAGATTCACTCTAAACTATAGAGGTTGAAGCAGAGGTCATGGTAATTACATAAGACCTTCCTCTTAATCACAAAAGCAAGAAGAAATCAATGAGAGAGTATGAGTGATTACCAACCTTGAGGAAGAAGATTCGGCAACAGAACTTTGGTGACTGGTTGAGGATCTTCCTAAGCTCCAATGAGAGTGCTAAGAGATGCTTCCCACATTCTTTAGAGGCTTTAGATCATTCCGGGAAAATTTAAAATGAAGTTATAATATATAGAGCTTCAAGAACCTAAAAACACATGGATTGACAAAACAGTACCTGGCACCTTTGGTTGCTCATGGTTGGTCGCTCAGACTAACCAAGGGTGATCGACCAACAATCCCAGAGAGGCCAAAAATCAAGTTTTCTAAGTTCAAAAGCCAAAATTCCAAAGGGGGCTTCTCCCAACTCAACCAAGAGTCTTACCTCGCATTGAGGGACCATCCAAAATGTGTCAAACTAGGGCTTAAGTCCATCATACAAGTTCTTCCCTAACAAGTTGCAACTTCTTCTCCAAGTTAGCTAGGGTTTTCCATATAAGGAACTCTATCATCAATCTCCATGGGTTCTGGGTCAAACAACATGGGTTCTACTAAGATGGTCCACAATTGTCTTCTACCCTCACTTCGGGTCTTTGGACCTACAAACAATTAGATATCCGGATTAGGGTTTGGGATGGATTTCACATTCGAATGCTGGAAGATGAGTTTTGGATCAAAGTTTAGATGTTCAATCCGTACAGGAGTGCCTTGGTTGATCAGCCTTGGTCACTGCAAGCAACCAAGCATGACCAACCAAAGCAGTCAGTGACAACAAGGTTGCTCTGTTTTGGTTCGTTCCATCTCCAATCTTGGAGAGTTTGTTCCTAATGCCTAACCTATGTTTGTTTAGGGTTTCTTTGGTAAATTTTGGATCTACTCTCTGACTTTTCTCCGGAGTTTTACGAACCTAACTAAGGTAAGGTCATTTTTTCACAAATAACCTAAAGTACATGACTGCTTATATTGGAATTGAATTGCATGATCATATTATTGTTTTTAGGACTTGTTTATAATTGTATTGCTACTATAACTACTGTAACTACAGTAGGACATTGCTCATGTGATTCACTTATCTATATTGAATATGAATGATTGGTTAATACTCATGTGAATGGTTTATCAGTTATGATTATGAATGACAGAATTGAATGTGTTTGCCTAAATTGTAACTGGGAAATGGGGAATGACCTTTTGACATTTCTGTCTTTTGACACCAGTGGAGGTGGTATGGGATGCTTTCCTATCTGACTCAACCAAAGAGGGTTTTTGTGTACTAATCGGATTGACTTAGAGGGATCAAATGCACAATTCCAACGTTGGATTTGAGGATCAAAAGTCATGAAGCTCTCCTCCAAAAATCAGCTCGATTAGACACCGGATGACTATTCGATGAAGGGCTTGATCGAAACTGGATAGAGACACTCAAAAACAGGATTTTCCCCTCTTCCTTCTTTGAATAGGATTCTTTTTCCTCTTTTTCCTTCTTTTATCAAGTCCCAAATAGGAAATAAAGTATTGAAGCATGCAAGGACTCTTTTTCTCCATGTTCTTCTTTATTTGTAAAATATTTTGGAGTTGGCCCATAATCACATCTCTAGCCCATCATGCTCCAGATCAGGCCCATTTTCGCACTTGAGAATTTGAATGGACCTCTTGACATAAAATATTGCATGTTTCATACCCAAAACTCCAAATATTTGCTTAGATCATGAAAAGTCCTAAAATCTGCAAAAAACAACATAAAACCCAAGGTAGCTCCACTCTAAGTGTGTAAAATTCATGCTTTATGCCCTAGGATTTCACACATAAATGTGCTCATCATTTATCTTAGATGTAGACATCCAAAATATTGAAAAATGGTCTCAGATTAGGCTTCTCTCTATTGTTTTTTATATGGAAGGTTGTTTATGTTTATGGAGGCATAAAATTTTGAATTAATTGCAAATAATTAATTTTCTATTGATTTTTACAATGACAATGCCCCCCCCCCTTCCTCCCCTGTATTTTTCCTTTGTTACTTAATCAAATTGGTCATATTAAAACATGTATTATACATGTAAAGTATGATTGTCATACACAATTTTATTGAGCTGAATTATTGAAAATGTAATATTTGCCGCATGGCCTAGCTAATTGTCATCCACATCTATATCTGAACTTACTATGTCCCCACGAGACCACTAATGAGATCTGATACAGAGAAAATATGATCGAACTTGGTTCATTCTTGGTTCGACCCTCGACTCCGGTCGGGACTAAGGGAATCGACTCACTTCCGAGTGAGCCGGGTTCATGAGGAAGCTTGTTGAGGAAGAAAACTAAATCAGCTACAAGCACGCCCTAATCCGATACTTTTGGAGTAGGTTAATTAACCTAATGACGGCTAGCAGTTTCCGGCAACTGTTGTAATATCCAGCCCTATTCTAACCCTAACCCTAACCCGGATCCACTGTTGTATTTAGGCCCGAAGACCAGAAGCGGTGGTAGAAGAGACTTATGGACCCTTCTGATTGATAACTATGATTCGGAGACCGAGCCCATGGACGTTGACGATGATACCCCTTGCTTGAATGCATTGTCAGTGTTTAAGGAAATTCTGCACATCGGAGAAGATTGATTTAGTTGAAGTACCTAATGACCTCTTGTGCACAATCCGAAGGT
The DNA here is from genome assembly GCF_041222555.1 of Hakea prostrata. Lineage (NCBI taxonomy): Eukaryota > Viridiplantae > Streptophyta > Magnoliopsida > Proteales > Proteaceae > Hakea > Hakea prostrata. The sequence goes on from NC_142608.1 coordinate 35,237,175, forward strand.
ATTCCCCGAAACTAGACTTCTTGATTGAATTATAGAAGAAAACCTCACTCAATTTGACCTTGTATAGCCTTTCAAAACCCTACTTGAAGTTGCTGAACTAAACCTGTTTTTCTGCTGAGAAATATTTTGGTCGATCCTTTTTGGTCGATGCCATCGACCAAATACCATCGACCAAAGTTTTCCAGTCAGCCAAGTTAATGATTCTATGGAATATTCTCTTTTCTAATTATTATAACCTCGAGCCTTGAGCCCTATTGCAATCATTTTCACTCTTGAAAACGAGGGGGGAGCTTCCCAAAGCAACTCCTAGGCATATGTGAAGGATACTCCACCAAAAACTCATTGTTTATCATTGATTCTTGCCTCCATCTTCAACAACAATGTATGAATCATCTCTCCACTCTCTATTCTACCTTTTTCTATTCTTTTCTATTCCTCTCTTACTGTTGAGACATTGGAGATGGTGCTGCAACCTTGCAACCATCACTCTAAGTGTCCACTTATGCTTAACCCATGATCTTCTTAGCCATCTATTGATGCTATGCCCCCACCTCAAGCCTAGCATATGTATTCCTTGATTTTCCTCTTAACATCATGCCATTTTATACAAAACTGAGTTGTATGGTATGCTATGTTCATGTTTATCACTATTATATGATTCCAATCTGATGCGTCCAAAATCTGCTCAGCCCTTAGATCTCCTCGTGATGACCTGCAAAACGAAAGCGTCAGATGTGGCCCGACCGCAGGGGTCGGGAGTCCACCTCCGAAGGCTAAGTCATTTGATGAACTTAATCACAAACGGCTCTGCTAGAAGCACAGAGCTAAGGAATGAAGAACTGGGAAAGGTGATCTAGATCGTAAGCCACTGATAGTTTAAGTCTATCAGTATGTATCTGAACCTGAGTCTCAGACTGTGTGTTTTTTTCTCCTCACCTCGTATGGTAGTGAGGTTTATATAGAGTGTACCTTCGAATCTCCTTCTTTGGATGCACTTGAGCCTTCTTCTGGTAGTCGTTGGATCTTAACAGTTAGATCCGTTGAGCAATAGACTTCTACTAGTTTGGACTAGTAGAGGACTTCTGAGATAACCCTTTAGGTTATGCGATGATTATCCCTTTGATAATGATTAGCCGCAGCCGTCAATTCGAGTCTACCATCATTAGGGTAATTACCCTAATCCATAAGTAGGATTAGGGCGTGCTTGTAGCTGAATAAGTTTTCTTCTTCAGCAAGCCATCTTCTGGATCCGGTTCGCTCGGGAGCGAGTCAGTTCCCTCTGCCTCGACCGGGGTCGAGGGTTGAACCAAGTATGAACCCGGTTTGATCATAATTTCTCCGTATCACAATCGAATTTCTATAACTTCCCCTAGCTATTGCATGCTATTTCTATGTCAATGCAAGCAATCCCAATTCATGCCATGATGCTTGACTCTTGAACTTGATAGCTCAAATTGGGGCTTTCTATTTAGACCATTGGATTATGTTATTTTTTGATTTATAGTGTCCTCATACTGTTCTTAAGCATTCCTCCAAGTTTCAGATTGATCCAAACCCCGGAAAACAAATTTCAGATGAAAACCCCTAAAATCCACTATTTTGTCCCAAAGAGATTTTTGGTCGATGCCATCGACCAAAGTTGTTGCTGACAGCAACTTTAGCCAGTTTTGACCCATTTCACATCCGATCTTCCCGATTTCTTCTATAACTTATTATTGATGTTTGTTTAGGGTCTTAACAACTCTTTTGGACCATTTCTTGGTATTCTCAATTCATCATCAACTCAACCTAAGGTAAGGATGGTTATCTCCATAAACATATAGGCCATCAACTTTTGATTTGTGTTCATACTTAAAGAATAGAATCTCTTGATTGCTTTTAATTACTATAAGGCTGATATCCATGTGTTAGGACAGTAATATTACAATTCATATTCTCTTGTCAATGTCAAATTATTATTCTTGATTACTTGTGCCTATGATGGTTCATTTCAATATCATGATTTAACTTTTATTATGAAGATGTATTGGATGCATGAGAAATGATGAGCTTGAATATGTGATTGCCTACGTATAACTTGGGATTGGGGAGTGTCCTATTGACACTTTTGTCCTTGGGCATCAGAGGGAATAGTATGGGATGTTCTCCGAAGGTGCCTATCGACACTTTCCCGAGTTATTGGATGACATACATAGGATTGTCTAGTTGGGTGGCTAGGTTTGTCCTTGTCATGTCAAACCCTAATCGGAAGGGCATTGAGACTGAACGACCCGTGGTAGTGTATGGTTTGATGGGCGCTCTAGGCCGGTAACGAATCCGGTAGGGGACATAAACCATGCTACGGATACCCGAAAGGGGCCATTTATTGGTAGGGTTGCAAATAGCTAGACTTGGGCTCACGGGCGCTCAAGACCGGTAACCAATCCGTGAGAGGACGTGAGAGCTTCCCGTTTACTATTTGTGGATGACCAATAGGGTTGATGATTCCGTAATCTGGGATTACGCTGACTCTAGTGTGAAGGATACCGGAAAGGATCGCCAAGGGCGAGGAATGGACGTATATGGATCTGACTTGATACGACTAAGTAGATGACTTGCATTGGGCTAGGCTTTACTATGACATGCGCCAGTACTTATACCAAATGGTGATGTGAGAGAGCGGTGACCGATTCCCCTACCATGGTTTTTTAGATGACTTTACCTAACTTCCCTGGCAGACCCAAGATATCTTGTATGATTGAGGGGGAGTGACTGACAACCCAAAGAAGTATGGTGCTATGACTTAAAGCATGTCTACCATAGAGACTAGCATTCATAGAGTTAGAATCATATTTGCATCATATGTTTCATATCATATTGCATTATGTTATGTTTTGTATATGTATGAATTTAATTATGGAATAACTACCTTGCTGAGTTCTTCGAACTCATTCCTTTTGTACAAATGTTTTTAGATTATCCTACAGGTACCGAAAATTATGATGGCACCCCCTTCGAGACGGACTTTGATCCCGCATACTACCCTCCGGGTGGTATCTTCGGTGAAGATCAAAGTGTTGGTGCCGAGGAGGATTACTATTCGCACTAGGGTTAGCCCCACGATTGTACGAGAGCGGCAAAGCTGGGCTTTCTTCATCCACACCATTGAGGAGACCATCATTAGGACAGAAGAAACCCGAGCCTAGTGCCCAATTTCCCTGGTCTATTTATGGAACCATTGGACATGTAATTAACTTGTTTTGGATTATCTTTTGATACTTGGAATTGTAACTAAATCATACTTCATTTCCGCTGCTCTAAGAGGGTGATCATCACACATTCTCTCATCTTTATGATCATAGTTATACTTTGATATATCTGTTTTCCGCATTTTGATTTATTGAATCTTATCTTATTCATGATATTTAGTATTAGTTGTTTTTACCTTGATTATTATTGTTCATGATTATGTTATCGTGTATGTGGGAGGCATGGTCTCTCGATTCTTGATCCTTGGACTGTGGATCACATTCCTAGGTATGCCAGATGGGGTACCAGCTGGGTGGATGTGACAGTTGTCACTCTTCACTATCATACGGATAACCTTCAGATAATAGTCGGGTTATCCTAGGAGTCCTCTACTAGTCCAAACTAGTAGAAGTCTATCACTCAACGGATCTATCTGTTAAGATCCAACGACTACCCGAAGAAGGCTCAAATACATTCAACGAAGAAGATTCGAAGGTACACTCTATATAAGACATCACCTGCCTACAAGGTAGAGGACAGATGAAAACACTCAGATGCTTACTATCTGAATCGTATTCTTGTTATTCATTCCTTAGCTCTGTGCTCTAGCAGAGCCGTTTGTGATTAAGTTCATCAACTGACTTAGCCTTCGGAGATGGACTCCCAATCCCAGCGGTCGGGCCACATCTGACGCTCTATTTTGCAGGTCATTCTCAGGAGATCTAAGGGCTGAGCAGATTTTGGACGCATCATTTGGCGCCGTTTGTGAGAAACGTTTCAGAAAGCTATGGTGACTAGATCAGCGGTAGCAGCAGCAGCTGCTACACAGCGAGATGCTGGCGTTCAAATTCCTGGAGTAAACAATCCAGATATTTCTCAGGGAAGTCGACCGCTCGAAGTAGATGGTGGTCAAGGAGGTAATAATCCTCCAGATTCACTCCAGCATCAACTGGATCAATTGAAACACTAGATGCTGGATGTAAGTCAGGCACTCCATGCGCTGACCAGACAAGTGGTGGTACCACCAGAGCCCGATCGTCGTGATGTAGGAAGGCGCACATCGCAGCGGGATTGGAGACTAATTGATGAACAAAACATCGGTCAAAACTTCCATGAAGGCGACCAAGTACCTAGGAGAACTGAAAATCTCCCTAGGCGTGATGATCGGTTCGACGGACCACAAGGGAGTACTACTGATTCAAATACAAGGTTGGTTACAGGAGGAAGAACTCACTCACCAACTGTAAGACGCGTTGTTCGTGATGATGATCGTGTTGTTCAAGATAATGATCGAGTTGTTCGTGATGATGATCGTGTTGTTCGTGATAATGCTCGTGTTGTTCGAGGTCATGATCGTGTTGCCAAAGATCGATCGACGCATATTGGTCAAGAATTGGCTAACATCAATCAGAAGCTCGCAATTGGCGAGAGGGAGGATAACTGATGATATCTATTCAGTTATTCGAAAGACTCCATTTGCCGAGCCCATTGCTGGATACCTGTTTCCTCACAATTTTCGTCTGCCAACTTTTTCTACATTCGATGGCTCCGGAGATCCCACAGCCCACATCAGTTATTATCAGCAAACTATGGCGGTTGCAGGAAATTCTGATGAAATTCTTTGCAGGGTTTTTGGTTCATCTTTGACAGGGGCGGCACAGAAATGGTTATCGAACCTCCCATCAGGAAGGATCGTGAATTTCGACGAGTTGGCACGCAAATTTATAGGACGATTTCAGAGTGGAATTCAGATCAAGAAGACCAAGGAAACTTTGTTTACTATTAGACAAGGGAAGAGTGAATCGATTCGAGAATACCTGAAAAGATTCAACAAGGTTACAATGGAGATAGAGAATCTAGATGAGCAAGTAGCTAACATTGCTTTGTTCACTGGCCTCACTAATCGAAGACTCTTGGAGTTATTACTCCAAGATATGCCCACAACTTATGCTGAGTTGGTACAGAGATGCCGAAAACAGGCGGAAGTCACGGAAATCTTAGATGCCCACCAGGGGGACAATAAAGCCTCCGCAAAAGAGCAAAAGGCTCCTGAGAAGAAGCAGAAGCCGAAGCAAAATATTCAAGATCTAGTTGGAAAGCCTCATCAGGCGTGGCGGCAGAGATCTCCCAAAAAAAGTGAGTATACTCCATTAAATACTCCTCGGGCTGATTATTCTGAATATTATCAAGAAACGGAATATCTTGAAGTGGCCTCCGAAGCTTCCTACAAAACCAGGGGAGCAGGATCATGAAAGATATTGCCGATTCCACAAGGATTATGGCCATTATACCAATGATTGTAGACATTTAAAGGCGAATATCGAAAAATTGATATCCCAAGGACATTTGTCCAGTTTCGTCAATAGAAGGCGAGAGGAACCACGCGATGCAGCAGTAAAAAGGGACTGTTCGGTTAGCCTAGATCAACCGGCGGAGGCTCCTAAATCTAAGAAGGGTAAGGAGGTGATTGATGCTACTCGATCACCGATCCTTACAATCTTTGGAGGTCCCGAGCCTGAATCACGCCGGAGGCTGAAAGCAAAATCCAAATTTGTTGAAACCGAAGAAACGCAGAAGCGTAAGAGGCCAAATGGTGAGGGTTCAATCACCTTTGGTGAAGAGGATGAAAGGGGTGCTTGTCTGCCTCATGATGATGCCGTAGTCATCAAGGTAGAGATTGCACATCGCGAAGTACACAGGGTATTAGTTGACACCGGATCTGCTGCAAATCTTTTATCTTATGCAGCCTATCAGAAACTTAAGGTGGATGAAGACTTGATGTAGCCATCATCCACACATCTATATGGCTTTGCAGGATTGTCTGCAATAGCGGAAGGATCAATCCAGTTGGATCTATCAATTGGAAACTTCCCCAAGGAAGCCACCGTTCGAGTAAATTTCTTGGTGGTTCGGGATCTCACTGCTTACAATGTAATTCTTGGGAGACCATCTTTGTCAAAATTAGGTGCTATCGTTTCAACGAAGCACCTCAAAATAAAATTCCCGACTGAGATGGGAGTCTGTCAAGTTTCATCTAATCAGAGAATTTCTCGGCAATGTTATGTTGCATATTTGAAAGACAAGGAAGGTCTGAGAAAGGTAACGGCGTTACCAATTGATGTACGAGATGATCGGGATGAAGTAGAAATGCAAAGGCCCGAGCCAGTAGAAAAACTAGAGCAAATCCAGTTGTATCCCGATGATGAAAAAAGAGTTACTTATATCGGGTCTGAGCAACTGGAAGAATTCAAAGGGAGTTGAAGTCTGTTCTTCAACAAAATAGTGACGTGTTCACGTGGTTTGTAGATGACATGCGAGGAATTGATCGGCATGTTGCAGAGCACAAACTTTGGATAGATCCAAAGGTGAAACCAGTTATCCAAAAAAGGAGAAATTTCTCCATGGAAAAATATGAAGCCGTTCGGGGCGAAGTGGAAAAACTGAAGAGTTCTTGTTTCATATAACCAATTGAATGCCCAATCTAGTTGGCCAATGTGGTGATGGTCAAAAAGGAAAACGGGAAGTGGAGGATGTGTACATATTACACAGACCTCAACAGGGCTTGCCCTAAAGATTGTTACCCATTACCTAGGATTGATCTGTTGATAGATGCAACTGCAGGGTATGAAACCTTGAGTTTCATGGATGCCTACTCAGGGTATAATTAGATCCTCATGAACAGGGAGGATGAAAAGTTTACGGCTTTCATGACTAATCGTGAAAGTTTTTATTATAAAGTCATGCCATTCGGCCTGAAGAATGCAGGAGCTACTTACCAGAGGGCCGTCAACAAAATTTTCAAGGATTTGATCGGGAAAAATGTCGAAGCTTATGTTGACGATATGCTGGTAAAGAGCGTTGCAAGGACGAAACATATTGAAGATTTAACAGAGGTATTTTCAGTACTACGAAAATACCAGATGAAGCTGAATCCGGAGAAATGTGCCTTCGGAGTCTCGTCAGGCAAATTCTTGGGCTTCATGGTATCACAAAGGGGTATTGAGGCTAATCCAGCCAAAATACAAGCTCTGATTGACATGGAAGCCCCCAAAACTGTTCGGGATGTGTAGTGCTTGACGGGGAGAGTAGCCGCTTTGAACCGTTTCATCTCACAATCTAGAGAAAAGTGCCTACCTTTTTTCAAAGCTCTAAAAGACTTGAGGGGCAGCAAGGAGGCAAAATGGACTGAGGAATGTCAGAAAGCTTTTGAAGAACTAAAGGAGACACTGGGAAGACCACCGCTATTATCTCGACCCGAGAAGGGAGAAGTCTTGCAGCTATATTTAGCAGCATCCCCTTCGGCGGTCAATGCAGCACTTGTTCAGGAAAAGGACAAGAAGCAATGGCCGATTTATTATGTTAGCCATGTACTATTGGATGCGGAAACACGGTATTCTCATATCGAGAAGCAAGCTCTAGCTCTTATGATAGCAGCTAGAAAACTACGGCCATATTTTTAGGCTTATTCCATCGAGGTATTTACTACTTTTCCTCTTAGTAAAGTTCTTCGTAAACCTGATTTGTCTGGAAGAATGGTGGCGTGGTCGGTTGAACTCAGTGAGTTCCAAGTAAGCTTTAAGCCTTGAACGGCAATCAAAGCTCAAGCACTAGCCGACTTTGTAGTAGAGACTACTGCACCCATGGAAGAAGTTGTCGAACCCACTATCCCAACATTCTGGGAGGTATATGTGGATGGTTCGGGTAACAAGGATGGAGCAGGGGCTGGAATTCTCCTGAAGAGTCCGGCAGGATTTATTATTCGGTATGCATTAAGATTTGCATTCGAAGCGAGTAATAACGAGGCGGAGTACGAAGCCCTTATAGCTGGACTTAGATTGTCAAAGGCATTAGCAATAGCAGACGTAACTATTTATAGTGACTCTCAGCTAATTGTCAACCAAGTACAGGGGGAATATGGTGTTAAAGAACCCCGGTTATAGAATTATCAAGAGATTGTGCAAGAATTGCAGAAAGAGTTCAGGAATCTGAAAGTATGTCAGATTCCAAGAAAAGAAAATACAATGGCAGATGAGCTATCCCGATTAGCCAATGCCAAAGAAAAGAATTTAGACCCTTCGGTCTACATCAAAGAGATAACATTTCCAAGTTATCACAAGAAGGAAATTTCCTATATTGAAGAGGGGCGTTGCTGGATGGATCCAATAATTGAATATCTGAGAGATTATAAACTACCAGAGGATCTGAAAGAGGCGAGATTAATCAAATTACGGTCAATGTGATTCATTATGCAGAATGGAAGGCTGTACAAAAGATCCTACTCTAGACCCCTCTTGAGGTGTTTGGGTCCCGAGGGATCGGAATCAGCTCTGGCTGAAGTGCATGAAGGAATTTGTGGTGCTCACATGGGCAGTCGGGCCCTGGCACACAAAATTCTGAGGCTTGGGTTATATTGGCCTAAGCTCCAACAAGCTGCTATGGAATATGTTTGCCGATGTAGCAACTGTCAAATCCATGCTACGATATCAAAACGCCCAGTTGAAACCATGACCTCGATTTTAGGTCCCATCCCTTTTGCGATGTGGGGAATCGATATAATGGGAAAATTCACCAAGGCATCAGGCGAAAGAGAGTATCTTATAGTAGCAATCGACTACTTCACCAAATGGGTCGAGGCTAGCGCCCTGGCAACCATCACTGAAAAAAAGGTGGAGAAATTCATGCTCAAATCAATTATATATTGGTTCGGAATGCTAAAAATAATCGTTACCGATCATGGCACTCAATTCGAATGTCCAAAATTTGAGCAATTTTGTGGAACTTATTTGATCGAGCATCATATGTCATCCATGGCATACCCCCAAAGCAATGATCAAGTAGAGGTTACAAACTGAACACTACTTGAGGGAATAAAGAGAAGACTCGAAGTTGATAAAGCCTTGTGGGTCGAAGAATTGCAGAATGTACTGTGGGCCTACCGAACTACGGTTTGGACACCTACAGGAGAATCTCCTTTTAAACTGGCCTACGGATCTGAAGCATTGGCACCTGTGGAAGTAATGGCTGGAACACTGCGGGACAGAGAATTCAAAGAAAAAGTGAATGAACAAGGACTGCTTGATAGCCTTGATTTATTGGATGAGGTTCGTGCAAAAGCAATAGCACGAACTCAACATTATCAACGGAGGATAGCGTCACATTATAATTCCCGAGTAAAGAACTGTCGGTACTCAGCAGGAGAAATGGTATTGAGAAATACCTTAGCTTCAGATCCACGCCATCAGAGGAAATTGGACCCTTCATGGGAAGGACCATATATGGTTATTAAACCAGTCGGTTCGGGGGCTTACAAGCTGAAGAACATGACAACCCAGAAAGAGTTGGATCATTCGTGGAATGCCAGGCATTTAAAGAAATATTATCCCAAAGATTATCATTTTCATTCATGATGTAACAAATTTCAAACTCAATCAATACAATTCTCAGTTTTCAAAATACTATCTTTTGATTGGGGGCATCATACAACACACTCAAGAACAGATCCAGCGACAAAATCAAAAGGCATCGGTTTAAAAACCATGTGGGTCCTTCTACAAGGCATCGGTTTAAAACCCGAGTGAGTTCCTTCTCAGACTTATTGAATTTCTCCGGAAATTTTTAAGTAAAGGCATCGGTTTAAAACCCGTGTGGGTCCTTCTACAAGGCATCAGTTTAAAACCCGAGTGAGTTCCTTCTCAGACTTATTGAATTTCTCCAGAAATTCTTAAGTAAAGGCATCGGTTTAAAACCCGTGTGGGTCCTTTTACAAGGCATCGGTTTAAAACCCTAGTGCGTTCCTTCTCAGACTTATTGAATTTCTACGGAAATCTCTAAGTAAAGGCATTGTATTGAACAACTAAGACCTACTGCAATAATGACTCAAGTGACTAACAAAGTTCAAAGATGTAGTTAATTCTTTATTTGTTTAAACGACCAGAAGAGGCCAACCTTTACATCAAGCATACATATAAGACAACAAGTGTTGGGGTACAATCTTCGCTCGATCAAGAAAGAAAGTCATCATCGGTGATCATTAAGAAGTTAAACAAGATTGAAGGAACTTTGCCAAAAGTAACACAGAGTCAAGAAGCAGCATAGATTCAAGAAGAAGAAGAAGAACAGAGTCGGGAAAACGCATGTTATCAAAATCCTCTGCAATTCCATACTCTTTATCCAACTTGACCGCAGGAGGAGGTCTGATCTTTGATCAAATCTGCATTCAAGGCAAGCTCTTCATAACTGAATCCTTTGAGAGGAGCATAAGGAGGAGAATCGTCGAGATAATGCATGATATCCGAATCTGGAGGTGGATGGTCTGTCGTATCTTTGGTCCAGGCAGGGAGAGGAAGTCCTAGTTTGGCAAACACTTCAGAATGACAATTGGCGCGGTGGGGAGTCGTGTTCAAATAAGGATTTCTCCTTAATATCGATTCCCATACTTCGTTTTTGCCATCTCGGTATGCCTGCAAGTTATAAGCGTTCAGCATATCAACAAAAGGCTTACTGTGCAAATATTCGACGATGCAAGCCTTGCGAACATCAGTTGGGAGGGACTCGGGCAAAGGGATAACAACTTGCCTTTGGGGTAACGCTTCAGACCCTTTCGCCCCTGACTTCCCTGCTTTCTGTTCCAGCCGACGGATCTTCTCCTTAGCATCATCCAAATCCGAACGAAGACGCTCGATCACGGAATTCTTCTCTCTTGCAACCTCCCAAGCTAGGTTTCCAAGACGAGCAATCTTAGCGTCTTTGGCTTTGGAGTCTTCCCGAAGCTTGGAAACCTCATCACTCAGTCTACTAGGTCGAGAGGCTGCTTCCACTTGGTTGTGGAAGTTACCAGTGAGACTCTTGCAACAACTTCATAGTTAGTCATGAGCAAAAGAAGAGTCTTCAGAACAAAAAAGTAATGAAGAAAAACTTACATCACCAGTGATTTCGTAAAATCACTGTCTGGGATCATGAAGAGGGCTCTACTCTCGGCAGGCATTTAAACAGCAGTACACCATTCCAGTGGTTTGTCAAAATCGCCTGTCATCAAGTTAGACATCTTTGACGAACAAGAAGGATGACCTACATCAAGAGAAGGATGAGCTACATCAACAGCCAACCTAGGGCGCTTCCTGGTGGCAAAATCCTCCAACTCCAGAGAAGGAGAGAAGGAGGATGCCAAACAAGCTCTAGAGTTGGAAATAGAAGCGGCACCAACAGGGACCGCATCTTCCCCAAATGCCAACATAGTTTCCTCAAGATCCTGAAGGGTCTCTGCAGCAGGAGCATCAGCGGTACAAGCAGCGACGGAGGGAGCCACATCCTCCTTGGGAGACCGAATGTTCTCTTCAGGTAGAGGGAGCGTGGGAGAAACATCAGTAGAAAATATGGGAATCTGATCTGAAGATTCACCAACAACAGTCTCCTCACATTTAGAAGATTTGCTAACGGCAATCACCTCGGAAGAAGCAACCGTCGTCGGTACAGGGGCAGTTTTCTTGCAGGAATTTGCCCTAATAAAGTCCAAGTTAATTTTGGGAGGCACTACAAATAAAAAAAGCAATGTCAGTATGAAAATCCAACAGCATACAGAAAAGGGAAAAACCTAGATCTCTGTTAAGCGTGAACTACTCTGAACTTCCGTCATAAGTAAACCCCAAGTATGAATACTGTGAGCTTACTCAGGGAGAAGAAAAGGTTAGTGACATCAACAGAAACGAAGACTTACTCGTTCAGATTCTGATCGAAGATAGTATTGGAGAACAAGAGTATAGACACAACAAAGGAAGACGGAATGTCGTTTTGCAAATCTACCAGACAGAAATAACTTGCAGATAGTGAGATAAGGGTGAAATACCCTTAAGGGGTTTAAATAGCCTTAAAGAAGGATGCGATGGTTGAAAGCCTAAGGCAACCAAGGGACTGGATCGAAGAGACGCTTTGAATTCTTCAAAAGGCAGGATCAACGGTCAGGGAAAAACGGCGCTTCAAATTCGAAATCCGAAGATTAACCGAAGCTTCCACTTGGAACAATATGCACCTAATACGAGGATACTGCCAACCGTCACACCACCATTAAATAATAAGTATTTCCAACTCCTTGGGAGGAGTAATGGGTATACGGATGCAGGGAAACGTTTGGACTTCACAATAAATGAAGAAGTAGTTGGGAGTAATCAGAGGCTGAACACATCTCTCCCGAACGCATCTTCATGATATCCCGAACGTTATCCCCATTAAGGTACAAGTTAATCTGCGTGGTAACTTATATCATTTACGCTTTGTTCCCAAGACAATTTTTTGGATATGAGATGAGGAAGTATTAAGGCAATCATTGGAAAAGTTCGAAATAAAAAAAAGACGATTTCTATTTCATTAATGTCACATCCCCCAGTCGGTACCCTATCTGGCATACCCGAGTGTGTGATCCACAGTCCACAAGATCAAGTAGTTAGAGAAATCAACCTCCCACATTCACAACAATATAATCAAGAAAAAGACTAAATCAATGTTAACAATATTATTCAAATGAATCAAGGTAAAGTAACGAGATATTCATCAGAGTGCGGAAAAGATACCAATAGATATATAAATCAAAAGTAGAGTGAGGCGGAATCTCACTCTACGAGTACAGCGGAATGTAGTTCGAAAATCAAATGGGATTACAACCGATTCTAAAGACAAGAAAGAAAGATATAATCTAAACTAGAGTCTTTTCTACTTTATAAAGGATGTCCTCATAGACATAGACTTCATCGATGATACTCAAACGCTCCCACTCCACAGTAGGGCTAATCCTGGTAACAAGAGAGACCACTCGAGGGATCCTCACAGTAATCTTCGTAGTCGCCAAAGACTTTGCGTATGGTACGCTTCTTCATCTTGCGCTTCCTCATATTGCGCTTCATAGCCATCAAAACCTGTAGAATAGTCTAACAAAGGATATTGTACAAAAAGGAGTGAGTTTCAAAGAAACTCAGCAAGGCAAGTTATTCCATAATAGCATAAATAACATAGTATCACAAACAAATCATTAAGTGATATGATATGAGACAATAATGCATGTATGAGTCTAACTCTATGTATGCTGATCTCTATAGGCAGACATGCTTTAAGTCATAGCACCATACTTCTTTGGGAAGGTCATTCACTCTCCCTTAGCCATCTAGGCATCTTGGGCTTTGCCGGTGGTAGTTGGTTAAGGCATCCCTCAGGACATTCCATGGCTGGGGTTTAGGTCACCACTCTCTCACATTACCATTGGTCTAAGTATTGGCGCATGTCAAGGTAAAGCCTAGCCCAATGCAAGTCTTCTACTTGGTCATATCAACTCAGATCCAGATACGTCCATTCCTCGCCCCCAGCGATCCTTTCCGGTATCCTTCACACTAGAGTCAGCATAGTCATAGACTACGGACTCATCAACCCTATAGGTCATCCACATATAGTAAACGGGAAGCTCTCATGTCTTCTCACGTGTTGGTTACCGGTTTTGAACGCCCATGGGCCCAAGTCTATCCATATGCAACTCTACCCATAAATTGCCCCCACAATGTGATTTATGTCCCCTCACAGGTTGGTTACCGGTCTTGAGTGCCCATAAATCCCCATTGCTACCACGGGTCGTTCGGTCTCAATACCCTTCCGATTCGGGTCTGATATAACAAAGGTATAACCTAGCCAAACACTGCTAGACAAGTCCTAGGTATGACAACCAATAATCCGGGAAAGCGTCAAAGGGCAACATTGGAAATATCCCATACTACTCCCAATGAGGTCCAAGGACAGAAATGTCAAAAGGACATTCCCCAATCCCAAATCATACCTAAGCAATCACAATCATAATTCAGTCATATCATCCACGACAATTATTACATCATATGAAAGAGTATAATAAGACAAGATTAAATAAATAAGGAAACATACATGAGTAAGTGATATGGAGAGTTTATGATCTGACCGGGTTCATACCTGGTTCGACCCTCGACCCCGGTCAAGACGGAGAAAACCGAATTGCTCCCGAGCGAGCCGGAGCCGGAAGATGGCTTGCTGAAGAAGAAAAATTATTCTGCTGCAAGCGTGCCCTAATCTTACTTATGGATTAGGGTAATCACCCTGATGACAGCAGACTCAAACTGACGGCTGCGGATAATCATCATCAAAGGGATAACTATCGCATAACCTAACGGTTATCTCAGGAGTCCTCTACTAGTCCAAACTAGTAGAAGTCTATCGCTCAACGGATCTTATTGATGAGATCCAACGACTACCCGAAGAAGGCTCGAGTGCATCCAACGAAGGAGATTCGAAGGTACACTCTATATAAACCTCACTACCATACAAGGTGAGGGAGGGATCAATCGATCAAAAAGAATACTATCTGAGACTCAGGTTCAGATACATACTGATAGATCCAAACTATCAGCGTCTCCGCTATCTAGATCACCTTTCCCGTTTCTTCATTCATTAGCTTTGTGCTTCTAGCAGAGCCGTTTGTGATTAAGTTCATCAACTCGACTTAGCCTTCGGAGGTGGACTCCCGACCCCAGCGGTCGGGCCACATCTGACGCTTTTGTTTTGCAGGACATCACGTGGAGATCCAAGGGCTGAGCAGATTTTGGACCATCATTTGGCGCCGTCTGTGGGAACGACTTGAAAAAGCCATGGTGACTAGATAAACAGCCGCAGCAGCCGCTGCACAACGCAATTCCGGTGTTCAGATACCTGGGGTGAATAATCCATATATTCCCCAGGAAAGCCAAAATCCTATCGAGGTGGATGATGGCCAGGGAGGACGTAATCTTCCTCCTGATACAATCCCAGATCAATTGGATCAGGTAAAGATTCAACTCTTGGAGGTGAGCCAAGCACTCCGCTTGCTCACCAGATGAGTGGTTTTACCACAAGAACCTGATCAACACGATTCAGGGAGACGTGCATTACCACGTGACCAAAGAATGGCTGAAGACCGGAATGTTGATCAGAATTTCCGTGAAGGAGACCGAGGATTTCGTAGGATTGATGATCAACCAAGGCGAGGCGATCGGTTCGACAGACCGCAAGAGAGTACAACCGATTCAAATACAAGGTTGGATACAGGGGTAAGGACTCACTCACCCACCGTCGAAGAACCGTTCGTGATGATCGAGCAGTTCGTGACGAGAGAAACGTTCGTGAAGGACGGGCTGTTCGTGATGATCGAGTAGCACGTGATGATCGTGTTAATCGAGGTCGTGATCGTATTGCTGAAGATCACCCAACCCAGATTGGTCAAGAATCGGCCAACATCAATGAGAAGTTAGGGCAATTGGCTAAGGGAAGAATAACTAAGGATATTTACTCAGTCATTCGGAAGACTCCTTTTGCTGAGCCAATTGCGGGATATCGGTTTCCCCATAACTTCCGTTTGCCTACCTTCTCAACATTCGATGGCTCCGGAGATCCAACAGCTCACATCGGCTATTACCAACGGACCATGGCGCTTCGTGTAATTCGATGAAATTTTATGCGTGGTTTTCGGTTCATCTTTAACTAGAGCGGCACAAAAGTGGTTTTCTAACCTCCCCTCGGGAAGGATCGTAAACTTTGACGAATTGGCGCGCCAATTCATAGGGCGATTCCAGAGTGGGATACAGGTCAAGAAAACGGAAGAAACCTTGTTTATCGTCAAACAAGGAAAGAACGAATCGATCGTAGAGTTTCGCAAAAGATTCAACAAAGTGACGATGGAGATAGAAAACTTGGATGAAAAGGTAGCCGGAACCGCTCTATTCACAGGACTCACAAATCGGAAACTCCCGGAGTTATTACTACAGGATATACCCACGACTTATGCCGAGTTGGTACAGAGATGCCGAAGGTGCTGAAGTCATGGAGATTCTAGATGCGCGCCAGGGAGATAATAAAGTCTCCAATAAGGAACAAAAGGCTCCCGAGCGATGGCTAAGCCAAAGAAGAATGTTCGCGATCGGGTTGGAAGATCCCAGCCTTGGCGCCAAAGATCCCCCGGTAGAAGTGAGTACACTCCATTGAATGCTCCTCGGGCCGATATTTTGAATATCCTCAAAAGAAAAAATATTTTGAAGTGGCCGCCTAAAATTCTTTTGAAACCCGGAGAGCAGCAGGATCGGGAAAAGTATTGCCGATTCCACAAGGACTATGGTCATTATACTAATGACTGTCATCATCTGAAGGCAGATATTGAGAGATTGATATCTCAGGGACATCTGTCCAGTTTTGTTAGCAGGAGAAGGGAGGAGCCACGTGGGCCACGTGCGGCTGCCCCTAAAAGGAATCGTTCGGTTAGTTCAGAACGATCGAGGGAGGCCCCGAAGTCCAAAAAAGGCAAGGAGGTGATTGAAGCTGCTACTCGGTCACCGATCCTTACCATCTTCGGGGGTCCAGAGCCCGAATCATTCCGGAGTTTAAAAACCAAATCCAAATTTGTTGGAGCCGGAGAGGCGCAGAAGTGGAAGAAGCTGAATGGTGAAGATTCTATCACCTTTAGCGAAGAAGACGAAAGAGGCGTTTGTTTACCTCATGATGATGCTATAGTCATCAAGGTAGAGATTGCACGGCGGGAAGTGCATAGAGTTTTGATTGATAAAGGGTCTGCAGCTGACCTAATTTCCTACGAAGTGTATCAAAAATTGAAGGTGGATCAAGACTTGATGAAACCTTCATCTACACACCTATATGGCTTTGTAGGGTCATCTGTAGTAGCGGAAGGATCGGTTCAGTTGGATCTTTCCATTGGAAGTTTTCCTAAAGAAACAACTGTCCGAATCAATTTTTTGGTGGTTCGAGAACTACCAGCCTATAATATGATTCTCGGGCGACCATCTTTATCCAAGATAGGTGCTATTGTTTCGACAAAGCACCCGAAGATAAAATTCCCGACCGATATGGGAATCGGTCAAGTCTCCTCCGACCGTAAGATCTCTCTACAGAGGTTATGTTGCCTATTTAAAAGACAAGGAGGGTCCGAGGAAGGTTACTTCCCTCCCATAGAAGTTCGAGATGATCGGGAAGAGACAGAGATGCAAAGGCCCGAACCAGTGGAGAAACTGAAGCAAATCCAGCTGTGTACGGAGGATGAGAAAAAGATTACTTATGTCAGGTCTGAACAGCTGGAAGAGTTTAAAGATGAGTTCAAGTTATTTCTTCAATAGAATAAGGATGTATTCGCATGGTCTCGCCGAGGACATGCCGGGGATCGATCGGGCCATTGCAGAGCACAAACTCGGATAGACCCTAAGGCGAAACCAAAGGATACGTAAAAGAAGAAATTTCTCTATTGAAAAGTATGAAGCCGTTCGGAACGAAGTTGAAAAACTTAAGAATTCTGGTTTCATAGAACCAATCGAGTGCCCAACTTGGTTGGCCAACGTGGTGATGGTGAAAAAGGCGAATGGGAAGTGGAGGATGTGTACAGACTACACGGATCTAAACAAAGCTTGCCCAAAAGATTGCTACCCGTTGCCTCGGATTGACCTTTTGATAGATGCTATCGCTGGATATGAAACTTTAAGTTTCATGGATGCCTACTCAGTGGTATAATCAGATCCTCATGAATAAGGAGGATGAGAAGTATACGGCTTTCATGACTGATCGTGAAAGCTATTATTACAAGGTCATGCCTTTTGGCCTCAAGAATGCAGGAGCAACATATCGAGGGCCGTCAACAAGATTTTCAAAGAGCCGATAGGAAAGAATGTTGAAGCATATTTGACGACATGCCGGTGAAAAGCTTTACAAAAGCAAATCACATTGCAGATTTGATCGAGGTTTTCCAAGATCGAGGAAACATCAAATGAAGTTGAACCCCGAAAAATGTGCCTTTGGAGTCTCCTCGGGCAAATTCTTGGGTTTCATGGTATCACAGAGGGGAATTGAGGCAAATCCCGCCAAAATACAAGCTCGATTGATATGGAGGCTCCCAAAACCGTTCGGGATGTACAATGTTTGATAGGGAGAGTTGCTGCCTTAAATCGATTTATCTCCAAGTCCGGAGAAAAATGTTTGCCTTTCTTCAAGGCACTTAAAGACCTGAAGGGCAGTAAGGAAGCGAAGTGAATCGAAGAGTGCCGTAAAGCTTTCGAGGAATTAAATGAAGCACTTGGACAACCACCGATCCTGTCCAAACCAGAGAAGGGGGAAATATTACAGCTATATCTAGCGACATCCCTTTCAACGGTCAAGTGCAAGACTTGTTAGGGAGAAAGATAAGAAACAAAGGGCCGATTTACTATGTAAGCCACGTGTTGCTAGATGCAGAGACGAGATATTCGCAGATTGAGAAGCAGTGCTCGCTCTCATGATGGCCGCCAGGAAGCTAAGGCCATATTTTCAGGCTCATCCAATTGAGGTATTTACAACTTTTCCTCTTAGTAAAGTTCTTAACAAACCTGATTTGTCTGGAAGGATGGTATCCTGGTCGGTTGAGCTATGTGAGTTCCAAGTAAGTTTTAAGCCCGGAACCGCAATCAAGGCTCGGGCATTAGCCGACTTTGTAGTAGAAACTACTTCGCACCAAAGTGGAACCCACCATTGAGGATCCCATTATACCAACCACTTGGGAGGTATATGTGGATGGTTCGAGTAATAAAGATGGAGCAGGCGCTGGAATTTTATTAAAAAGTCCAGCAGGATTTATCATTCGATATGCTTTGAGATTCGCATTTGATGCAAGTAATAACGAAGCGGAATATGAGGCCCTGATAGCAGGACTTCGATTGTCAAAGGCATTAGCTATTGCAGATGTTACTATTTATAGTGACTCTCAACTTATAGTCAACCAAGTCCAGGGGGAGTATGGCATTAAGGAACCACGCTTGCAAAAATATCGGGAGATAGTGCAGGCATTTCAAAACTAATTTCGGAATTTGAAGATATCTCATATTTCGAGGAATGAAAATTCAGTGGCAGATGAGCTATCCTGACTAGCCAATGCCAAGGAAAAGAATCTAGAACCTTCGGTCTACATTGAAGAGGTAACTTTTCCAAGTTATCATGAGAAAGAAATTTCTTATATTGAAGTAGAACGTTGCTAGATGGATCCAATAATCGAATATCTAAGAGATGACAAGTTACCCGAGGATCCAGTAGAGGCAAGATTGATCAAGATTCGATCAACTAGATTTGTCATTCAGAATGGGAGACTATACAAAAGATCTTATGCTGGACCCCTTATGAGATGTATAGGCCTCGAAGGAGCAAAATCAGCTTTGGCTGAGGTTCATGAAGGAATTTGTGGCGCTCACATGGGTGGCAGAGCCCTGGCCCACAAAATTCTAAGACTTGGGTTATATTGGCCTAAGATCCAAGAGGCTGCTATGGACTACGTTCGTCGATGTAGTAACTGTCAAACTCATGCTACAGTATCGAAGCACCCGGCGGAAATTATGACTTCAATTCTAAATCCTATTCCCTTTGCAATGTGGGGAATTGATATCATGGGCAAATTCACCAAGGCATCAGGTGGACGGGAATATCTGATAGTAGCAATTGATTACTTCACAAAATGGGTAGAAGCTGCAGACCGGCGACAATTACTAAGAAAAAAGTGGAGAAATTTGTGCTTGAATCAATCATATATTGCTTCGGGATTCCAAAGATAATTGTCACTGACCATGGTACTCAGTTCGACTGTCCACAATTTGAGCAATTATGTGGAACATATATGATCGAGCATCGTATGTCCTCAGTGGCATACCCCCAAAGCAATGGGCAGGTAGAGGTTACTAACCGAACGCTACTGGAAGGAATAAAGAGAAGACTCGAAGCTGACAAAGCTTCTTGGGTCGAAGAACTACATAATGTATTGTGGGCTTATAGAACTACGGTTCGAACACCTACAGGAGAAACTCCATTCAGGTTGGCATATGGATCCGAAGCATTGGCACCTGTGGAGATAATGGCGGGGACGTTACGGGATCGTGAGTTCGAGGAAAAAGCAAATGAACAAGGACTACTTGATAGTCTTGATTTGTTGGACGAAGTTCGGGCAAAGGCAATAGCACGAACTCAACATTATCAAAGAAGGATAGCGTCTCATTATAATACTCGAGTGAAGAATCGTCGGTACTTAGCCGGAGATTTGGTGTTGAGAAACACCCTAGCTTCCGACCCGCGTCACCAAAGAAAGTTGGACCCTTCCTGGGAAGGACCCTATATGGTTGTGAAACCGGTCGGTTCAGGAGCTTACAAGCTGAAGAACATAGATTCCCAGAGAGAGTTGGATCGTTCGTGGAATGCTAGGCATCTCAAAAAGTTTTATCCTTGAGGATGATTTCGATTTTGTTCGTGATGTAATCATTTTCAACTCAATCAATGCAATTTTTAGTTTTCAACAAACTATCTTTTGATTGGGGGGCATCATACACCACATTCAAGAACAAGATCCAACTATAAGGCATCGGATGAAAATTCGTGTGGGTCCTTCAACACTTCAACGCTTATGGAAAATTTTTCGAACTTTCTTAAGTCGGGGCATTAGATGAAAATCCGAGTGAGTTCCTTTTGCAAGGCGTCGGTTTGATACCCGAGTGAGTTCCTTCGAGACTTATTGAATTTTTGAATTATCCTTAAGTATAAGGCATCGGTTTAAAACCCGAGTGAGTTCCTTCTCAGACTTATTGTATTTCTCCGGAAATCCTTAAGTATAAGGCATCGGTTTAAAACCCGAGTGAGTTCCTTCTCAGACTTATTGTATTTCTCCGGAAATCCTTATGTGAAACCCAGCCCTAACCCTGACCCGGAAACCTTGTTATTTGTAGGTCCTGTGACCCGAAGTAAAGTAAGAAGTCAGCTTTGGGCCATCCCAGTGGAGGACTTGGTGTCTGGCTTTGAATCCATGAGAGTTGATGATGAAGTTCTATTTATGGAAACTGAATCTTGATGAAGATCGGATTAGTTGATGGACTTGGAGTGCTCTCTATCTTGGTTTGAAGGCATTTCTACCTATTAGGTAAGTCACTTGACATGTGTGCAAAACCCCTTTAGGATTGGATTTGATCTGGGTCTTCAATTCCCTGTTTTGGAATTGCTGTCAGCATTGGTCGACTGATTGGTCGACTAGACCAGTCGACCAATCCACTCGACCAATGAGTGCTGTCTTTGGCAATTAGGTTTTTCTTGCTCTATTTAAGTCCAATCTCGAGTCCACTTCGTATTTGCTGCCTCCAAACTCTTTGGAACGAACCAAAGACCTCTGCAAGTCATCTCCCTTGCATCCTTGGTGATTTTCTTGACGGATCTTCGTCGAAACTCTTCCTTTTGCATCAAAAGGTATGTCTACACTCTCTTCTTCTCCTCCATCTCTGGTTTTCTTTCCTTTTTGAGTTGAGACAGTAGAGGAGATGCTGCATTCTCTGTTGCAAACATCTCTGGACTTGTCTCTCATGATCATCCTAAGGATTAATGGCTAGAACAATGATCTTAACCATGATCATTGCAAGCTTTTGAAGGAATCATGATCAAACCATGATCTAATCTTTGTTTAACTTCTTATTTGAATTCTGATCTCCTTGGATCTTCTATATTGATCATGTTAGTAGTCAAATACTGTGTTTTCTTTTCATGATCCATGATCTATCAATCTCTAGTTGTTCTCTTCTACCATACTATGTGTTCTTCATGAATCATGATAGTTACATATATGGTAGGTTTTGTTTCCTTATTTAGATTTATGCTTTTAAGCCTATTTCCTTGAAGATCTAAGTATGTTTTTCATGATATCTTTACCTGAAGCAATGATCCATCCTCCTATTGTTCTTGTCTTTGATTTCTATCTTGAATTCTTCAAATCCATGGTTGATCTAATTATGGTAACTTTTTGTTTCCTAATTTGTATCTTGATGGCTTGATTGGATTAGTGTTTTGAGGTCCCCTATATGTTAGAATACTACTGATGTAGTTTACCCCTTGATTAGTACCCTTTTGAACCACCAAATTCGGATTTCATATCTTAAAACTCTGTTTTTTTTAGGCTACTGTCTGCATTGGTCGACTGGACCAGTCGACCAATCCACTCGACCAATGAGTACAGCAACTCCAGAATTGGTATGTTTTGGATGTTTTGGTATCTTTCCTGTTAGGGATCTTTCCTAATATGTTGTATGCACTTGTTTAGGACCTTCTTCTCAAGTTTGCCAAGATCTTACTTGATTTCTTAGGATTCCTTTGCGAGTTATAAAAGGTAAGGATGGTTACTTCTTTAACAACATAAATTGCATATCTTAGTTTCTATATTTGAATCTTGTTAATTTATTTCTTTAATTAGATTCTTATAATGTTATACTACTGTGGTACTATCTTGATATCAGTAGCATTACTTATTCATATTGAATTGACTCATGTATGATTTACTTACCAAGTATATACAAAGTGATTGTAATTATTGATTTCTTTCCATATATGAAGTTACCATATATGTGATGATATGATTTGATGCATGTGTATGCTTAAGTATGGTTTGGAAAGGAGAGGTGTCCTTTTGACACTTTTGTCCTTGGACTACTACGGGAATATTATGGGATGTTTCCGGAGATGCCCTCTGGACACCTTCCTAAACTGTTGGATGACATATCTAGGATTGTCTAGTAGTGTTTGGCTAGGATGTCCTGTTATGTCAGACCCTAATCGGAGGGGTATTGAGACCGAACGACCCGTGGTAGCAATGGGGATTCATGGGCGCTCAAGACCGGTAACCAACCCGTGAGAGGACAGGAATCACATTGTGGGGGCCATTTATTGGTAAGGTTGCATATGGTTAGACTTGGGCTCACGGGCGCTTAAGACCGGTAACCAACCTGTGAGAGGACGTGAGAGCTTCCCGTTTACCATATGTGGATAACCAATAGGGTTGATGAATCCGTAGTCAGGGACTATGAGGACTCTAGTGTGAAGGATACTGGAAAGGATCGTCAGGGACGAGGAATGGACGTATCTGGATCTGACTTGATGTAACTAAGTAGAAGACTTGCATTTGGCTAGGCTTTACCCTGACATGCGCCGGTACTTAGACCAATGGTGATGTGAGAGAGTGGTGACTTAACCCCCAGCCATGGAATGTCCCGAGGGATGCCGGACCCATTACCAACTAATGATGAGTGATTGAGACCTTCCTAAAGAAGTACGGTGCTATGACTTAAAGCATGTCTGCCAATAGAGACCAGCATATATAGAGTTAGATTCATTCATTCATTGCTTGTCTCATATCATATTGCATTTATGTTTGTTCTGAAAACCTGCCATTTATGTTATTATGCATTAACTGCCTTACTGAGTTTCTTTGAAACTCATTCCTTTATTGTACAATGTTTGTTAGACTATTCTGCAGTTCTTGAATACTATGACGGTCCCCATGAAGAAGCGCAAGGCGAAGAGGCATATCTCCAGGAAGGTGATTGCGGTTACAACAATTACACTGAAGATTCCGCGAGTGGTTATGCTCCGTACGATGCTTAGTCCGACCATTGAGTGGAAGCATCCTTGTGCCATTTATGAGATTTATAATTATAAGGATGTTGTCTATAAAGTGGAGAACAATTTAGTTACCCATTGTACTTGCTACTGGGATTAGATTTTGTCTAGTTTATTCTCTTTTAGAGCTACTTTTCCACTGGTTGTAGAGTGGGATTTTGCCTCACTTTACATATCTGTTTTTGACACTCTGATTATATCTAGTACTCTGATTTATTTATGATTCATTCTTTCTTTATTGGATCTATGGCTTATCTTCCGCACTTTTATTGTTATTGTTCATGATTATGTTATTGTTTATGTGGGAGGTTGATTACTCGATACCTGATCTTCGGGCTGTGGATCACACTCTCGGGTATGCCAGATAGGGTACCGGCCGGGAGGATGTGATGATTGGTATCGAGCCCAAGGTTCAAGGAAATCCTAACCACAAAAGACAATAACTGAACATTCCTGAGTCATTGATTTGAAATGACTCTTCTACTCTTAGAAGTGAATAATAGAACACTTGGATTAGAAACTTAACCTTTGATGCATAACAGAACATTTCTGAATAACATACCGTAATTATACTTAAACAAATGTCACTAATGCAAATAAAAGAAAGGTGCATAATATACAATAATTAAGTGAAACAAAATGAACTTCATTAATTTCAAAAGTTTTTACAACGATTACATCTGAAATGCATAAATGAAAATCCTAGGGTACACTCTATCTAGGTGATCTTCTCGATCTCTCGAATGCTCCGAACTCCTCCGCTAGCCGAGTCACCCGATGCTCTATCCTATCCCGTCGTGACTCCATCCTCTCATACATCTGCTCTGTCTCGACCTCCATCCTCTCTAGCATGGAAGTCATCGATCTCATCTATGCCCCAAGATCCGAAGTCTCCGGAACCGCATGTGAAGGGCCACCGCCTCGAAGTGTGATGAAGGGAACTCGTGATGCACTGGCTCAGCCTCGTGCATATCTGCATCATCTTCGGCCTGATCATCACTATCAGGACCGATATCCTCTACTCCATCCTCTGACCCCTGATCCTCATCCTCTGATTCCTCGTCATCCTTACCCTCCGGACCAGGAGATCTCTCTGACTGCTGCAGTCTCATCCGACGAATGGTCCGAGTCCCAATAGAGTATCCCCGTGAACCAGGTGTCCACCGGAGTATCCTCGAAGCTCACCCCGAAATGCCCGAAG
Source organism: Hakea prostrata (assembly GCF_041222555.1). Taxonomy (NCBI): domain Eukaryota; kingdom Viridiplantae; phylum Streptophyta; class Magnoliopsida; order Proteales; family Proteaceae; genus Hakea; species Hakea prostrata. The sequence goes on from NC_142608.1 coordinate 35,262,073, forward strand.
ATCAAGGTCGGTAGCCTCCCATAGCAAAGGTTCCGCATGCTAGGCCGCAGAAACTAAGTCCAGCATGACCTGCTGAATGATGTAGGAGAGATCGATCTAGAAGCCCATGTAGATGCGGTAGATGACTAAGGCCTCCATCATTGTGACCCGATGGTGATGACCGGCTTTCGGCATAATGTTTCGGCCGACTATGCGACCGATAATCCGTGCAGAATCCGTCATCCGTCCGCTGGTCCACGGAGTGAACCATCGACGGCTATCCCATAGCGTAGAGCATATCTCGTGAAGCTCGTACGGCATCAGATGGTTGTCCAGATCTGCTCCTGCAGGTATCCACACACACTGCTGTGGATAGTAAGGAACCTGCAAGATCTTAGCTAGAGCTCGAGTGGAGAAGCGAATCTGAGTCTGGAAGACCCTGCTCCTGAGGACAAGTCTAAGTGGATGTCCTTGGCCTCGAGCCTCCTCTGTGTAGGTAAGGTTGCTGAAGAACAACCTCACTAGTTCTGGGTATACCGGCAGATCCTCGGTGAAGAGATGAGTCCACTACAATGTGTCGAATCTCTGCCGAATCCGAAAGACTGAGATGGCGTAAGTGAAGTAGACGTCCCATCTCGATATTGCAGTAACTAAAGTAGGCCTCGTACAGGAACTCGGCCTGAGGTGTGTCGAACATGTCTGGTCTTCTAACCTCCTGTCTAGGCTCTGAAGGAACCTGACCTCTGCCCCTAAGTGCACCTACAATGCGACCACGACCTCTACCTCGTCCTCGCCCTCCCCTCTGCATAGTGGATATCTGTGAAAGAGACAAGAGACAATTCCAGTTAGTGCTACTTTAAGATTTGAGCCAAAAGGGTATTTTCGTAATTTTTCAGAAAATTTCAAATTTGGGGGAAATTTGATTTGAACATACTAGCATGTGCGCAATACTTGGAATTTCATGTCTATGAGGTTTGTTTGATGAAAATCGATCGAAAACTTGGATTAAAGCGAAAAAATCAGCAAGAAGGAAATTTGGGGATTTTGCAATTTAGGTCAAAATTGGATTTTTGAAAAGTTGAAATTGGTTAAATCAAATTGTATGGACCTATCTACAGTATCATCTTGAGCATGTAGCATTTGATCTCGTGCGAAAATTTCAAGCGGTTTGAGAGAAAACGAAATTTTTCTAAAGATATCGATTTCGGTATGAAAACGTTGCGAGATGAACACCAATATGTTAAAACTTGTTGTCTATGCATGGAATTGTGTTTAAAACCTAGGGAATATGTTTCTAAGCATTCCTAAGCATGATTTCTAGCATTGGATACAAGCAAAGCATGGTTTTGTTTGAAATGCAAGCATGAGAAGATGAAAATGGAAGAAAGAATGAGAGATTTACCTTGTTTGTGATGGTTGTGTGTTGTTGTGTTGTTGTTGGAGCACCAAAACACCTCAAGAACACTTGTGAGAACCTTTGGAGACTTTCCCTAGAGCTCTCTCACCTTTGGAAGAAGTTAGAATGAGGTTGGAATGTGGAAATGAGGCTTATAATGCGAATTTTCACATTCTGTCTGCATTGGTCGACTCATTGGTCGACTGGGTCAGTCGACCAATCACTCGACCAATGGTCACAGAGACCTCTTTTGCTGTTGAATTTTTGGAAAATGTGAGTTTTGCCTTATGGATTATTGTTTGATGACTATATGGATATATTTGAGCATGATTTAAGTTTTCAAATCATTTGGACTTGTGGTTTTTGTTGAAACTTCGAAATTCGGTATTTTTGATGTTCTCAGTTTTGTAGAATGGTTACTCTGAGAAGTGGGCGTGGTGAATCCAGTGGTCAAGGAGGTGGTGAAATACCTCATGGAGGTGGTGAGATACCTAATGTTGATCAAGGTACCCATGAGATACCCGGTGCCCCGAATGTTGGAAGTTTCCGAGATATTGCCAATATTATGGGCAATATGATGCAGCACAACAAGCGGCTCGGTTCAACCAGATGTTGGTGGGTTTTATGACTCGCATAATGAGACTCGAGCCGTGAATCCTCATGCCGCAGTCCCCGAATGCGGGAGGTTTAGCTGGAACTCCTCATACTCGTCTGATGGAGAGTTTTCTGAAGATGCAAGTACCCACTTTCACTGGAGTTACCAAGGACCCCTTGTTTCCTAACAAGTGGCTTCGTGAGTTGGAGAAGGCTTTCCGACATCTGCAATGCTCGGAAGCTCAGAAGATTCTGTTTGCTGAACAGAAGTTGCAACAAGAAGCTGATGCATGGTGGATCTCTACTCGGCCTGTTTTGGAAGGTTTGCATGCAGGAGTTGTAACTTGGGAGTTGTTCAAAGAGGCTTTTTGTATGAATTACTTTCCCGAGGCGGTGAAAGATGCAAAGGAAGGTCGAGGAGCTTCATTTCTTTGCTCCAGATTCTCTGAAGGATGACCTCGCCAAAGCAAAGAAGTTCTTCAAAGGACTACGCCCTGCTATTAAAGCTTACCTCACGGTCCAGCCTATAGTGAGCTATGCTCAAGTGGTGCGAAACTCGAAGAAGTTGGAAGAAACGAGAAAAGGAAAGTGCTCGTGTGCAAAAGCCCTGCGCATCAAGGAATTCTGGTTTGGTGGATCGTAATGACCGGCGTTTTGTGAGACCTACACCCTACCCCACTCCTACCTTTCGCTCTAAGAGTGTAGGTCGAACTCGGGTTTTCAGCAGCCCGGCCGGTTTAGACAAGATGGCGGAAACCGACCAGCAGCAAGTGCAAGTGCAAGTGCTAGGCCTTTTGTTCGAAGCCCTCTGTTGCAGCCACCCCCGTTGGATCCAAAGCAATCATGTTTGCTTCTACCGCAAGCAAGCTGGTCATTTCGCTCGTGCTCGTCCAGAGCGGCTCGCCCAGCAGCTCTGCTCCAAGTGGTGAAGAGTGCTCCAGCTCCTCCCTCTGGTAGAGTTTTCAGTATTTCCAGTGCTGAGCAGGATCCAAGCCATGATGTGATTACAGGTACATTGTTAGTTGCTTCTATTTCTGCATTTGTCTTATTTGATACGGGTGCATCTCATTCGTTCATGTCATCTGCATTCATCAAGAAGACTAACCTAATCCCTGTGAAGTTGTCTAGTTGTTTATTGATTAGTACACCTACTGGTCTGTTGTGAAACTAGATAAGGGATTATCTAAATGTCCTGTGTTGATTGGTGAGAAGAACTTGGAAGCCAATTTTGTAATTCTTGATATGAAGGACTTCGATATTATTTTGGGAATTGATTGGTTAACAGCCCACAAAGCTGTGTTCCTTTGTTCCTCAAAGAAGATTCAGTTCCATATTTGTGGAAGTCCGGTCTTAGAATTTCAGGGGGAAAAGAGAAGGGTTTGTAAGAAGGTGCTGTCCGCACTGATGCAAGTCTATGCCCTAGTGGATGATGCTTCATCTGAAGGCAAGGGTAAAGTGGAGAAAAGAGTCGATGAAGTCGAGTTGTCTGCGACTTTGTTGATGTCTTCCCCGATGATCTATCGGGAGTGCCTCCAGACAGGGGATGTCGAGTTTTCTATTGATCTCGTCCCTGGTGCCGCTCCGGTATCTAAAGCTCCGTATAGGATGGCTCCTACTGAGTTGAAAGAGTTGCAAAATCAGTTGAATGAGCTCATTGATAGAGGTTTCGTACAGCCTAGTGTGTCACCTTGGGGAGCTCCGGTCTTGTTTGTCAAGAAGAAAGACGGTGGTATGCGCTTGTGCATCGACTACCGTGAGTTGAATAAGCCGACTATCAAGAATAGATACCCGCTGCCCGAATTGATGATCTCTTCGATCGGTTGAAGGGTGCAGTTGTGTTCTCAAAGATTGACTTAAGGTCCGGATATCACCAATTGAAAGTGAAGTCTAGTGATATCTTCAAGACAGCTTTCCGAACGCGGTATGGTCACTACGAGTTTAGAGTCATGCCCTTCGGATTGACCAATGCTCCTGCGGTGTTCATGGACCTCATGAATCGAGTATTTCACGATGTGCTTGATAAGTTTGTGATTGTTTTCATTGATGACATCTTGATCTATTCGAAGAGCGAAGAAGAGCATGCGAGTCATCTAAGTTTCACTTTGCAAAGGTTGCGAGAAAAGAAGTTGTTCGCTAAGTTTAGAAAGTGTGATTTCTGGCTTAAGAGAGTGGTATTCCTTGGTCATGTGGTTTCAGCCGAAGGTATTCGTGTCGATCCTGAAAAGGTTCAAGTTGTGGCTGATTGGGAAAGACCGAAGTCGGTAATGGAAATAAGAAGTTTTCTTGGATTGGCGGGTTACTACAGAAGGTTTATTGAGAACTTTTCTCGGTTGGCTGCTCCTATGACTAAGTTGACCAGGAAAGAAGAGAAGTTTGTTTGGTCTGACGCCTGTGAGAAGAATTTCCAAGAGTTGAAAGATAGATTGACAAGTGCCCCGGTTTTGACTATACCTGATAGTTCCGGTGGCATGACAGTTTATACCGATGCGTCAAAGATTGGATTGGGTTGCGTACTGATGCAACATGGCAAGGTCGTAGCCTATTCTTCTCGGCAATTGAAAGATTACGAGCGGAATTATCCCACTCACGATCTAGAACTTGCCGCTGTTGTCTTTGCTTTGAAGATTTGGAGACATTACCTCTATGGTGAGAAGATTGCCATTTTCACGGATCATAAGAGTTTGAAATACTTCTTTACCCAAAAGGAGTTGAACATGAGACAAAGGAGATGGTTGGAACTAGTCTCCGATTATGATTGTGATATTCAGTATCACCCTGGGAAAGCAAACGTTGTTGCTAATGCTCTTAGTAGGAAGAACCAGAAGAAGACTTTGGATTTGAATGCTTTGAGTTTACCATTGTGGTCTTCTATTGAGAGTTTTGATTTGGAAATCGTCCCTAAGAATTTTGATTTTATCCTTTCTGCCATGACGGCAAGATCTGGTCTTAGAGATAAGATTGTTGCTTTGCAGAGTTCTGATCAAGAGCTTTTGATCAAAGTTGAGAAGATTTCTTCGAATCCTGAGTCGGACCCCGACTTTGGTATATCCATGGATGGTGCTTTGTTGTTTAGAGGAAGACTGTGTGTGCCTGCAAACGATGAAATTAAGAAAGAAGTATTGAAGGAAGCACACCAGTCAGTCTTTACTATACACCCGGGAAGCACCAAGATGTACAAGGACTTGAAGGAACATTTTTGGTGAATTGGTCTGAAGGCTGATGTTGATGATTTTGTTGCCAAGTGTGAGACTTGCCAACGTGTGAAAGCTGTCCGACAACCCCCATCTGGATTACTTCAACCTCTTCCTATTCCTAGTTGGAAGTGGGAGGATATCTCTATGGACTTTGTGACTAGCTTGCCTCGGACAAGTAAAGGCAATGACACTGTGTGGGTGATTGTTGATAGGTTGACCAAATCAGCCCACTTCATTCCTATGAAGATCACTAATACTCTGGATAAGCTAGCAAGGCTTTACGTGGATAATTTGGTTCGTCTGCATGGTGTGCCATTGAGTATTGTTTCTGATCGTGATCCTAGGTTCACCTCAAGGTTTTGGAATAGTTTGCAGAAGGCCTTGGGAACCCAATTGAACTTGAGTACAGCTCATCATCCACAGTCTGATGGGCAATCTGAGCGGACAATTCAAACATTGGAAGACATGCTCAGATCTTGTGTGGTGGATATGGGTGGAAATTGGGATGAACACCTAGCTTTGGTTGAGTTTGCCTATAACAACAGTTATCAAGCAACAATAGGCATGGCTCCATTCAAGGCTTTGTATGGCAGTACTTGTAGGACACCTTTGTACTGGATCGAGACAGGGGAAAGAAAAGTCTTAGGTCCTGAAATGATTGAAGCTACGAGTGCTATGGTAGATATGATAAGAGAAAGGATTAAGTCTGCCGATCAAGACAGAAATCTTATCTTGATAAAGAGAAAGACCGATTTGGAATTTCAAGTTGGAGAGAAAGTTTTTCTGAAGGTTTCACCAATGAAGGGTGTGATGAGATTCAATGTTAAGGGAAAGCTTAGCCCTCGTTTCATTGGACCTTTCGAGATTTTGGAAAAGGTTGGACCTATTGCGTATCGATTAGCATTACCTCCGCCTCTTGCTGGTGTTCACAATGTGTTTCATATTTCGATGCTCCGAAAATACATAGAGAATCCGGAACACATTTTGCAGCAAGCACCTGAAGGACTTAGTGCTGATTTGACCTATGATGAAGAACCGGCCGAAATCTTGGATAGGAAGGACAAGCAGCTGCGGAATCGCACCATCCCTTTGGTGAAGATTCGGTGGAAGAACCATACCCCTGAAGAAGCTTCTTGAGAGAAGAAAGAAGACATGAAGGAGAAGTTTCCTTACCTCTTTGGAAGCACAGGTACGCTTTCAATTTCGAGGACGAAATTTCTTTAAGGGGGGGAGAATGTGAAACCCAGCCCTAACCCTGACCCGGAAACCTTGTTATTTGTAGGTCCTGTGACCCGAAGTAAAGTAAGAAGTCAGCTTTGGGCCATCCCAATGGAGGACTTGGTGTCTGGCTTTGAATCCATGAGAGTTGATGATGAAGTTCTATTTATGGAAACTGAATCTTGATGAAGATCGGATTAGTTGATGGACTTGGAGTGCTCTCTATCTTGGTTTGAAGGCATTTCTACCTATTAGGTAAGTCACTTGACATGTGTGCAAAACCCCTTTAGGATTGGATTTGATCCGGGTCTTCAATTCCCTCGTTTTGGAATTCTTTGTCGACATTGGTCGACCGATTGGTCGACTAGGCCATCGACCAATCCACTCGACCAATGAGTGCTTGTCTTTGGCAATTAGGTTTTTCTTGCTCTATTTAAGTCCAATCTCGAGTCCACTTCGTATTTGCTGCCTCCAAACTCTTTGGAACGAACCAAAGACCTCTGCAAGTCATCTCCCTTGCATCCTTGGTGATTTTCTTGACGGATCTTCGTCGAAACTCTTCCTTTTGCATCAAAAGGTATGTCTACACTCTCTTCTTCTCCTCCATCTCTGGTTTTCTTTCCTTTTTGAGTTGAGACAGTAGAGGAGATGCTGCATTCTCTGTTGCAAACATCTCTGGACTTGTCTCTCATGATCATCCTAAGGATTAATGGCTAGAACAATGATCTTAACCATGATCATTGCAAGCTTTTGAAGGAATCATGATCAAACCATGATCTAATCTTTGTTTAACTTCTTATTTGAATTCTGATCTCCTTGGATCTTCTATATTGATCATGTTAGTAGTCAAATACTGTGTTTTCTTTTCATGATCCATGATCTATCAATCTCTAGTTGTTCTCTTCTACCATACTATGTGTTCTTCATGAATCATGATAGTTACATATATGGTAGGTTTTGTTTCCTTATTTAGATTTATGCTTTTAAGCCTATTTCCTTGAAGATCTAAGTATGTTTTTCATGATATCTTTACCTGAAGCAATGATCCATCCTCCTATTGTTCTTGTCTTTGATTTCTATCTTGAATTCTTCAAATCCATGGTTGATCTAATTATGGTAACTTTTTGTTTCCTAATTTGTATCTTGATGGCTTGATTGGATTAGTGTTTTGAGGTCCCCTATATGTTAGAATACTACTGATGTAGTTTACCCCTTGATTAGTACCCTTTTGAACCACCAAATTCGGATTTCATATCTTAAAACTCTGTTTTTTTTAGGCTATCATCTCTCGCATTGGTCGACTGGACCAGTCGACCAATCCACTCGACCAATGAGTACAGCAACTCCAGAATTGGTATGTTTTGGATGTTTTGGTATCTTTCCTGTTAGGGATCTTTCCTAATATGTTGTATGCACTTGTTTAGGACCTTCTTCTCAAGTTTGCCAAGATCTTACTTGATTTCTTAGGATTCCTTTGCGAGTTATAAAAGGTAAGGATGGTTACTTCTTTAACAACATAAATTGCATATCTTAGTTTCTATATTTGAATCTTGTTAATTTATTTCTTTAATTAGATTCTTATAATATATACTACTGTGGTACTATCTTGATATCAGTAGCATTACTTATTCATATTGAATTGACTCATGTATGATTTACTTACCAAGTATATACAAAGTGATTGTAATTATTGATTTCTTTCCATATATGAAGTTACCATATATGTGATGATATGATTTGATGCATGTGTATGCTTAAGTATGGTTTGGAAAGGAGAGGTGTCCTTTTGACACTTCTGTCTTTGGACTACTACGGGAATATTATGGGATGTTTCCGGAGATGCCCTCTAGACACCTTCCTAAACTGTTGGATGACATATCTAGGATTGTCTAGTAGTGTTTGGCTAGGATGTCCTGTTATGTCAGACCCTAATCGGAGGGGTATTGAGACCGAACGACCCGTGGTAGCAATGGGGATTCATGGGCGCTCAAGACCGGTAACCAACCCGTGAGAGGACAGGAATCACATTGTGGGGGCCATTTATTGGTAGGGTTGCATATGGTTAGACTTGGGCTCACGGGTGCTTAAGACCTGTAACCAACCCATGAGAGGATGTGAGAGCTTCCCGTTTACCATATGTGGATAACCAATAGGGTTGATGAGTCCGTAGTCAGGGACTATGACGACTCTAGTGTGAAGGATACCGGAAAGGATCGTCAGGGACGAGGAATGGACGTATCTGGATCTGACTTGATGTAACTAAGTAGAAGACTTGCATTTGGCTAGGCTTTACCCTGTCATGCGTCGGTACTTAGACCAATGGTGATGTGAGAGAGTGGTGACTTAACCCCCAACCATGGAATGTCCCGAGGGATGCCGGACCCATTACCAACTGATGATGAGTGATTGAGACCTTCCTAAAGAAGTACGGTGCTATGACTTAAAGCATGTCTGCCAATAGAGACCAGCATATATAGAGTTAGATTCATTCATTCATTGCTTGTCTCATATCATATTGCATTTATGTTTGTTCTGAAAACCTGCCATTTATGTTATTATGGATTTAACTGCCTTACTGAGTTTCTTTGAAACTCATTCCTTTATTGTACAATGTTTGTTAGACTATTCTGCAGGTACTGAATATTATGATGGTCCCCATGAAGAAGTGCAAGGCGAAGAGGCATATCTCCAGGAAGGTGATTGCGGTTACAACAATTACACTGAAGATTCCGCGAGTGGTTATGCTCCGTACGATGCTTAGTCCGGCCATTGAGTGGAAGCGTCCTTGTGCCATTTATGAGATTTATACTTATAAGGATGTTGTCTATAAAGTGGAGAACAATTTAGTTACCCATTGTACTTGCTACTGGGATTAGATTTTGTCTAGTTTATTCTCTTTTAGAGCTACTTTTCCGCTGGTTGTAGAGTGGGATTTTGCCTCACTTTACATATCTATTTTTGACACTTTGATTATATCTAGTACTCTGATTTATTTATGATTCATTCTTTCTTTATTGGATCTATCGCTTATCTTCCGCACTTTTATTGTTATTGTTCATGATTATGTTATTGTTTATGTGGGAGGTTGATTACTCAATACCTGATCTTCGGGCTGTGGATCACACTCTCGGGTATGCCAGATAGGGTACCGGCTGGGAGGATGTGACACCTTAAGTATAAGGCATCGGTTTAAAACCCGAGTGAGTTCCTTCTCAGACTTATTGTATTTCTCCGGAAATCCTTAAGTAAAGGCATTGTTTCAGACAACTAAGACCTAATGCAACGGCGATTCAAGTGGCTAGCAAAGTTCAAAGATAAAGTAATTTCTTATTTCTTCAGAAGATCCAAAGAGGCCAGTATCAAAATAATTACAAGAGCTGAATACAATCTTTGATCAAAGAAGAAAGTCATTACAGGTGACTGTTAACAAGTTATACAAGATCAACGCGACTTTGCTAGAACAAACATATGAGTCAACCATTGGTGAGGAGTCAAGGAAAAGAAGAGAAGAAATGAGGATTACAAAAATATTTCGATATTCAGAAAATCCTCCGCAATTTCATACTCTTTGTCCAGCTTGTCCAGGAGAAGAATGGTCCTCGACCAAACTCGCATTCGGTACAAGCTCATCATAATTTACTTCTTCCAGCGGAGAATAAACAAGAGAATCTTCCAGATATTGCATAATATCTGGATCGGAAGGTGGAGGATCAATCTTATCCTTGGTCCAGTCGGGAGGAGGAATACCCGGTCGGCAAATACTTCGGGATGGCAAACAAGACCTGTAGGGAGTCGTATCAAAATGAGGATCTTTCCTTAATATTGATTCCCATACTTCGTTCTCACCATCCCGGTACGCCTGCAAGTTATAAGCATTCAGCATATCAACAAAAGGCTTACTGTGTAAATACTTGAAGACCCAGGCTCTGCGAACATCATTTGGAAGGGATTCGGGCAAAGGAACGACAGCTTGCCTTTCGGGTAATGTTTCAGATCCTTTAGCTCCCGACTTTCCAACTGTCCGCTCCGGTCGCCGGATCTTCTCCCTAGCATCATCCAAGTCCGACCGAAGACGACCAATCATCGAATTCTTTTCTCCTGCCACCTCCCAAGCTAGATTCCGAAGGCGAGCAATCTCAACATCTTTAGCTTCAGAGATTTCCCGAAGCTTAGAAACTTCATTGCTCAACCTATTGAGTCTAGTAACTTGCTTCCACTTGGTTGTGGAAGTTACCAGAAAGACTCCCGCAAACAACTTTCGAGTTAGCGAGGAGCGAGAAAAGTAATTTTTCAAAATCGAGGGATAATGAAGAAAGACTTACATCACCAGGTGACTTCGTAAAGACTTCATCTGGAAGTTTGGAAAGAAGCTGCGCTCTCGAAGTCATTCGAGCAGCGGTACACCATTCCAACGCTCTGTCAAACTCGTTTGACACTAATTCAGCGAAGGATGAGAAGGATGAACTACACCAAGCCAAGGCTGAGCTTCATCACTTGTCACCCGACGGCGCTTCCTGGTGGCAAAATCCTCCAACTCAGAAGGAGAGGAGGAGGATGCCAAACAAGCATTAGAGTTAGAAATAGGAGCAGCACCTGCTGGGACCACACCTTCATCGACGCGCCAACATAGTTGCCTCGGATGCCCGAAGAGTCTTCTTCGGGGGTGCACCAACAGCTCACCAACAGGCTCACCAGCAGGATTGCCGGCAGCACCATCGGCAACGGAGTGATCAAGATCTTCCTGGGAAAGACGAGCGGTCACTTCGGGCAAAGGAGGCGCGGGACAGCATCAACAGAAGCTGCAGGAATCTGACTTGAAGATTCACCGCCAGCAGTCGCCTTACGCTTGGAGGATTCACTAGCTGAAACCACCGCACTGGCCCTAATCACCATCGACGGAACACTATTCTTACGAGATTTTGCTCTGATAAAGTTCGGGTTGATCTTGGGAGCCACTATGCAAAACAACAAAAAAAAAAAACAGCCGTATCGATCGAGAAATAAACGACAAACAATGGGGAAACCCTAGTTTTCCAAAAGCTTCTGACAGACCAACAAACTAAACCCCAAGTATAACTACTGTGCAGTTTACTTCGGGGGGAAGAGGGGAAAGAGATGAGAAATCAAAAAACTCACTTGTTCAGAAATGGATAGAGCTGTCGTTGGAGTACGAGGAATACGGAGGCAGGCCGAAGGACGAAAGGTTGCTTTGGCACTTTAGCAAATCTATCTTGCAGAAGTCAGGATAGATGGAGAGTACCCACGAAGGCTTTAAATATCCTAAGGTATAAGACGATGGTTGAAGGCTAAGGACAACCGACGACCCAGATCGAAACGACGCTTCAAAATCCGCAAAAAGCAAGATCAACGGTCGAAGGGATGCCACATGGAAACATGTGGAAGCGAGCACCTGATGCGAGAGAAACCTCCAATCGTCGCACCGCCATTAAAATAATGGATGTATTTCCGATTCATTGGAAACAGTGAATGGTACACAAAAGCGGAAAAAGTTTGAACTTCGCGAAGGGAAACGTGCGGACTTTGCAATAAATGAAGTAGTGGGGAAGATTAACGCATCTTCCCGAAACGCATCTTCACAATATTTCTATAAGATCATTATTCGGCGAGGAATGAAAAGTTAAGTGATAAGTTTTATCATTAATACTTTGATATTCAAGGCAATACTTCGGCAGGAGACGGGGAAATTTTGAGGCCAACATGAATAAAGAAATGTCTATTCATTATATTGAGGGTACATCTTTACAAAAGAACAACTCCCTAAGCTTTTTCTTCATTGTTGCCCGAGGGACCCTGGTCGGGATGACTTTTCTCAGGACCATGAGAAGAGCCTTCCTCAAGAGTGGCATCGGCTGAATCCCCTACAGCAACAACTTGAGACTCGGTTTGTGATTTCTCCTCTGGAAGTGCCGGCTCGTCATCTAGATATGCCTCATATTGAGGGTCAGCTGGAAAAGGATCATCTACTCCCCGAGCCCGGTCAGGGGAGATCCATACCAACTTTCCCGAAGACCTCCGGGTGGCATACCTCACGAAAAGGAGCGAAGTGTCGAAGTCGGGGATCGTTCCAAGGATCTGCTCCCAAAAGTCATTATGCCCCATGCGATAAGCCCGAATGTTGTAGAAACCTAGCAATTCGGAGAAAGGTACGCTGTTCGGGTATTTCCGAATGCACTCCTTCCGAAGGTCCGGCTTTATATGCTCGGGCTTGCTAGGGATTGCCAACTTCAGATGTTCTTCGAGCTCCCTACTTTTGATTTCGAGGCTGTCACCAAACAACGTGGCAGCTGCCTTTTGCTTCCTAGCCTCGCGCTCGGCAGCAGAGACACGAATTCTCGAAGCTTCAAGGGCTTCCTTGAGGGAGATCACTTCTTCCTCATGCTTTTTCTGCAGCTCCACGGTAGCTGCGGTCAGCTGGTCTATTTCGAATTGGCCTTCGCCAATTTCTCTTCACAAGTTTGCGGCAAGGAGCTGGTGCGACCAACCCGGCTCAATGCTTCCATGTGTTGATAAAAGCTCAACACAGCATTCTCGGGAAGACGGAAGATATCGAAGAAGTCATAAGAAATTATGAAAACATAAGTAAGCAAGAAGACCGGTACCTTGTAGATTGACTAACAAGGGAGGTGTAATCCGGGGCTTCAAACTCCGGCGATCGAAGGAGCAAGACCGAGGGAGCTCCACTCTGCGGCTTTCTCGGGATCCCGAGTGACCCCGTCGGTCATCTTCGGGGTCCACCGGGGGATGAAGACTTCCTCACCATCCGTCGAAGCTTTGGATTTTTTGTTGGAGGGAGCATCAATTGTGTCATGCCTCCTCTTGGTTCGGACGGAGGAGGAGACGTTAGCCCTCTCCACCATTGGTTTCTTCCCTTTACCCGAAGCATCAGCTACGGGCTCGATATTCCCGATACCCCCTGTAAGAGGGGTCGGGAGAGGGAAGAGAAGCCTCTTGATCTGCAGTCAAGATCCTGGGCGATCGTTGCTCGGCTGTCACAACCGCCCTAGCGGCCTTCACCCGCAGGCTTTCAGGGTTTGTTCTGGGAGGCACTGCAAAGAAGAAGGACAAGAATCAGAATTCAAGACATATCACTTCAGTCAAATCAAAGGATGATGGTTAGAAGCTCACAATGAGCCAAGCCCCAAGATCTTGAAGGATGGAGTTATACTCCATTTCATATCCATGTATCTCTTGATACCACGAAATGGATTTGATCTTCCTGATGGCCGCCTCGTCTTCTCTGGATAAGGGAAGGCCCCGGTTACTTTCGGACGAAGAAGTAAACCTCCTCCAGGTGGTCGGGAAGTTAAGATCTGATGGAGGCGCTCGACAGAAAAAGTATTGTTCGCGCCATCTTTTGTGATTAGAAGGGCAAGTTCCTTTGACAAGGATGCTGCCCCTCCAATCAAGTTCAGCCTTATTGCGTTTGGAAAGAAAGACCCATCCGGGAGGATGGGAGATAGAAAGAACATGAAAATGTACAAAAAGAGAAAGAGATGGCGTAATGCCAAGCTCAAAACACAAACCCAAGAAGCCGACGATGAGACGCCGGCTATTGGGGAGGAGCATTCCGGGACAAATGTTCCAAGTGATTCAAAACTGCGGAGAATAAAGGATTAAAAAAGGAAAGCGAACCCCACTTTCCGGTGCATCTATGTACAGAGAAAATTCACCCGAAAGGGATGAATCAACCCTCTCATCAGGGTTGGGAGCCCTAACCTGATATCAGGAAGGAAGGTCAAAATCTTGGACAGCTGAAAGAAGGGTTTCTCCATTATAAATGGAAGGAACAGAGCCAGGTCCACCATTGGACCCGGAGGTTTGAGGCTGCCTAGAAGACTCGACAATCTTGGAAGATCCAGACTCGAGAAGGACAGGAGAAGTTTCGGTTTTTCTTTCAAAACCTTTTTGAGAAACTTTAGCGAACTCCTGCCAGAGGACGGTTAGGGTTTTGTTATCACTATCCGACTGTTCGGGAGCAGGAGAAGCAAATGCATCACTACTATCACCAACATGGGGTACTAAAGAAGCCCTATTGTCCGCCATTACTCGTTTCAGTAAACTACAAAAGGAAAAGACCAGTAAACTTACTGATTCAGTGAGACGGAAGCTTGAGAGCAGGAAGGCGCGAAGCAGACAACAAAGGTTCAAATTCCAAACATGAAGAATGAAACCTACGAAGACAACGAACCGCTTTTAAAACTCCCGCACGAGTGTTCGGGAATCTGAACGATCGAGATTGATTCAAAATCAATGATCAAGATTCAAAGACGTTTTGAAAGTTTGAACTCACGAATCCGAAATAGGCGTTCGGAAACCGTCGCTTGGATGACGTGAGCCACGACAGATCAACTGCAACGAAGATACGTGGCCTTACACTAACAACGCTCGAGGAAAAGTGACCACCGCATTAAATGTGATATGACATTTAATGAAGCACGCAGAGATCATCACCTGACGACGAACCCAATTAAAAACCAAGCCCTCGGGATCGACCGAACGCTTGGTCTGGGGGGCTTGTGTTATGGAGAGTTTATGATCTGACCGGGTTCATACCTGGTCCGACCCTCGACCCCGGTCAAGACGGAGAAAACCGAATCGCTCCTGAGCGAGCCGGAGCCGGAAGATGGCTTGCTGAAGAAGAAAGATTATTCTGCTGCAAGCGTGCCCTAATCTTACTTATGGATTAGGGTAATCACCCTGATGACAGCAGACTCAAACTGACGGCTGCGGATAATCATCATCAAAGGGATAACTATCGCATAACCTAACGGTTATCTCAGGAGTCCTCTACTAGTCCAAACTAGTAGAAGTCTATCGCTCAACGGATCTTATTGATGAGATCCAACGACTACCCGAAGAAGGCTCGAGTGCATCCAACGAAGGAGATTCGAAGGTACACTCTATATAAACCTCACTACCATACAAGGTGAGGGAGGGATCAATCGATCAAAAAGAATACTATCTGAGACTCAGGTTCAGATACATACTATAGATCCAAACTATCAGCGTCCTGCTATCTAGATCACCTTTCCCGTTTCTTCATTCATTAGCTCTGTGCTTCTAGCAGAGCCATTTGTGATTAAGTTCATCAACTGACTTAGCCTTCGAAGGTGGACTCCCGACCCCAGCGGTCGGGCCACATCTGACGCTTTTGTTTTGCAGGACATCACGTGGAGATCCAAGGGCTGAGCAGATTTTGGACGCATCAGTAAGTATTCATACATAATCAAGTACATAAAGTAAATAAAGAAATAAGATCCTAATGTACTTGCAGCATTCATATCATAATAGAAACTAACATATCAGTAGCAAATCTAAGTAGTTCCCAAATTAGAAACTAAATCTATGCAAATCTATGTTAATATGGTAACAACTTTCCTTACCTTAAATAGATCCGAGAATATTCCGGACGAACAAGAGGATGAATCCAAAGTTAGCAAATAAACCCTAAAATAGCATCACACAAACATTAGGAAGTAGTCCTAAAAGAATAAGCATGATTCGAATCAAATCGGACGAAGAAAACAGATTCTGCTTTGCTGGGTTGATTGGTCAGGTAGCATTGGCCATCGACCCAGCGATCCGGCCAAGGGCAAATCCGAAAATAAAAAGGGAATCTTGATCCGAAACCTATGCTACACAAACCGGAATGCGACGAAACTTGGAGGGATTGTCTAACACAATAGTCTAAGCCTAGAAAGCATAATTTAGACATCAAACCACCATTAAAACATTACTTCCTAATTTAGAACCATAGTTTCTATTTTGGTAAAAATCATAGTTTTCATTGGAAACATGCTATGAATGAAAGAGATGAACTAGAGATGATTAGATCTCATTCTAGTACAAGAACACAATAGATCGAGGTAAGAATAATCATAGAGAAGCATCTATAATGCTAGAATGAATCAAAATAGGAAATATTATCATAGTTTAAGAAGAAATCATAAGAATCATGTTAAGAATGAATGAGATGATCATAGTACAAGAGAATGAAAAGAGATTGTAAAGATATGACTACATGGTTGCAGCATCTTCATCATGATCTCAGTTCAGAGATGAGAGTGATCATAGAAAGAATAAATCATTAACATAAAAGATAGATTACTAACCTTTAATTGAAGAACAAGAGAGAGAGTTTGCAAGATTGCAAGATTAGGTCTTCTTCTTCACTCTTGGAGGCTTGGAGATGGTTTCCCTTCGTTCTCTAGGTGTTATGGAGGCTAGGGATACTAAAATCACGAAGTCATGGGGTATATATAGCAAGATTCTCAAAACAGAAGATTCTGTTCGAGTTCAAGAACAACGGGTCGATTGGTGGGTAGCATTGAGCACTCGACCCAAGCACTCGACCCAGGCTGACAGCAAAGCCAAAAATAGGGATTTGAGGGTCTTCCACTACTCGGAATCAAACGAAACTTTAAACACATATTCTATAACATACCTAGCATGGAAAAATGGCTTTAAATCATATCCCACCAAACTCTAAGGTCATCAACTAATCTTCTCTTCATCAAGGTGCAGTCTCTTCTCTATATCCAACACTGACTTCAAGTATGGGGCATCATCTTCAATCTCCATAGGTTCGGAGTCAAACACTATATCATCTACCAATATGACCCATAGTTGACTTTCACTTCTACTTCGGGTCTTCGGACCTACAATCAAAGAGTATCCGGGTTAAGGTTAGGGCCGGGTTTCACAATTAAGATCGTGAAGGGCCAACCCTTACAAAAAAGAAAAGAAAACATGACTTCCTATGATTCTTCCTTATTATCAGCCGAGGAGTCTTTTTCAGGGTCTTTCTCCGAGGCAGGCTATGGAGGTTCTTCGGGAAGGGGGGATGAATCGGCAAGATACTCCTCAATATTCGGGTCTGCTGGAATAGGATCCTCCTCTTCCAAAACCCAGTCGGGAAAGTCCAACTTAAGCTTCCTGAAGATTTCCTTGTGACACACTTCTCAGAAGGGAGTTGTGTCGAAGGAAGGGTTAGATTCAGGGATCTTTTCTCAGACGTCATTTTGGCCCGCTCGATAAGCTTGAAGGTTGAAGGAGCCCAGCAAATTGGAGAAGGGAACGCTGTTTAGGTACTTCCGAATGCAGTCCCTCCGAAGATCTGGTTTAATATGTTCGGGTTCGCTGGGAACTGCCATCTTCAACAGACATTCATTATCCAAAGACTTAAACTCGAGGCTCTCGCCAAAAGCAATAGCCTCCCTTTTATGCTTCCTGGCCTCACGTTTGGCAGCATGGGCACGAGCAATTGATGAGTCAAGTTCCTTCTTTAAGGAATTCATCTCCTCATCGTGCTTCTCCTTCAACTCTTTGGCTGTTTTCTTCAGCCGATCCACTTCAGAATTGGCCTTTGCCAAATTCTCTTCACAGGTCTGCAGCAAAGAACCATTGCAACCAACTCGGTTCAGCGCCTCCATGTGTTGATAAAAGCTCAACACGGCATTCCTAGAAGGACGAGGAGATTATCAGAAAAGCTCATGAAAGATTACAAAGCAATTGGTAGAAGATCAAGAAAAACAGTACCTTTTGGAGTGACGAACGAGAACGTCATCCTCCAGGGCTTCAAAGGCCTGACGATCGGCAGGCAAAAGACTGAGAGAGCTCCATTCGGCAGCCTTTTCAAGGTCTTGTGTTGCCCTATCTGTCCGCGTCAGCATCCATTGAGGCACGAAGATCTCCTCAGAATCTTTATTCTTCTTGGATTTCTTCGGGGCGAAAGCATCAGCGGAGTCGTGCTTCCTTTTAGTTCGAGCAGAAGAGGGGATATCTACCTCTTCCATTGGTTTTTTCCCTCTCCCCGAAGCCTCAACCACTAGCTTCAGATTCCTCATACCCTTGTAAGAAGGGTCTGGAGGAGGTGCAGAAGATACCTATTCTGTTGTTAAGGCTCGAGGAGACCGTTGTTCAGCAGTCACAACAGCCCTAGCAGCCTTTACCCGAAAACTTTAAGGATTCATTCTTGGAGGCACTGCAAAAAAGGATGAGAGTCAGAGTTGAAAGAATTCACAGTATCATCAAGAAAGTAAAACTTGGTGGTTAGGAAGCTCACGTTGAGCCAAACCCCAGTACTGAAGTATGGAGTTGTATTCCATCTCATATCCATGTATCTCTTGATACCATGGAATTGATTTGATCTTCCTGACGGCCGTTCCGTCTTCTTTGGATAAAGGAAGGACCCAGTTACCCTCAGAGTATGAAATATATTGTTTCTAGACGGTCGAGAAGTTAAGATCTGATTGAGGCGCTTGGCAGAAAAAATACCGCTTGCGCCAACCTTTATGATTGGAAGGGCAGGTTCCTTTGGCAAGAATGCTACCCGTCTAGTCAAGCTCCACTTTATTGCACTTGGAAAGCACAACCCAACCGGGAGGATGGAAAATAGAAAGAACATGAAAATGTACAAAAAGAGGAAGAGAAGGCGTGATGCCAAGTTCAAAGCACAAACCCAAGAAGCTGACGATGAGACGCCAGCTATTGGGAAGAAACATTCCGAGACAAATGTCCCAATGATTTAGAATGGCTGCAAACAATGGATTGAAGAAAGGAAAGCGAACCCCACTTTCCAGTGCATCTATATATCCGGGTGAGTCAACTCTCTCATCAGATTTGGGAACCCTAAGATTGTACGAAGAAGGAAAGTCAAAACCCTGGATAGCTAAAGGAAGATTTTCCTCATTACAGGAGGAAGCAACAGAATCAGGTCCACCGGCGGATTTGGTAGATTGTCTTGACTGCCCGAAGACTCAGCCAGAGAGCTCGAGAATGAGAGAATCGTAAAAGGGTGAAGAAGACGACGAGGTTTCAAAATTCCAGACAAGAAGAGTGAAACCTATGAAGACAACGAACCGCTTTTAAGCACCCGCACGAGTGTTGGAGGACGTGAACGATCGAGATTAATTCGGCATCAACGATCGAGATTTGAAGACGGTTCGAAAGTTTGAACTCACGAATCCAAAACAGGCATTCAGAAACCATCGTTTTGATTGCGTGAGCCACTATAGTTTCGACTGCAGGAGGATGCGTGGTGGCATCCTCACAATGCTCGAGGAAAAAGCGATACAACTGCATTAAATGTGAAATGACATCTAATGGGTTATACAAAGACTTACTTGACGAAGAACCCAGTTAAAAACCAAGCCCTCGGGATCGACCGAACGCTTGGTCTGGGGGGCTCGTGATACGGAGAAAATATGATCGAACTTAGTTCATTCTTGGTTCGACCCTCTACTCCGGTCGGGACGAAGGGAATCGACTCGCTTCCGAGCGAGCCGGGTCCATGAGGAAGCTTGCTGAGGAAGAAAACTAAATCTGCCACAAGCACGCCCTAATCCGATACTTTTGGAGTAGGTTAATTAACCTAATGACGGCTAGCAGTTTCCGGCGGCTGTCACTCATCACTATCATACGGATAACCTTCAGATAACAGTCGGGTTATCCTAGGAGTCCTCTACTAGTCCAAACTAGTAGAAGTCTATCACTCAACGGATCTATCTGTTAAGATCCAACGACTACCCTAAGAAGGCTCAAATACATTCAACGAAGAAGATTCGAAGGTACACTCTATATAAGACATCACCTGCCTACAAGGTAGAGGACAGACGAAAACACTTAGATGCTTACTATCTTAATCGTATTCTTGTTATTCATTCCTTAGCTCTGTGCTCTAGCAGAGCCGTTTGTGATTAAGTTCATCAACTGACTTAGCCTTCGGAGGTGGACTCCCGATCCCAGCGGTCGGGCCACATCTGACGCTTTATTTTGCAGGTCATTCTCAGGAGACCTAAGGGCTGAGCAGATTTTGGACGCATCATTTATCAAGATCTCTCAAGATATATAATTTTTTTGAAAAACCAAGACTAGATAAAAGGAAAAAAGAAAAAGATATCCAAAAACTTGACCTTGAGTCGAGATTTCGCTCAAAATATTGGTTAAACCTAAATCTCGGTGAAAACTACCCTACAAATTTCCTTGACCTTGAGCCCCTCTTGCCCCTCTTGCTCCAACCTGTCTACTACTCTTTTCTCTTGTTGTTGCTGGATATTTAACCTAGTTGGAACACTGCTTACATTTGGTCAACTACACTTCTATGACATGTCTTATGAAGATCATGGTGGTTTTCATCCAAATCTTCAAGAAAGATGAGATTATCCAAGATCTAAATTTTTCGGGTTGAACTAAAAAAAAAGAATGAAAAAATGTTTTTTTTAGTCCCGCATCAGAAAGGTAAGAAAAGAAGGCAAAGAAAAAAAATTATATAAGAAAATCCAAGCCTTTAGTTTTATCAATCCAAATCAATACATGTTAAGCATTGTATTTGACTCTGGTAAAATTTCTTTCTTTCTTTTACTATTTAGGAAATGTAAGGTGTGAGTCATGGTGTGCAGTGGGTGTATTGGGGATTTGGATTGTGAGAGGGTTGTCAATGAGATTGTAAAAAAAGTTCACATAGCAACTTTTTTTGATTGTCCTTTAACAACAGCCGTCGTTTTTTCCCGATTGGGGGTTTTTGACGTAAATTATTTTGTGTGATTATTTTTCTTCTTCGTGGTTGTGCATCCACACTCAATAAGGTATCAAAACAAGGTTAGGTGGATCATCACTGAAGGTGTGCGAAGACCTAGGAAGTAGAGGATCAGTGCAGGGAAAATGAGGGAGGCTTCGATGAATTAATCAAAGTTACAATTCTCTGGTTTAGAGATTGTGTAAACTTTTCTTCTTTTTCTTTTTTCAATTGTTCAAATCATAAGGAGAGACGATCCAAAAAAAGGGGGCTTAAACAATCAGTTGTTGGATTGCATATCTTCATATGAGCATTAGTTTAGCATTGATGCAAGTTGTGTGACAGAAACTGTATGTCATTGTTGATGAACTTCCACAAAACTCCAACAGAGAAGTTGCACCATAATCTTTCAGCAAGTGATAATTGTTGGTGAAGACAATGATAACTGATACTATGTTTATTTTTAATCAAGGTAGAGATTGTTGGGTTTGATTAAAAATGAAGAGTAAAGATATTTTTTTTTTCTTTTCTTTCTTTTTAAAGTCTTATGTTGTTCCATTGGCCTAAAATGAAGGTGTTGTCATTGTTGGAAACTTAAGTGGGCTTTGATATGGTACATAAACACACAAAAAGGTTCCGAGAGAAAGAATCCAATTCAAATAAAGAAAACTCAATAAAGAAAACTCAAGAATCCCATTTTTGAGGGTCTCTGTCAAGTTTTGATAAAACTCTTCATCGGATGGTCATCCAGTGTCTGATTGAGCCGATTTTTGGAGGAGAGCTTCACGACTTCTTGATCTTCAAATCCAACGGTGGGATTGTTCATTGGAGATCTCTAAGTTAGTCCGATTTGTACGTCAAAACACTCCTTGTTTAAGTCAGATAGGAACTCTGAGTTTGATTCAAACTCTGAGTTCAGTTTTGATCAACCTCTTTATCGGATTGTCATCCAGTGTCCGATTGAGCCGATTTTTGGAGGAGAGCTTCACGACTTCTTGATTTTCAAATCCAACGGTGGGATTGTTCATTGGAGATCTCTAAGTTAGTCCGATTTGTACGTCAAAACACTCCTTGATTAAGTCAGATAGGAACTCTGAGTTTGATTCGAACTCTGAGTTTGATTTAAACTAGTTTAATTAATCTATAAAAGGAGAGCAAACTCCAGCAGAAGGAAAGGACGTTTTGAGGAGCTTGGGAAGAGCGTGGAGGTCGAACCAGAAGACGTTGGTTGGCTTTGGAGATCTGAAGCTTGGGAATAAGAAGTCTTTTGTTTTGCTGAACAAGAAAGAAAGTGAAAGAGAAGGAAGAAGAAGCAGCAGAAGAAAAGAAGGGAACATGGTTGTATGGTTTTTTTAAAGAGAGAAAACTGAAAAAAAATTGAAAAGAGAAAAAAAGACTTGGAGAAAAAGAGAAACAAGTATTGTTACCATGCATCTTACACAAGTTGAGGTAACCCGTATTCACAAGTGATTGTCTATTATTTTCTAGGTTATGTTTAATGATGAAGAATCTAGCTCATGAATGTAATTTGGGGAACTTGAATTATTGGTTTACATTGTGACCTAGCAAGTTGGAGCTTGTCTAGGGGGTTGGGGTTGGTGCCCTTGTCTGAATTGCATTTTAGACTATAGCAGGGATTGGTGTTCCTGGACTGTTATAGCAGTCAAAATATCTAGGACTGTATTGAGTAATATACGAAACCCTAGGTAGGGTATTACTCCGTGGATGTAGGCAATTTGGCCGAACCTCGTAAACTCTGGTGCATTACGTTTTTGGTTTATTTTTTCTTTGTTGTACATATTGGAGTGCCTTGATTGCAGAGTGGTGGTACACTGTCTGGTAGACCCAGCCACATTGTGGTGTGTGGTGGACGTGTCCTTGTGTAGTTGATAGCTACGAGAATGTTAAATTAATCTTGTTTCGAGATTAAAGAAGCTTCACATTGAAGTGAATTTTTGAAGACACTGATTCACCCCCCCTCCCTCTCAGTGTCAATCTGGGAATAACAATTGGTATTAGAGCAAGGTTCCGGTGAAGAGAAGTGAAACCACTTCGGGATTTGATCAGAGAGTTTGTAAGAATGGCCACAAATGAAGGCAGCTCCAAAGACTTTGGGGAA
This sequence comes from Hakea prostrata, assembly GCF_041222555.1. Lineage (NCBI taxonomy): Eukaryota > Viridiplantae > Streptophyta > Magnoliopsida > Proteales > Proteaceae > Hakea > Hakea prostrata. The sequence continues at coordinate 35,285,109 of NC_142608.1, forward strand.
CCATTTCAAAAGGAGAAGTCTTTTGACTAAGAACGAATGCTACTCCTCTGAAGAAGAATCAAATGAAGACAATGACTCAACTGATGAGGTTTTATTTATGGATATTGAAGATGATGAATCACTTCAAACTAAAGAAAAGTCTGATGATAATGAAGACACTGAAGGTGAAATTGATTATGTTGGTGAGTTGTACTCTGCCTTGCTTGATCTCAAAAAGGAAAGGAAGAAAAATAGAGAAATGAAGAATCAACTTGAAAATTCTGAGACAACAATCAAGGAGTTGACTGTCACAATTAGTGAATTGGAACATGTCATAAATGACTCATCATCTTACCTCTCTCTCAAGTGTGAAGAGTGTGAAGAACTTGAGAAAGAAGTTGGAAGGTTAAGATCAAAACTTGAAGGAGAACAAAAGATGACTTATTTAGAAGCTACCACATCATCAACTCCAGTTACATTGAACTGTAAGACAAGACAGTTGAAAATTAAGTGACAGGGACTACTCACTTTACTTCTACTTGGGGAAGAGATAAGGTACTAGATGAGATCTTGAGTGTTCAGAGGTCACCTCATATTAAAACTGGTCTTGGATACTCAAAGGGGGAATGTTCAAATGTAAATAAGACCAATGGAATTAGAAATACAACAAATCCAATGAGTCTTGATGAGGAGCACCAAAAGAATACATATATTGGGAAGACCAAGCCAAAGATGAGTAAAGAAGGCTATACTGGAGCTTATCATAAAACATTTAATGGTCAAGGCTTTAATGGGTATTGTTATGGATGCAATAACTTTGGACATAAAGTGGCAAACTGTAGAAGACAAAACAAGGTTATGGCATTCAACAACATAAACAGATTTGCTCCATTGGATAAGGTTAAAATAGAATGCTTCAGGTGTTTCAAGTTGGGACATATTGCAAGGTATTGTTGGACTGCTCTTCCTTCACAGAAGGAGATAAACTTTCCCCAAAAGCTAGCTCAAAGACATGCACAAACAATTCAAAGAAAATCGAGGGAACCTATTGATGTATCAGATAAAGCAGTTTGGGTTGAGAAAGGACAAAAAGGAAAAATGATAAATTCCTTGGTAGTTCAAACAGCTTTCAAGGCTCATAGTAGTGAGGTACCTTGGATTCTTGATAGTGGGTGTTCCACACATATGACAGGTGACAAGAATAGGTTCTCAAGCCTTGATGTAGTGAAAGGTGGTTCAGTGAGATTTGGCAACAATGATGGGGCCAAGATTGAAGGTAGAGGCTCAGTTAAGTTGGATGAAGGAAAGTTAAAATCCAATAATGTTCTATATGTGAGTGGGCTCAAACACAATCTTCTTAGTGTGAGCCAAATATGTGATGGTGGATATGAAGTTCTTTTCACTAAAGAAGGTTGTGAAATCAAGAAGCCAAAAAATGGCAAAGCAGTGGCTTTAGGAACCAGAACAATCGGAAACTTATATGTCTTATCAAACAGGTGCATGGTGAGTCAAGAGGATGAAAGCTTGTTATGGCATAGGAGATTGGGGCATATAAATTTCAGGAATCTTGCCAAGCTCAGTAAAAGGGAAGTTGTGAGAGATCTTCCAAAAATTAAAAGGCCTTCAAATCATGTATGTGGTCCATGTCAAAAAGGGAAGCAAACTAGAGCCACTTACAAGCCCAAGGAGTATCACATACGCAGCTCCCTTGATTTAATTCACACTGACTTATGTGGTCCTATGAGAACAGAAGCTTTTGAAGGAGAAAGGTACTTCATGCTTTTCATTGATGAATGCACAAGAATGACTTGGGTATCCTTTCTAAAAGAGAAGACATAGGCATTGGACAGCTTTATAGCTTTCAAGAAGCTAGTTGAAAATGAAACAGGGAAGACTATAAAATGCCTAAGATCAGATCAAGATAAGGAATATACATGGAGAAAATTTTCAGAATTTTGTAGTGAGCATGGCATAAAAATCCAACATTCAGCTGCTAGGACTCCACAACAAAATGGAGTAGTGGAAAGAAAGAATCGAATTGTTCAAGAGATGGCAAGAACAATGCTCTCTGAAAGTAATATATCAAAAATGTTTTAGAGAGAAGGAGTCTACATTTCGGTCTACATCTTAAACAGGTGCATGGTGGGACCAAATAAATCAAAAACTCCATATGAAATGTGGTACAGCAGGAAACCAACTGTGAAGCATTTTAGAGTTTTTGGGTCCAAATGTTTCATCAAGAGAAAGGAAGAAAATTTGGGAAAGTTTGATGACAAGGCTGATGAAGGTATCTTATTGGGGTATTCTTATAAGAGCAAGGCATACAGGTGCTTCAACAAAAGACTTCGAAAAGTTGTAGAAAGCTCAGATGTGAAGATAGATGAAAATCTACCTCAGCCCAAATTTGTTACAACTGAGGACTCGACCTTGGACAATGTTGAAGATAATGAAGAGTTTGAAAATGAGACTCCACATGGAGTAGAGTCCGCTGAACATGAGTCTGATGTTGAACCAGAAAGAGATGGAAGACCCAAGGATAACAAATGGAACAAAGTGCATCCTCCTGATCAAATCATTGGCACATTAGATGAAGGGATACAAACAAGAAAGCTAAAGAAAAAGAAGACTACTTTCTCACTGATATCTCAAGAAGAGCCCAAGTCAGTCCATGAAGCTTGTAAAGATGAAAATTGGGTGAAAGCAATGAATGAAGAGCTTGAGCAAATTGAAAAGAACAACACTTGGGAACTAGTTCCTAGACCAACTGATAAGAATGTTATTGGCACCAAGTGGGTATTTAGAAATAAAATGAATGAAGAAGGGCAAGTTGTCAGAAACAAGGCCAGATTGGTGTGTAAGGGATATGCTCAAGTAGAAGGGATAGATTTTGATGAAACTTTTGCTCCAGTGGCAAGGTTGGAATCCATTAGAATGTTCCTAGCTTTGGCAGCCTTTAAGGAGTTTAAAGTTTATCAAATGGATGTTAAATCAGCCTTTCTAAATGGTGATTTAGAAGAACAAGTCTACATTGAGCAGCCGGATGGATTTGAAAAAGGTGATGATCCAAATATGGTATGCAAACTCAAGAAAGCATTATATGGTTTGAAACAAGCTCCAAGAGCTTGGTATTCACGACTTGACACTTACTTGCTACAATTAGGTTTAAGGAAAGGAACCATGGACAAAACCTCTATGTCATGGCTGAAGATTGTAGTAAATTGGTAGTTGTTGTGTATGTGGATGACATCATCTTTGGAGGTCACTGTGATGAAGTCTGTCAAGGTTTTGCAAGGAAGATGAGTACAGAATTTGAAATGTCCATGCTTGGAGAGTTATCCTACTTCTTGGGTTTACAAGTAAATCAAATGGCAAGTGGCATATTCATATCTCAAATAAAGTATATTAAGGAAATGTTAAAGAAATTCATGATGGAAGATTGCAAACCAGTGGGAACTCTTATGGTGGTTGGATGCAAGTTGAGCTCAAGTGATGAGTCCCCCTCAGTTGATCAAACTCACTATAGATCTATGATTGGGAATCTCTTATATCTAACAGCATCAAGACCAGACATTTTACAAGTAGTGTGTCTTGTGTCAAGGTTTCAAGCAAACCCAAAGGAGACTCATCAACAAGCAGGGAAAAGGATTTTCAGGTACTTAAAAGGGTCTATGGAATATGGGTTATGGTATCCTAAGTCTAAAGACTTCACACTTGTAGCCTTCTCAGATGCAGATTGGGCCAGAAGCATTGATGACAGAAAGAGCACTAGTGGAGGTGCATTCTACTTGGGGAGAAGTTTGGTTGCTTGGCATAGTAAGAAGCAAGATTCTATATCTTTGTCTACAGCAGAAGCTGAATATATAGCAGCTGCAACCAGCTATACTCAAGTGATTTGGATGAAGAGACAAATTTCTGATTTTGGCATCAAATGTGATAAAGCTATAGCTATCAAGTGTGATAACATCAGTGCTATCAATATCTCCAAGAATCCAGTGCAACATTCTAGGACCAAGCATATTGATATAAGATATCACTTTTTGAAAGAAAAAGTGATAAAAGGTGAAGTGAGCTTGGAGTTTGTTCCCACAGAAAATCAAGTGGCTGATATCTTCACAAAACCACTGTCCAAACATAGTTTTGAGAGATTAAGAGTAAAGCTTGGGGTTGTGGCTCCAAGGGGGAGTAAGTGAGAAAATACATAGAACATCATCTCTCCATAGGATAGGAAGGTGCGGTGGGCACTCCTATGGAAGAGTCTATGTAGGGGGAGCTCTATGGTAGGGGGAGCACAAAGCACCCTTTGTACTTGTTGTCAAAGGAGGAGAGAAATGAGAAAAGGAGGTTGAGGAGATTGAGTTGCCAACAATCCCAAAGGGGGAGATTGTTGTTCCATTGGCCTAAAATGAAGGTGTTGTCATTGTTGGCAACTTAAGTGGGCTTTGATATGTTACAGCAACACACAAAAAGGTTCCAAGAGAAAGAATCCAATTCAAATAAAGAAAACTCAAGAATCCCGTTTTTGAGGGTCTTTGTCCAGTTTTGATAAACCTCTTCATCGGATGGTCATCCAGTGTCCGATTGAGCCGATTTTTGGAGGAGAGCTTCACGACTTCTTGATCTTCAAATCCAACGGTGGGATTATTCACTGGAGATCTCTAAGTTAATCCGATTTGTACGTCAAAACACTCCTTGTTTAAGTCAGATAGGAACTCTGAGTTTGATTCAAACTCTGAGTCCAGTTTTGATTAACCTCTTCATCGGATGGTCATCCAGTGTCCGATTGAACCGATTTTTGGAGGAGAGCTTCATGACTTCTTGATTTTCAAATCCAACGGTGGGATTGTTTATTGGAGATCTCTAAGTTAGTCCGATTTGTACGTCAAAACACTCCTTGGTTAAGTCAGATAGGAACTCTGAGTTTGATTCAAACTCTGAGTTTAATTAATTTATAAAAGTAGAGCAAACTCCAGCAGAAGGAAAGGACGTTTTAAGGAGCTTGGGAAGAGCATGGAGGTCGAACCAGAAGACGTTGGTTGGCTTTGGAGATCTGAAGCTTGGGAATAAGAAGTCTTTTGTTTTGCTGAACAAGAAAGAAAGTGAAAGAGAAGGAAGAAGAAGCAGCAGAAGAAAAGAAGGGAACATGGTTGTATGGTTTTTTTAAAGAGAGAAAACTGAAAAAGATTGAAAAGAGAAAAAAAAGAGTTGGAGAAAAAGAGAAACAAGTATTGTTACCATGCATCTTACACAAGTTGAGGTAACCCGTATTCACAAGTGATTGTCTATTATTTTCTAGGTTATGTTTAATGATGAAGAATCTAGCTCATGAATGTGATTTGGGGAACTTGAATTATTGGTTTACATTGTGACCTAGCAAGTTGGAGCTTGTCTAGGGGGTTGGGGTTGGTGCCCTTGTCTGAATTGCATTTTAGACTATAGCAAAGATTGGTTTTCCTGGACTGTTATAGCAGTCAAAATATCTAGGACTGTATTGAGTAATATACGAAACCCTAGGTAGGGTATTACTCCGTGGATGTAGGCAATTTGGCCGAACCACGTAAACTCTAGTGCATTACGTTTTTGGTTTATTTTTTCTTTGTTGTACATATTGGAGTGCCTTGATTGCAGAGTGGTGGTACACTGTCTGCCGAACCCAGCCACATTGTGGTGTGTGGTGGACGTGTCCTTGTGTAGTTGATAGCTACGAGAATGTTAAATTAATCTTGTTTCGAGATTAAAGAAGCTTCACATTGAAGTGAATTTTTGAAGACACTGATTCACCCCCCCCCTCTCAGTGTCAATCTGGGAATAACATCTTACAACGTAAGAAAAGAAGGCAAGAAGGTGGGGGGAACTAACACTATAAGGAGGTCCAAGCCTTTGGTTTTATCCTTCCAAATCAATACACGTTAAGTACTGTATTAGCTCTGTTAAATTCCTTTCTTTCTTCTATTGTTTAGGAAATGTAAGGAGCATGGTACAAATTTCGGTCGAAACATGCGAAATGTCACATTTTTGAAAAGTCGAAATGAAACTCATGAGGATTGAAAAAAAGTTCTCAATTTCGATCAAAACTGTCGAAATTTCGTCGAACCATGTCAAAACTTTGTTCAACCCAACTGGACCAGCTGGTTCATGAGAAAAAAAAATTCCCAAATTTCGTGGAAACCTGTGACTTTTTCCTGTAAATTTTGTAGTTTTCCCAAATTTTTTATTTTTTTGTTTATTTACCCAAATACCACGACAAATACCCCCTCTATCAGAACTTCCCTATCCAAATTGCGTATTCCCTCATACTGGTTATTTTAAGCATGTTGATGACCAGACTCATAAAATTACAGTTGTCGATTATCTTGACAACCATAGGCATAAAATGCCATGCGATGTCTATGTTCATTGGTTGAAGGAGATGATATTACAGACATAGTACTACTAAGCTTACACAGGATGGATCCACTCTTGGCACTCCTTTTGGTACTAAGTTGTACTTTCCTTTTATTGTCAACTATTTTGAAGTTATAAATTATATATTGAATGTTATGTGCTTAAGTAGTTAAGTTTATAGTGTATTTTTCGGACAACTCTACATTGATGTTATGTACATTGAATGACATATTTAAATTGATTTTTTTAGCAAAACACAGCCAATGTGTTCTTTATACTCTAATTAGCTTAAATACAAAGTCTCACCCTAAAATACTCTTTAAAACCTATCGAAACTTCATGTCGAAACTTGCATGAAAAAATCTTGAGTTTCCTCGAATTTCCCAGTTTCCCACCTATGTTTTCCATTTTCACCTGGTCGAAACTTGAGTTTCCTTCAAATTTTTTTCTACGGTAAGGAGTATGCCATGGTGTGTATTGGACTATGAATTATGAGAGAGTTGTATGTGTGATTGTAAAAGTGTTTACATGGTGATTTTTTATTAGTAACGACCGTGGTTTTTTCCCACTTTAGAGTTTTCCACATAATTTCCTTTGTAGGGTTATTTTTCTTCTTCGCGATTGTGCATCCGTTCCCAATAGAATTTTCTCTAGACTTGTGTTTCATAATTCTTCTTATGCAAGATGATTAAGTATATGTTAAATAACTTGGTTTAATCTACACTTTGATGGAACGAAAATTTTTATATTATTAACTTCTTTTGAATTTTTTGAATTTATATGATATATATTGAAGAAATTAAAAAATAAAAAATAAATTAATTTTTTGGCAATGATTCAACTGTATGCTTGACTCCAAAAAACCATACGGCTTGTTATCTAACTTTACGATGTCAACTATTGAACATTATGGCAAGTTGTTTTCCATCATTATGCAAATGGTCACATATACATTAAGCAATGTGGACATGTACAATAGGGACTACGGGAACATGGATGAGATGAGAAACTTATTTGTGCAACCATAGAACGACATTTTCTGTAACGCTTACTGACGTACTGACCACACGAGTTTCAAATCTTGGCATGAATTAGCTTGAAACTTTAAACACAGATTATGTTGAACTTATTAATTTGAACGTTGAGGATGAACATTTGCGATGCGTAAAGCCGAATCTTCTCTTCTCGAGGGTAATAAATATAGGGTGCGAATGGAAGATATATCATAATTGCTTTTTATCAATTTAAAGCCATTAATTTACTCCCAAAAAGTGAAAAAAACTTTGATGGCACCAACATGCTTACGAGCTTAAAATAAACTGGACACCAATTCTCAACCCCCAAAAAACCCTTAAAAGTCACCGAAATGTACCACCGAATAGGAACAAAATGGAGGAAGAATTTTTCATCCTCAGATCTTTGTTGAAACCTCTCGAGATCTTTCTTAGCCCTGCAAAATGGCTGGCAAGAGCGAGTTCGCTAACCATGTGACACAATTAGCTAAAGCATATGATAAATTCTTCCTCCATTTAAGGGTATCAACAAGACAGACATGCTAGATATTTCTTCTGTGTTTTAGACATTTCACAGTGGATGGTTAGTGTTGGGTTTTATTAATTATAATATGCCGAAGGATAAAATTGAAAACTCACTTTTAGGGCAGTTACAAAATATAGGGTTATGTATTTTGGTAACCACCGTATCACTTGGGTAATCACATTATAGATTACGTGAGATTTTCCAGAAAGGCGGCTCTCTCTCTCTCTCCCTCTCTCCGAAGGTTTCTGTGTGGACTTTCTCCCTACTCTTGATCTCCGTTTTCTTCCATCCTCAAAGCATTTGGGTTGTGGAATACATTCTCTCTCCTTGTAATTGTGGAATCAAACCGGTGACAAGTTCGCGGAAGAATGAGGACATTGATCCAAATTAACTTCCTTTGCAGTAATTTTATTTTGGGCAAGTGAATCCAGGTAAGGATCTTTCCTCTTCTATTATCGAATAGATATATATAGAGTTTTACCTACATTAGCATCAAAGCCAAGGTTCCCACGGTTCTTTGTTCCTCCCAAATTGTTTGTGATTTATTGAATAGATCTAATGGGAAGATCAAGAGTTTATAGAAACTCGCGGAGAATCCAAGGTTTAATGGAAACCCATGAGAGAATTGAGAGGGTTTTAAACCCTAATTTTTTGTTCAGATCTAAGTGGGAGGATCCTTGTTTTTTCCCCTTATGTAAAAATTGTATGAATTGATGATCTATGATGAATGTTTTTGTTTAATGTTTATTGGATTTTTTTCATGCATATTTTTGGATGAATTTTTTGGAGAAAAATCGTTTTTTTTTTTTTTCCCTATTCTGTGGAACTAAAATTCGTTCAAAGGGAAAGAAGTTCGTCTTGGCAGATGGACTCCTAGACGGCGAGCCATCTCAAAATCCGTCCTAGACGGATTTTCAGACGGCGATCCGTCTCCGAATCCGTTTAAGAGTATATCCAGTTCAGAATGTATTTCTAATTTACTAGACACTAGAAGCCCGACAATCTGAGTGATGTTTGGGCATTGAGGGCCTAGTGGGAGCTATAGAGATAGAAGCGTTTTGTGTGAACCACCTCATAGCATAAACATGATTGGGTGTTTTATTTTATTAAAATTGTTTTAATTGTGTGTCTTTTAATCATGTTTCTAGCAAATAATGAAACTAGTACATAAGTCTATATCGGTTTGCATGAGAATTTGATTGAATGTTTGTTAACATCTCTTTTGGTTTAAATGCTTGTCACATAGGTTGACTATGCTAGTGTGAATTGATGTTGCTTGTGTTGTATTTTATGCTAGAATAGTTGAACTCATCCTTATATATATTGTTTCTAGTTTAATGGCTGCTACCAAGAGCATAGTTGTTGACTTCACGAAAGGAGATAAACTGAATGAGAGGAATTATGACCTCTGGTGTCACATCCACCCAGCCGGTACCCTATCTGGCATATCCGGGAATGTGATCCACAGTCCAAGGATCAAGCATCGAGGGACCATGCCTCCCATATACGAGATAACACAATCATGAACAATGATAATCAAGGTAAAAGCAATAAACAGAAGATATCATGGATAAGATAAGACCAACTAATCAGAGTGCGGAAATAAATAATACCCAAGTGTATAAGTGTAATCATAAGGATGAGAAAATGAGTGAAAGACACTCTCTCAAGACAGCGGAAAAGTAGTAAAATCAAGTTAAGTTACAATCCATGCTTAAAGAGTAACTCCAAGAAGGTTAATTACATATCCAAAATGTTTAACAATAATCCAGGGAAATGGGGCACTAGCAAGGGTTTCTTCTATCCTAATGATCGTCTCCTCATAGGTGTGGACGAAGAAAGCCCAGCACGGCCGCTCCTTCACCATAGTGGGGCTAACCCTGGTACGTAGAGTAATCCTCTTCTGCACCATAACTCTGATCTTCACCGTACCACCAGGAGGGTAGTATGAAGAATCAAAGTCTATCTTGTAGATTGTGCCATCAGAGTCTTCAATACCTGCAGGATAATCTAACAACATTTTGCACAAAAGGAATGAGTTCAAAGAACTCAGCAAGGCAATTATTCCATAATTTAAAATCATACAAATACAAATCATAACATAATGCAATATTATATGAGACATATGATGCAAATATGATTCTAACTCTACGAATGCTAGTCTCTATGGTAGACATGCTTTAAGAAGCACCATACTTCTTTAGGTCGTCAGTCACTCTCCCTCAACCAATTTCGTATCTTGGGACTGCCGTAGTAGTTGGGTAAAGTCCTCTCAAACCATGGTAGGGGATTCGGTCACCACTCTCTCACATCACCATTTGGTATAAGTATTGGCACATGTCAAGGTAAAGCCTAGCCCAATGCAAGTCATCCACTCAGTCGTATCAACTCAGATCCAGATACATCCATTCCTCGCCCCAAGCGATTCTTTCCGGCATCTTTCACACTAGAGTTAGCGTAATCTCGGATTACGGACTCATCAACCCTATTGGTCATCCACAAATAGTAAACGGGAAGCTCTCACGAGTTGGTTACTGGTCTTGAGCGCCCGTGAGCTCTTGAGCGCCCGTGAGCCCAAGTCTAGCTATTTGCAACCCTACCAATAAATGGCCCCTTTCGGGTATCCGTAGCATGGTTTATGTCCTCTCCCGGTTTGGTTACTGGTCTTGAGCGCCCAACAAACCATACACTACCACGGGTCGTTCGGTCTCAATGCCCTTCCGATTCGGGTCTGACATGATAAGGACAATCCTAGACACACAACTAGACAATCCTATGCATGTCATCCAATAACCCGGGAAAGTGTCGATAGGTACCTTCGGAGAACATCCCATACTATTCCCTCCGATGCCCAAGGACAGAAGCGTTAATAGGACACTCCCCAATCCCAAGTTATACCTAGGCAATCACATACCCAAGTCCATCATATCTCATACATTTGATACATCATCATGATAGAAGTTAAATTATAACATCGAATTGACCCATCATGAATACCAGTAACAAGAATAATATATCATTATGACAAGAGTATATGAATCGCAATACTACTGTTCTAAAACATGTATAGCAATCCTATAATAATCAAAAGCAATTAAGAGATTATATTCACTAAGTATAATCACCAAGGCATAAGTTCATAACCTATGTATTTATGGAGATAACCATCCTTACCTTAGGTTGAGTTGATAATGAATCAAGAATTACCAAGGAATGATCCAAAAGTAGTGTTAAGACCCTAAACAAACATAAATACGAGGTTAGAGAAGAAATCAAGAAGATCGAATGTCGAACGGGTCAAAACTGGCTAAGGTTGCTATCAGGAACAAGTTTGGTCGATGGTCCTTGGTCGATGGCATCGACCAAAGAGGATCGACCAAAATTGTCTTTGGGGCTGCAACATGGGTTTTGGAGATTTTGGTCCAAAATTGGTCTTCTGGGGCTCGGATCGATCCGGAACTTGGAGGGATGCTTAAGAACAGTATGAGGACACTACAAATCAAGGAATTAACATAATCTAATGGTCTAAATAGAAAACCCCAAATTGAGCTACTAAGTTCAAGAGACAAGCATCATAGCATGGATTGAAATTGATTTCATTGACATTGAAAAGACATGCATTAGCTAAGGGAACTTATAGGAATTTGATTAGGATCATATGCTAGTGATAAACATGTACATAGCACACTATATACCTCAGTTTTGTACAAGAAGGCATGATGTTAAGAAGAAAATCAAAGAATGTATATGCAAGGCTTGAAATGGGGGCATAGCATCAATAGACAAGTGAGAGGATCATAGGTTAAGCAAGAGTGGATACTTAGAGTGATGGTTGCAAGGTTGCAGCACCATCTCCAAGGTTTCAACAGCAAGAGAGGGATAGAAAATGATAGAAAAGAATAGAATAGAGAGTGGGAGTGATGAATCATACTTTATAGTTTTTAATGGAGAGAAGGAACAATGATTAACAATGAGTTTTGGTGGAATCTTCTTCACAAATGCCTAGTAGGTGCTTTAGGAAGCTCTCCCCACGTTCTTAGGAGTGATAATGATTGCAATAGGGCTCAAAACACGAGGCTAGTATAAATAGAATAGGGAATATTCCAATGATCATTAACTTGTCTGTTTGGGAAACTTTGGTCGATGGTCCTTGGTCGATGGCATCGACCAAAGAGGATCGACCAAAATATAATTCAACAGAAAAACAGATTTAGATTAGCAACTTCAGACAAGGACTTGGAGGGCTATACAAGGTCAAATTGAATGGGGTTTTCTTCTACAATTCAATCAAGAAGTCTAGTTTTGGGGAATAACTTCGGATTGTGCACGGGAGTCCATTAGGTACTTCAACTAAATCATTCTTCTCGGATGCACAAACCTTCACTAAACACCGACAATGTACTCAAGTAAGGGGTATTATCGTCAATGTCCATGGGCTCGGTCTCCAACTCATAATTATCAATCAAAAGGGTCCATAAGTGTCTTCTACCACCGCTTCGGGTCTTCAGACCTAAAAACAACAGTGAATCCGGGTTAGGGTAAGGGTTAGGATAGGGCAGGTGTGAAATCCAGCCCAAAACCTAAATTTGACACCCTATTTGTTTTGGATGAAGAAGAACTTGTTTGATGTTTGACCTTGAAGTTGGACCTTGAGTATAGAGTTGATATGTTTAGAAGATCCTAGGAAGTCAAGTCGGACCTCTCCCTTAGTGTAGATCTAAAGGCCCGAAGTGAAGGAAGAAGGCTTGTGGGCCATCTCAGTTGAAGACATGATGTTCGACTGTGAACCCATTGAGTTAGACAATGATGCCCCATACTTGAAGACCTATGTTGATTTAGAAAAGAGACTACGCCTTGATGAAGAGAAGATTGGTTGATGACCTTAGAGCTTGGTTAGATATGATTCGAAGCCATTTTTCCAGGCTAGGTAAGTTATAGTTGTTGTGTTTAAAGTTTCGTTTTATTCCGATATGAGAAAGGCCCTCAAATTCCTATTTCCGGCTTTCTGTCAGCCTGGGTCGACTAGCTGGGTTGACTGGGTCAGTCTACCCAGCCAATCAACCCAAGGATACTGAATTCGGGCAGAATCTGTTAAATAGGGTTATATTGCTATATATACCATAAGACTTCGTGTTTTTAGTATCCCTAGCCTCCAAAACACCTAGAGAACGAAGGGAACTCATCTCCAAGCCTCCTTTGGTGTGGAAGAAGATCTACATTCAACTCTCAAGCTTTCTCTCTCTTGTTCTTCAATCAAAGGTTAGTAATCTTACTTCTATGTTATTGATTCATTCTTTCCATGATCTTTTTCTTCTCTAATCTGAGATTATGAGGAAGATATTGCATCTCTGCAATCATATCTTCTACAATCTCTTCTCATTCTATATGCTATGATTTCATATTCATTCTCAACATGATTTTCATGATTTCTTCTTAAACTATGATCATGTTCTTATTTTGATTTTTTCTAGCATATTAGATGCATCTCTATGATTATTCTTACACTTGATTTACTGTGTTCATATACTAGAATGAGATCTCATCATCTCTAGTTCATCTCTTTCATTCATAGCTTGTTTTCAATAAAAACCATGATTTTTACCAAAATAGAAAGTATGATTCCAAATTAGTAAGTAATGGTTTTAATCGTTGTTTGATATCTAAAATATGCTTTTTAGTCTTAGACTACTGTGTTAGACATTCTCTCCAAGTTTCGTAGCATTCCGGATTGTATAGAATAGGTTTCGGATCAAAATACTATTTTTGGATTCGGATTACTCTTGGGCAGACTACCTGGGTCGACTGAACCAGTCAACCCAGCCAATCAACCCACAGTGACAGCAACTCTATTTTTGATCCGTTTCGGCTCCAATCGTTTGGAATTGCTTCTTATGACCTATACATGTTTTGTCAAGCTTGTTTAGGTGATTTTGGATCTGTTCTCTGATCTCTTATTTGAAGACTATAAGTTCGGATTACGAGGTGAGTATTCCAACTCACAATATGCCTATTTACATGTCTTTATGTATTATGATATGAATGCATGATTTAACTACTGTTGTTTGGTTTTCTTTACATCATGATACTTCTGCAACTACAGTAGCTTGTCCACATTGTTAATTTAATATTAGAATTGGTTATTGATTATGAGTATGTGTTATGGGCTATGATGTGGATATGGATGTGAATATGACTTGTATAGAATCATGATGTGATGTGGATGCCTAGGTCGTAGTTGTGGAATGGGGAATGCCCTATTGGCATTTTTGTCTTTGGACATTAGTGGAAGTGGTATAGGACGCTTTCCTATGGTGCCCCTTGACTCTTTCCTTAACTACTGGTTGACATAACTAGGATTTGTCTAACAGTGTTTGTCTAGGAATACCCCTGTTATATCATACCCGATTCGGAAGGGTATTGAGACCAAACGACCCGTGGTAGCAATGGAGATTCATGGGCGCTCAAGACCGGTAACCAACTCGTGAGTGGACATGAATCACATTGTGGGGGCCATTTATGGGTAGGGTTGCATATGGATAGACTTGGGCTCATGGGCGCTCAAGACCGGTAACCAACCCGTGAGAGGACTTAAGAGCTTCCCGTTTACTATATGTGGATGATCTATAGGGTTGATGAGTCTGTATTTGAGAGAGTCGGATACACTGACTCTAGTGTGAAGGATACCAGAAAGGATCCCGAGAGGGGAGGAATGGACTTATCTGGAACTGAGTTGATATAACTAAGTAGATGACTTGCATTGGGCTAGGCTTTACCCTGACATACGCCAATACTTAGACCAAACGGTTATGTGAGAGAGCGGTGACTTAAACCCCAGCCAAGGTTGTCCGTAAGGTGTACCGACCCATTGCCAATCGAGGATGAGTGAATTGAGACCTACCTAAAGAAGTATGGTGCTATGACTTAAAGCATGTCGGCCAATAAAGACCAGCATACATACATAGAGTTAGAAGCATATTGCATTTATTGTTTCATATCATTGCATATATGTTTGTTTGTGAATGCATATGAAGATGGTTATTGTGTTTGGATTACTTGCTAAGTTCTTTTGAGCTTACCCTTCGGGGGGACTTGTTTTTAGATGACATTGCAGGATCAAAAGAGAACTCGTGCCCCAGCACGGAGAACTTTTCCTTATATGGTTCAGCTCCAGAAGTCCTTGGACAAGATAATGAATAGCGAGGCAGCCAACACTCGGATTTGGACTGCATTGATGGCTCCCATTGACGGCAGCCGCCATCGTCTTATTCGCCGATGGGATCGTGTGCTAGATGCTGATCTAAAGGTTCAAGAGCATGACCCTAAAGTGAAGAAGACGAAGACTGAAGTAGAGGAAAAGCCGACTGAAGATGTTGATTAGATTCTTTTGTTTCTTCTAGACTTTTATTGTATTAGCTTAGAGCTTTACTTAGATTTCGATCAACCTTTCGCATATGTTTGTGGGGTATATTTCTGCTATACTCTACAGTTGTCTTTTGATTGGTATCTTATTGTTCCGCACTCTGATATTCTTTAGTGATCCTTCTGAGATCCTTTCTTGACTTTTATTAATAAATACAGGAATAAAATGATTTGTTCTTACTTTTGATTATGTTATTGTGATAAATGGATATGATCGTTCCTAAACTTGATCTTTGGGGCTGTGGATCACACCTCCGGGTATTCCAGATAGGGTACTGGCTGGCGGGATGTGACAGAATGGAACACCATGTGTTCTACTGCTGACCCATAGTTGACTTTCACTTCTCTTCAGGCCTTTAGATCTACACTAAGGGAGAGGTCCGACTTGACTTCCTAGGATCTTCTAAACATATCAACACTATACTCAAGGTCCAACTTCAAGGTCAAACATCAAACAAGTTTTTCTTCATCCAAAACAAATAGGGTGTCAAATTTAGGTTTTGGGCTGGATTTCACATTCTCCCCTCCTTAAAAATATTTTGTCCTCAAAATTGGGAGAGTACTTGGCTTCCAAAGAGATAGAGATACATCGCTTTTATCTTGACTTTCTTCCCCCAAAATCTTCAGAAAACAAATAACAATAAGTCTTTTGCGATGAAAACAAAGGAGTAAATATAACATGCTTTGAAATCAGAAACAATTCGAAAGGTTAACAAATCATGAAGATCACACTTGACTTCTCTTCGAAATCATCATGTGGTGAATTCACAAGATTATAGAGTGTATGGAGATCCACTCTAGAACAACAGGGATAGAAGACCAAAGGGAATGGGAGGCACAAGAAGAAATTGTAGAGAGAATAGATCAGCTTCGAGGTAAACGTCTACCAAACAAAACTAGGCAACTCATAAGGGCAGAGAATAAATCGAACAATGCATATGGTATGTATACATTTGGTACAACAACAAGGTTAGGATTAGGTGGGTTTTCACAGCTAGATTTTACATCTGGCATCGAAAGGTGCAGTATCTCCTGGAAGAGCAGGACATGCTGGAAACCATAAATCAGATCATGGCCCCACCTGAGGAAGGTACCACTGCACAGCATTGCAGGGACCTTGAGCTTTACAATGTCTAGAAGAGGAAAGACCGGGTAGCTAAGATTACTATCCTAAGCTCCATGAGAGATGACCTAATGCTTCTTTTTGAGAAACATAGGACTGCTAAGTTTTTGTGGGAGGCTGTGAAGTTCCAATGTAGAGGAACTTCCACCACAAGAGGCCGCTAGCTCGAACTCACTTTTGATGGTTACAAGATGCGTCAGGGTCACACCATGAGGCAGCATATAATCATCATGTCCAACATGATTAGTGAGTTGAGCACATGTGGGCGCCAAAAGATTGATGAGGAGCAAGTCTCTGCAGTCATCAGGTCATTGCCTAAGACTTGGAAGCATATGAAGATCTTCTTAACTCATGCTGATGATGTCAAGACTTTTGTTCAAGCCACCAAGCACCTTGAGCTAGAGGAGAATCGGATGTTGGCTGATGCCCCTCCCACTGAAGTACTTGCTGCTAAAGCTAGCACTAGTAAGGGTGCAGGCTTTAAGCGCAAGAAAGAAAAAGCTCAACCTCCGCGGTCCGGGCAAAGTAACAGAGGAGGGAATAGAAACAAGAGTGGCCCCAAGCGTTCAAGGGGGACCAATGTTAGCAAGAAGAAATCACCTTTGATTTGCTTCAACTGCCGAAAGCTTGGTCATTTTGCTCGTGATTGCACTAAGTAGGAGGTATGTACTGTGTGTTATACCTCATCTTGTTATGTAACAAGTTCTACTATGCTTGCTGCGCTAAATCCTTTGTGGATTATTGATTTAGGTGCGATAGAACACATAACAAGAGAACACTTGTCGTGTTCCAAGAGGAAGTAGGAGAATAACAATGGGGAGTAGCTCAAGTGTAGAGGTTCATGGCATTGACACATGCAAATTAGTTTTGCGAGGTGGCCGGACGCTGTTACTCCATGATGTGTTGTATGCTCCAGATATTATGAGAAATCTTGTTTTTATTAATTTTCTTATAAGACATGGTTTTAGAATTGCATTTGAGAACAATTCTTTGGTTTTGTATCTAGGTGATACAGTTTATGGTTATGGTTTTCTTCAGAATGGTTTTATTGTATTGGATACAATTGATTATTTATTTAATTCTAGTAGTGCTTTTGTTTACCAAGATACTGTGTGTATTGATTATAATATGTGGCATGCTAGACTTGGACATATTGGCTTAAATAGGATGAACAGGTTGGCAAGAGAAGGCCTCTTAGGCCAAGGTTCACTGCCTGTGAATCATGTCTATCAGGAAAAGCAACTAGAAAACCATTCAAAAAAGCTTTAAGAGCCTCTCTTCCTTTAAAACTTATTCATTTAGATGTATGTGGACTCATGAATGTGCATACTAGGAAAGGACAAGCTTATTTCATCACATTCATAGATGACTATACACGGTATGGTCATATTTATCTAATTTCTCATAAGTTAAAAGCTCTAGAATGTTTTAAGAAATTCATGAGCTTAGTTGAGAATTAGTTAGATAAAAGGATTAAAACTCTTAGAACGGATAGAGGTAGAGAGTATCTCTCCGATATGTTCAAAGGATTGTGTCATAAAAAGGGGATATTTAGGCAACTTATTATTCCAGGGACTCCACAGTAGAATGAAGTTGCTAAGAAGAGGAATAGAACCTTGCAAGACATGGTGAGATCCATGATGGTGCTGGCAAACCTACCCATCTCTTATTGGGGAGATGCTTTGCTGACTACCATATATCCTCAACAGAGTTCCAACCAAATCGGAAACTTCCACACCATATGAGTTGTGGATCGGAAGGAAGCCAGATTTGAGTTACTTGTGCGCATAGGGATGTGCAACATATGTTCATTCTACTTCTCACCAATATGGGAAGCTTGGACCCAGAGGAAGAAATTGTATCTTTGTAAGATATTCTAAACTCTCAAAGGGCCATGTCTTCATTAGACTATATGAGAGTGAGAGGAGAAAAGAACTTAAGTCTAGGGATGCAACATTCTTGGAAAATGATTTCCCATCTCTTTCAGGAGTTAGCAAAGAATCATCGAAATTCATTGAAATATAAGATAGTGATCTTGTCACTCTAGGTATTCAGACTATGGATAATGAACCTAGGGTTCATCCAAAAGATCCTAGTGGGAGTGGGAGTGTAGATGTGATAGCTACCTCAGAGGATGAGCAATCTGACATGCACTTGTTGTGAAACCCGGCCCTAACCTTAACCCGAATACTCTATTGTCTGTAGGTCCGAAGACCCGAAGTAGAAGTGAAAGTCAACTATGGGCCATATCAGTAGAAGACACAGTGTTCGACTCTGAACCTATGGAGATTGACGATGATGCCCCATATTTGAAGACAGTGTTGGATTTAGAAAAGACACTACGCCTTGATGAAGAGAAGATTGGTTGATGATCCTAGAGCTTGGTTGGATATGATTTGAAGCCATTTTTTCATGCTAGGTAAGTTATAGTTTGTGTTTAAAGTTTCGTTTGATTCCGAGTAGTGAAAGGCCCTCAAATCCCTGTTTCAGACTAAGTTGACACTCTGGGTCGACTGCCTGGGTCGACTGGGCCAGTCCACCCAGCCAATCGACCCAAGGTTGTTGAACTCGAGCAAAATCTTCTATTTAGGTTGTCACACCCCACCCGTCAGTCTCGGTTACCAGCCCGACAACCCGTGGGTGCGATCCGTCACAAGATCCAAGGTTTTAGTCTATCAACAATATTTAAGACAAATAAAGAAAATCAAGAGCAAAGAATATTCAATAACTGAATTAAATGAATTACAGGAGTCCAAAATACTCCAATATCAAAGGAAAGAAATAAAGAATAAAGAATAAAACAAAAATGAGGGCAGCGGAATAATTCAAAAGTGTTTATATCAGTTTCCTTCCAGTTTGCTTTTCTAAATCAATGAACTTAGACTCAAGTTTAATAAGGTGAGGGGTCCTCCAATTCTTCTCCAATCTCTTTGCGAACGGCATGACCACCTTTCGCCTCTAACCATCAACCGGTGCGATAAGCACACTCCATGCACCCGCAGGAACTCCCGCACATGCTATTTCCATCTCCCACTGGCGATGCCACATCTTCTTCATACGGGATGGTTCCTTCATAGGAAACCAGCTCATCTTCAGATATAATTCCTTCTTCTGTGCAGGCTATAAACATACAAAGAATAAAGGAATGAGTTCTAAAGAACTCAGTAAGAAACAATCATAAATCTCATCCATCATCCAATAATGCCATGATACAAAAGTAATATGAATGAATGCACAATATGAATGATACTATGATTTCTAACTATGCAAGTCTCTAACGGTTGACATGCTTTAAGATAAACACCAGCCCTCCTCTGGGTAAGTCTCATCACTCTGATCCGGCAAGGACTGGTTACCTCTGTAGGGATCCAGGGAAAAAGGGAAAGTCCACACCTGGCTCACAAACCATGGTTAGGGGTTAAGTCCACACTTTCTCACCTCGACCATTGGTAATGAGTACTGGCGCATGTCGGGGTTTCTAATCCAATGCAAGGTCATAATGGTTACATGTCTACATGAAGTCCAGATACATCCCCTATGGCACCAACCAACTCGGTTCATTATCCTTCGCAACCTAGGAGTAAGAATCCTCACGGATTGGCTACCTCTGTTGGACTCCACTCCTTAACCCTATGGTCATCCACATATTATTGGGGCTGATGCTCTCATGATTCCTCACGACACCCGGTCCGGCCCTTGGACATCCATGAGCCCAACCCTAACATATGCAACCCTACCATTTATATGACTAACAGTGGACCACCAAGTCACATCACTGTCATCACGGGTCACTCCGTTTCAATCCCCCTACCGAAAGGGTAGTAGCATGTGGGGTGTCACATCCACCCAGCCGGTACCCCATTTGGAATACCCAAGATGTGATCCACAGTCCAAGGATCAATGATCTGAGGTCCATGCCTTCCACATACACAGTAACATAATCATGAACAGTAATAATCAATGGTAAAGACAGTTAATACTAAGTATCATGAATAAGATAAGATTAACTAAATCAGAGTGCGGAACACCATAACATTGAAGTATAAACATAATCATAAGGGTGAGAGAAGGTATGACAACCACTCTCACAGAGCAGCGGAAAAGAAGTGTGATAACGTCAAATACATGTCCAAGTGTCAAAAGATAATCCCAAGATAAGTTAGTTACAAGATCCAAGGTTCCACAAATACACCAGGGGAATGGGGCACTATGCTAGGGTTTCTTCTATACTAATGGTAGTCTCCTCAATAGTACGGATGAAGTAAACCCAACGCTGCTGCTCCCGCACAACAGTGGGGCTAACCCTGGTGTTGATAGTAATCCTCCTCGGCTCCAATATACGGATCCTCACCGACGCCACTACCCGGAGGGTAGTATGTGGAATCATAGTCCGCCTCATAGGAGGTGCCATCGTAATCTTCAGTACCTGGAATATAATCTAAAACATTTGCACAAAAGGAATGAGTTCGAAGAACTCAGCAAGGAAGTTATTCCATAATTAGAAATCATACACATTCAGAACATATAATAATGCAATGCGATATGGAACATATGATGTAAATATGAGTCTAACTCTATGAATGCTAGTCTCTAGGGTAGACATGCTTTAAGTCATAGCACCGTATTTCTCTGGGTCGTCAGTCACTCTCCAATTTCCATATCTTGGGAATGCCCGGGGAAGATCGGTAAAGTCATCAAAAAGCCGTGGTAAGGGGATCGGTCACCGCTCTCTCACATCACCATTTGGTCAAGTACTGGCGCATGTCATAGTAAAGCCTAGCCCAATGCAAGTCATCTACTCAGTCGGTCAAGTCAGATTCAGATACGTCCATTCCTCGCCCCCGGCGATCCTTTCCGGTATCCTTCACACTAGAGTCAGCGAAATCCCGGATTTCGGACTCATCAACCCTATTGGTCATCCACATATAGTAAATGGGAAGCTCTCACGTCCTCTCACGGATTGGTTACCGGTCTTGAGCGCCCGTGAGCCCAAGTCTATCCATATGCAACTCTACCAATAAATGGCCCCTTTCAGGTATCCGCAGCATGGTTTATGTCCCCTACCGGATTGGCTACCGGCCTAGAGCGCCCATCCAACCATACACTACCATGGGTTGTTCGGTCTCAATGCCCTTCCGATTCGGGTCTGACACGACAAGGATGAACCTAGCCACACAACTAGACAATCCTATGTATGTCATCCAATAACTCGGGAGAGTGTCGATAGGCACCATCAGAGAACATCCCATAGTATTCCCTCCGATGCCCAAGGACAGAAGTGTCAGTAGGACACCCCCCAATCCCAAGTCATACGTAAGCAATCACACATCCAATCTCATCATTTCTCATGCATCCAATGCATATTCATAATAGTAATCAAATCATGATATAGAAACGAATCATTATAAACATAAGTAAATC
The DNA here is from genome assembly GCF_041222555.1 of Hakea prostrata. NCBI lineage: Eukaryota > Viridiplantae > Streptophyta > Magnoliopsida > Proteales > Proteaceae > Hakea > Hakea prostrata. The sequence goes on from NC_142608.1 coordinate 35,306,971, forward strand.
AAAATGATAAAGTAACACAACAAGAGTATAAAGATTTAAATGTTACTTTTCTAACACATATGTAACAGTCTTATAATGGTTGAAAGGAAATTAAGGGATTTCATTCTTTAAATAAAGCACAATTCAATATTTGATGACTTATATGTTTATGGAGATAACCATCCTTACCTTGGGTGAATTGATGATGAACTGAGAATACCAAGAATAGTCCAATAGAATTGTTAAGGCCCTAAACAAACATCAATAATAAGTTAGAAAAGAAGCCGGGAGGATCGGATGTCATTTGGATCAAAACTGGCCAAGGTTGCTGTTAGCAACAACTTTGGTCGATGGTCTTAGTTGATGGTATCGACCAAAAGGATCGACCAAAATTGTCTTCGCGACAGAAATGTGGATTTTGGGGGTTTTCATCCGAAATTAGTCTTCCGGTGTTAGGATCAATCTGAAACTTGGAGGCATACTTAACAACAGTAGTAGGACACTATAAATCAAGAAATTAACCCAATCCAATGGTCTAAATAAAAAGCCCCAATTTGAGCTATCAAGTTCAAGTGATAAACATCATGGCATGAGTTGGAATTGATTGCATTGATGAGGAATAGCATGTAATAGTTAGAGGAGCTAATAGAAATTCGATTGGAATCATATGGCAATGTTAAACATGAACATAATACACTCTTTGGTATCCAATGGCATGATGTTAATAGGTAAATCATGGAATACATATGCTAGGCATGAGATAGAAGCATAGCATCAATGAATAGCTAAGGAAATCATGGATTGAACATGAGTAGACACTTGGAGTGGTGGTTGCAAGGTTGCAGCACCATTCCCAATGTCTCATCAGCAAGGTGACAATAGAAAATAGTAGAAAATGGTAGGGTAGAGAGTGGAATGAGGAGTCATACCTTAGTGTGGAAGATGAAGACAAGAATCAATGATAAACTAAGTGTCTTTGATGAGGTACCCTTCACACTAACCAAGGAGCTGCTTTGGGAAGCTCTCCCCACGTTCCCAGGTGAGAAAATGATTGCAAAAGGGCTCAAGGCTCGAGGTTATATTAAATAGAAAATGAATATTCCATGGAATCATTAACTTGGCAGACTGGGATATTTTGGTCGATGGTCCTTGGTCGATGGTATCGACCAAAAGGATCGACCAAAATATTTTCAGCAGAAAATTAAGGTTTAGAACAGCAACTTCAAATAGGGATTTGAAAGGCTATACAAGGTCAAATTGAGTGAAGTTTTCTTCCACAATTCAATCAAGAAGTCTAGTTTCGGGGAATACCTTCGGATTGTGCACAAGAGGTCATTTGGTACATTAACCATATTAATCTTCTCCGATGCGCAGACTTTCCTTAAACACTGACAATGCGTTTAAGCAAGGGGTATCATTGTCAATGTTCATGGGCTCAGTCTCCGAATCATGATCATCAATCAGAATGGTCCATAAATCTCTTCTTCCACCGCTTCGGGTCTTCGTACCTAAATACAACAGTGGATCCGGGTCAGGGTCAAGGTTAGAATAGGGCTGGATATTACATGGGGTACCTAGCCATGCAATCTAGACTCATCCTAATAATGTCATCAATTAATCATGATAGTGCTGAAGGTATCAGCAGGCATGTGTCCCATTCCACAGCCTTCTGATATCACCAGCCAAGATATCCCAAAAGGAACACCCCAACTATCATAACCATATACCAATTACCATAATCATATAACATTCACAATTCACCAGGTAATTATGAAATCAAGGCAAACAGCAGTAGTATATCAGAATTAAATACAACTACAGCAGCATACAACAATAGAAATTAAGACTAACAACCATCAGATTAACATGTTCAAGTATATGTAGATAGATAAGATAGATTGTCCTTACTTGCATATAATTGGAATGTCCGTAAAATGGAATCCAATAACTATTAGAAGACTTTTCTTTCAAACAGTAAACACCTAAACACTGGGTTATTAGAATATATAAGTCACATGAATCAATTTGAATCAGAACCAAAATCCATTTGGTCACTGTTTACCAGCCGGTCGCTTGGGCCGGTCGCTTAGTTGAGCGACCGCCACTAGTGACCGCCCCAAAAACAGTGAGTTTCAATCCGAAACTCAAGCTTTTGATTACTCAATTTCAATCCGGATTTCGAGTAATCTTGACCTAAGTCTCGAATCAAACACTCCCTAAGCCAAAAGGGTGACGGAAAACTAACCATTACCATCAATAGATTACCCATAACCCTCCCCTTGACTGGATTAACCATCTCACGGAAACAGGGTTTTGTTTACGGTTATTTCATCTCAAGTAAATTAAAAAGAGAGTTAAAATATCCAAGGGGGTAATCACAAAGATGAGGGAAAAAGGGTAATACTAATTTAACGGACAAAGAGAGTAAAGAACAAAGGGTTAATTCAATACCTCACGCCAGAGAGTCATAGAAGGAAAGAACTGATCTTCCAAGTCACAGTCAGTACTCCAGAGACTCTTTCGGATCTTCCCCGCAGCCGTCTAACCTCCCAAATAAGCAATTACGAATAAAATATTCGTTAATTAGACGGAGGTTGCCTTTTATAGAAGTCAGGGGGCAAAATAGGGCAAAATCCCCGAAAACAGACCGGGCGGTCGCTTGGGCCGGTCGCTTAGGTTGAGCGACCGCCACTAGTAACCGCCCCCATGTGATTTGCCATACAAGGGTGCTTTTACTAGGGGGTTGATACCCAAGGCCAACCTAGCCCTAAATAAGAGATGAGGGAGATCTTACCTTCATTCCAGACATCTCTGAACAACACCTGACTTCCAGAATTCCAAGTTCCAACCAAGGCAGGCTCTTCAGATAAAGGATCCAGATCCATGGGTCCTGGGTATGGATCATGGGCTTCAATCTGGATACTCCACAAGTTCACCTGACTAGACCTTCGGGTTCTCGGACCTGGAATACGGATCTCGGGTTAGAAATATGGGGGGTGTTACATAGGTTATCTTGCTATACATATACCTCATAACTTTGTGATTTAAGTATCCTTAGCCTCCAAAACACTTAGAGAACGAAGGGAACACATCTCCAAGCCTCCAAAAGTGTTGAAGAAGACCAAACCTTGCAAACTTGAAAGTTCTCTCTCTTGTTCTTCAATCAAAGGTTAGTAACCTTACTTCTATGATATTGATTTATTCTTTCCATGATCTTTCTCTTCTCTAATCTGAGATTATGAAGAAGATGTTGCATCTCTGCAATTGTATCTTCTACAATCTCCATTCATTCTCATACTATGATCATCATAATCAATTCTTACTATGATTCTTATGTTTTCTACATGCATCTATGATCATATTCTTGTTTTGATTTCTTCTAGCATTATAGATGTATTCTTATGATTATTCATACCTCTGATTTACTGTATTCATGTACTAGAATGAGATCTCATCATCTCTAGTTCATCTCTTTCATTCATAGCATGTTTTCAATGAAAACCATGATTTTTACCAAAATACAAAGTATGATTTCAAATTAGTAAGTAATGGTTTTAATCGTTGTTTGATGTCTAAAATATGCTTTTTAGATCTTAGACTACTATGTTAGACATTCTCTCCAAGTTTCATAGCATTCCGGATTATATAGAATAGGTTTCGGATCAAAATACTGTTTTTGGACTCGGATTACTCTCTGGGCAGATTGCCTGGGTCGATTGAACCGGTCAACCCAGCCAATCAACCCGCAGTGACATAATTGGATTTCTTCGTCCGTTTCAATTCGATTGATGCTTATTCTTTTAGGACTACTTCCTAATGACTGTATGATGCTATTCTAGGGTTTGTTTGCTAACTTTGGATTCATCCTCTTGTCCGTCCGAAATATATTTGAATCTATTTAAGGTAAGGACAGTTGTTACCATATTAACATAGATTGCATAGATTTAGTTTCTAATTTGGGAACTACTTAGATTTGTTACTGTTATGATAGTTTCTATTATGATATGAATGATGTAAGTACAGTAGGATCTTATTTCCTTATTTACTTTATGTACTTGATCATGTATGAATACTTACTCATGTATGTTGTACATTCATTTGATCTTGTCTTATTATACTCTTTCATTTTATGAGATATCAGTCGTGGATGATATGACTGAATTATGATTGTGATTGTTTAGGTATGATTTGGGATTAGGGAATGTCCTTTCGACATTTCTGTCCTTGGACATCAATGGGAATAGTATGGGATATTTCCAATGTTGCCCTTTGACGCTTTCCCGGATTATTAATTGTCATACCTAGGATTTGTCTAGCAGTGTATGGCTCGGATATTCCCTGTTATATCAGACCCTATTCGGAAGGGTATTGAGACCGAGTAACCCGTGGTAGCAGTGGGGGTTTATAGGCGCTCAAGATTGGTAACCAATCTGTCACATCCTCCCAGCCGGTACCCTATCTGGCATACCCGAGAGTGTGATCCACAGCCTGAAGATCAGGTATCGAGTAATCAACCTCCCACATAAACAATAACATAATCATGAACAATAATAATCGAAGTGCGAAAGATAAACCATAGATCCAAATAAGGAAAGAATGAATCATATATAAATCAGAGTACTAAATATAATCAGAGTGTCTAAATCAGATAAGTAAAGTGAGGCGAAATCCCACTCTACAACCAGCGGAAAAGTAGTTCAAAAAGAGAATAAACAGGATAGGATCTAATCCCAATAGCAGGTACAAAAGGTAACTAAATTGTTCTCAATCTTATAGACAATATCCCTATAAGTATAAATCTCATAAATGGCACAAGGGCGCTTCCACTCTATGGTCGGACTAAGCATCGTACGGAGCATAACCACTCGCGGGATCTTCAGTGTAATTGTCGTAACCGCAATCACCTTCCTGGAGATATGCCTCTTCTCCTTGCGCTTCTTCATACGAGCCGTCATGATATTCAGAACCTGTAGAATAGTCTAACAAACATTGTACAATAAAGGAATGAGTTTCAAAGAAACTCAGTAAGGCAGTTAAATCCATAATAACATAAATTGCAGGATTACAAAACAAACATAGATGCAATATGGTATGAGACAAACAATGAATATATGAATCTAACTCTATATATGCTGGTCTCTATTGGCAAACATGCTTTAAGTCATAGCACCATACTTCTTTAGGAAAGTCTCAATCACTCATCATCAGTTGGTAATGGGCCCGGCATCCCTCGGGACATTCCATGGCTGGGGGTATAGGTCACCACTCTCTCACATCACCATTGCTCTAAGTACCGGCGCATGTCAGGGTTAAGCCTAGCCAAATGCAAGTCTTCTACTTAGTTACATCAAGTTAGATCCAGATACGTCCATTCCTCGTCCCTGACGATCCTTTCCGGTATCCTTCACACTAGAGTCCTCATAGTCCCTGACTACGGACTCATCAACCCTATTGGTCATCCACATAAGGTAAACGGGAAGCTCTCACGTCCTCTCACGGGTTGGTTACCGGTCTTGAGCGCCCGTGAGCCCAAGTCTATCCATATGCAACCCTACCAATAAATGGCCCCCACAATGTGATTCCTGTCCTCTCACGGGTTGGTTACCGGTCTTGAGCGCCCATGAATCCCCATTGCTACCACGGGTTGTTCGGTCTCAATACCCCCTCCGATTAGGGTCTGACATAATGGGACATCCTAGCCAAACACTACTAGACAGTCCTAAATATGTCATCCAACAGTTTAGGAAGGTGTCCAGAGGGCATCTCCGGAAACATCCCATAATATTCCCATAGTAGTCCTAGGACAGAAGTGTCAAAAGGACACCTCTCCTTTCCAAACCATACTTAAGCATACACAAGCATCAATTCATAACATCACATATATGGTAACTTCATATATGGAAAGAAATCAATAATTACAATCAACTTGTATATAACTGGTAAGTAAATCATACATGAGTCAATTCAATATAAATAAGTAATGCTACTGATATCAAGACAAGTACCACGGTAGTATAACATTATAAGAATCTAATTAAAGAAATAAATTAACAAGATTCAAATATAGAAACTAAGATATGCAATTTATGTTGTTAAAGAAGTAACCATCCTTACCTTTTATAACTTGCAAAGGAATCCTTAGAAATCAAGTAAGATCTTGACAAACTTGAGAAGAAGATCCTAAACAAGTGTATACAACATATTAGGAAATATCCCTAACAGAAAAGATACCAAAACATCCAAAACAGACCAATTCTGGAGTTGCTGTACTCATTGGTCGATTGGATTGGTCTATCGCCTCACTCGACCAATCGATCGACCAATGAAGACAGATAGCCTACAAAATCGAGTTTTAAGATATAAAATCCGAATTTGGTGGTTCAAAAGGGTACTAATCAAGGGGTAAACTACATTAGTAGTATCCTAACATATAGGGGACCTCAAAACACTAATCGAATCAAGTCTTCAAGATACAAATTAGGAAACAAAAAGTTACCATAATTAGATCAATCATGGTTCTTGAAGGATTCAAGATAGAAATCATAGACAAGAACAATAGGAGAATGAATCATTGATTCAGATAAAGATATCATGGAAGGCATACTTAGATCTTCAATAAAATAGACCTAAGAGCATAAATCTAAATAAGGAAACAAAACCTACCATATATGTAACTATCATGATTCATGAAGAAAGCATGGTATGGTAGAAGAGAAACAACTAGAGATTGATAGATCATGGATCATGAAAAGAAAACACAGCAATTGACTACTAACATGATCAATATAGTAGATCTAAGAAGATCAGAATTCAAATCAAAAGATAAACAAAGACAAGATCATGATTTGATCATGATTCCTTCAAAAGCTTGCAATGATCATGGTTAAGATCATTGCATTAGCCATTAATCCTTAGGAAGAACATGAGAGACAAGTCCAGAGATGTTTGCAACAGAGAATGCAGCATCTCCTCTACTGTCTCAACTCAAAAAGGAAAGAAAAACAGAGATGGAGGAGAAGAAGAGAGTGTAGTCATACCTTTGATGCAAAAGGAAGAGTTTTGACGAAGATTCGTCAAGAAAAACACCAAGGATGCAAGGGAGATGACTTGCAGAGGTCTTTGGTTCGTTCCAAAGAGTTTGGAGGCAGAAAATACGAAGTAGACTCGAGATTGGACTTAAATAGAGCAAGCAAGACCTAATTGCCAAAGACAGAACCCATTGGTCGATTGGATTGGTCGACTGGTCCAGTCGACCAATCAGTTCAGCAACTCCTAAACAGGGAATTGAAGACCCAGATCAAATCCAATCCTAAAGGGGTTTTGCACACATATCAAGTGACTTACCTATTAGGTAGAAATGCCTTCAAACCATGATAGAGAGCACTCCAAGTCCATCAACTAATCCGATCTTCATCAAGATTCAATTTCCATAAATAGAACCTCATCATCAACTCTCATGGATTCAAAGCCAGACACCAAGTCCTCCACTGGGATGGCCCAAAGCTGACTTCTTACTTTACTTCGGGTCACTGGACCTACAAATAACAAGGTTTTTGGGTCAAGGTTAGGGCTGGGTTTTACACAATCCATGAGGGGACATAGATCACATTGTGGATAGTCTTGAGAGGCCATTTATTGGTAGGGTCGCATTTAGTAGACTTGGGCTCATGGGCGTTCAAGACCGGTAGTCAACCCATGAGAAGACATGAGAACTTTCTGTCTATTACTTGTGGATGACCAATAGGGTTAATGGGTCGCATTTAGTAGACTTGGGCTCATGGGCGTTCAAGACCGGTAGTCAACCCGTGAGAAGACATGAGAGCTTCCTGTCTATTACTTGTGGATGACCAATAGGGTTAATGAGTCCGTAGTCCGAGTTGGTTGTAGCCATAGGATACGCTGACTCTAGTGTGAAGGATACCAGAAAGGATCGCCAGGGGCGAGGAATGGACGTATCTGGATCTGAGTTGATATTACTAAGTAGATGATTTGCATTTGGCTAGGTTTTACCCTGACATGCGCCAGTACTTAGACCAAACGGTGATGTGAGAGAGAGGTGAATTAAACCCCCAGCCATGGATTGTCCAAGATGGATGAAGGACCCTTTGCCAACCGAGGATGAGTGAATTGAGACCTACCCAAAGAAGTATGGTGCTATGACTTAAAGCATGTCTGCCTATAGAGACCAGCACATGCATTGTTTGTTTCATATCATATTACATTATGCTATGTTTATGCTATCATGTTATTTATGCTATTATGGAATAACTTGCTTTACTGGGTTTCTTTTGAAACTCACTCCTTTTGTCCAATATCTTTTGTTAGACTACTCTACAAGCATTGATGACTATAAAGGCCAATATGAGGAAGCGCAAGCTGAAGAAGCGTACTACACGCAAGGTGTTGGCAACTATGAAGATTACGTTGATGATCCCTCGAGTGATCATACTTTGTACCATGATTAGCCCTACCGTGGAGTGGGAGCATCTGAGCGTGATTGATGAAGTCTATGTTTACGAAGACGTTCTTTATAAAGTAGAATAGACATCATGCTTAGTTTGATTATATCTTTCTTTCTTGTCTTTAGAACCAATTGTAATCTTCTTTTGACTTTCTACATTCTACTGTACTCGTGGAGTGAGATTCCGCCTCACTCTACATTTTGATTATATATATCTATTGGTATCATTTCCGCACTTTGATGATTATTTCGTTACTTTGCTTTGATTCATTTAAATAATATTGTTAACTTTGATTTAGTCTTGTTCTTGATTATATTATTGTGAATGTGGGAGGTTGATTTCCTCGATACTGGATCTTGTGGACTGTGGATCACACACTCGGGTATGCGAGATAGGGTATCGACTAGGTGGATGTGACACTTGTGCCGTAGTGGGCACGGGCTAGTTCTCGACATAAAGGATGAAGCCTACATGGTAACTCCTGAAGAGACCGACTGTGAGATGACTCTAGTCGATGAGCATGAACCGAAGAGTGTGGAGAAAGCTCTTGCAAAGACAAGCTCAAAGGAATGGTTGAAAGCGATAGAGGAAGAGTTGGAGTCGATGAAAGTCAATCACGTCTGGAACTTGGTTGACTTACTGCCAAGCCAAAAAGTAATTGGGAACAAGTGGGTTCTTAAAATCAAGAGGAAGGCAGATGGATCTATTGAGAGATTCAAGGCTCATTTAATGGCTAAGGGCTACACCCAATGAGAAGGTGTTGATTATGAGGAAACTTTTTCCCCTGCGGTTAGGTTTGCCTCCATCCACCTCATACTCGCCATTGTTGCTCAATTGGACTTGGAGCTTTATCAGATGGATGTAAAGACTGTTTTTCTCAATAGAGAACTTGAGGAAGAGATCTATATGGATCAACATCAAGGCTTTGAAGCTAATGGACTAGAGCACAAAGTGTGCAAGCTCAAGAAATCCATATATGGCTTAAGAAAACATCTAGACAGTGAATGTGTGCTTCCACCCAACTATGATAGAAAATGATTTTTCCATGCTTGAGGAAGACCATTGTGTTTACACCTAGAGATATGATAGTAATTATGTCATTTTGACACTATATGTAGATGACATACTCAAGGTTAGCAATAGCAAGGAGCTATTGGAAACTATTAAGAAATGGTTGTCCTTCGTATTTGATATGAAGGACATGGGTGAAGCAAGCTATGTGCTTAGTGTCAAGATTGTTAGAAATAGGCAAAAGAGATTACTGGGTTTATCTCAGGAGACCTATATTAACAGTGTCTTGACGAGATACCAGATGCACAACTGCAAACCAATAGATACTCTAGTGGAGAAGGGTTTGCATTTGAGCCTTGATATGGGTCATAAGACTCTAGAGGAGAAAACCAAGATGGAAAGAGTTCCATATTCTAATGTAGTGGGTAGCCTTATGTGACATCCAGCCCAAACCTAGCCCGGGATACCCTATTTGTTTTGGGATAAAGAAAGACTTGTTTAATGTTAGACCTTGAAGTTGGACCTTGATTTCAATGTTGTTATCCTTAAAAGCCTTAGGAGGCCATATCCGGCCTTATCCTTACCCTGACCCGGCCCGGAATTTGTATTGTCTGTTGATCCAATGACCCGAAGTGGTGGGAAAAGTCCTTGTATACCCTTTTGGTTGATGATTTGGTGTCGGAGCCCAAGCCCATGGACATTGACGATGATGCCCCTCACTTGAGAGCGTTGTCAGTGTTAGTTTTGAATCTGCGCACCGAAGAGGGGTGAATTAGTTGGTAGACCTAATGAACACCTGTGCACAATCCAAAAGTATTTCCCGAAACTAGACTTCTTGATGGACTTGTAGGAGAAAACCCCACCCAATTTGACCCCATATAGCCCTCCAAATCCCTGTCCGAAGTTGCTGAACTATGTCTGGAAAATCCTGCTTGCGCATCGAAGAAGGTGAGCTTAGTTGGTAGACCTAATGAACTCCCATGCTTGATCCAAAGGTATTTCTGGAAACTAGACTTCTTTATTGACTTGTAGGAGAAAACCTCACTCAATTTGACCTTGTATAGCCTTCCGAATCCCTGTTCGAAGTTGCTGAACTATTCTTGAGAATTCTGTTGAAACTGCTGTTGGTCGATACTATTGGTCGATACTATCAACCAAAGGTATCGACCAAAACAAGCCCAGAATCGTGAAAAAGATACTGTTTGGATATTCCTTTGTCCTTTTAAGTGAAACCTCGAACCTAAATCATTATTTCACTCATTTCAACATCTGAGAACGTGGGAAAGCTCCTCTAAGCCTCCTCCTTGGCTTGGGTGATGATCTTCTACAAGAATCATTGTTTCTCTTCTCTAATCTCTTCTCCAAGGTATGTAATCTCTCACTCTCTCTCTAATCTACTTCTACCTCATCTTGTTCTTGCTACTGAGTTCGTGGAGAAGGTGCTGCAACCTTGCAACCACCTCTTCTACAAGCTCTCTTGGGTTGATTAAACCTCTCTTCATTCTTTCCATGCTATGATTCTCATACATGATGTTCTTGCTTTCTTATTTTGATTTTCCTCTTCTTTACAACATGAATTCATCTCTTAATCTGATTTTCTCTTTCAATTAGGTCTGATTATATGTTAGTAATTGTCTATATTCTGCTGCTCATCATTCTATTGATTAAATTCCTAAGTTCTCTTGCAATTGTAATGGTTTTCATTGAAGAACATGGGTCTTGCAAGTTTGAACCTAGGACCTCAAATTGGGGGTTTTCAATCCGACCATTGGAGCATGTTAATTCTTTCTACGTAGTCTCCTGCTACTGTTCTTAAGCATCCCTCCAAGTTTCATATCGATCCGAGACCCGGAAGACCCATTTTTAGCCAAAACCCAAAAATCCCATTTTGTTGTCCAAGACTCGTTGGTCGATACTATTGGTCGATACCATCAACCCAATGTATCAACCAACAAGGTTGCTTGTCGAAACTTTTGCCCGCTTTTGATCCGTTCGATCTCCGATTGTTTTGATTTCTTCTCTAATCCTTCATATATGTTTGTTTAGGGTTTTAAGACTATAATTGGACCATTCTCTTGTGACTTCGGATCATCTTCTTCACAATTTGAGGTAAGGATGGTTATTGCCATATAACATAGACTCGTATGACTTTTACACTGTTGTTGGTAACTTAGTAGACTTAACTTATTAATTGATTTTAGACATCATATGACTACTTGTAGTTACCTTATGACAAGTAACACCATGCTTAATTACTTGATTTATCATGTTTACTTATTCTTGTCATTTATTTATATACTTGTATTATGAGATGTTATGACATGTTTTCAATATGATAATGTATTGTTGATATGTAATGGATGGAAATAAGCATGTGATTGCTTAGGTATGATTTGGGATTGGGGAGTGCCCTCTCGGGTACTTCGTCCTTGGACATCGGAGGGAATAGTATGGGATGTTCTCCGAAGATGCCCATCGACGCTTTCCTGGATCATTGGATGACATACATAGGACTTGTCTAGATGTATGGCTAGGATGCCCTGTCATATCGGACCCGAATCGGAAGGGCATTGAGACCGAACGACCCGTGGTAGTAGTGTGGATTTGTGGGCGCTCAAGACCGGTAACCACTCCGTGAGAGGACATAAATTGCATTGCGGATACCCGGAAGGGGCCATTTATTGGTAGGGTTGCAAATGGCTAGACTTGGGCTCACGGGCACTCAAGACCGGTGAAATGATCCGTGAGGGGACGTGAGAGCTTCCCGTTTACCATTTGTGGATGACCAATAGGGTTGATGAGTCCGGTGAGTAATATCCGTGACTCTAGTGTGAAGGATACCGGAAAGGATCCCGAGAGGGGAGGAATGGACGTATCTGGAACTCGACATGATATGACTAAGTAGATGACTTGCATTGGGCTAGGCTTTACTTTGACATGCGCCAATACTTAGACCAAATGGTGATGTGAGAGAGTGGTGACCGAAACCCCCAACCATGGATTTGTCCGAGAGGGATGCGGGACCCAACTTCCCCCGGTGATGAGTGACTGAGACTACCTAAAGAAGTATGGTGCTATGACTTAAAGCATGTCTACCATAGAGACCAAAGCATACTTAGAGTTAGAATCATATTTGCATCTTATGTCTCATATCATCCGCATCAGTTCATGATTGATATCATATGGCTTATGTATTATGGAATAACTTTCCTTGCTGAGTTCTTTTGAACTCACTCCTTTTTGCAACATATTTTGTTAGACTTTCTGCAGGTACTCCTACTGTTGACTGTGACGGTCAACACTTTGAGGACTAAGTTGGTGACTCATACCACTTTGGCTACGGTGACTACATCGGTGAAGGCTATCAATTCAAGACTCATATTTGTCAGGAGTAGATCCGGCCTGGCTTAGTTTCTTATGATTATGTTATTGAGGAGACATTGTATAAGTTAGAAGAAACTGTAACTTAGTTGCTTACCTTTTTATTTTCCTTCTTTGGAGATTTGGTTGTAAACTTTACCTTATTTCGATCTACCTTCCGCACAGTTGTCTTTTGATTTGGTATTTGTTATTCCGCACTCTGATGTTCGTTGTGATCCTTCTGTGATCATTTCTTAACTTTTATTATTAGATTACTTGAATACTATAAATTGTTCTTGCTTTTGATTATATTATTGTGATAAGTGGATATGATCGTTCCTAAACTGGATCTGTTGGGCTGTGGATCACTCCCAAGTAACCCAGATAGGGTACCCCCTGGGTGGATTTAGGGCGGGATGTGACACCTTATGTACGCTATGATGTGCACTAGACCAGATATTTGTTATGCAATGTGTTTGGTTAGTCGGTACCAATCAAATCCAGGCATAGAGCACTGAAAAACAGTCAACAGGATATTGAGATATCTCAGAGGAACGAGTAACTACATGTTGTGTTACCAAGGATTGAATTTGCGGTTAGTTAGCTATAGCGATGTTGAACTGGCTGGAGACATTGATGAGCGCAAATCAACCTCTGGATATGCTTTCTTGTTGAATGGCAGGGACATTTTGTGGTGTAGCAAGAAGCAGACTTGTATATCACTCTCAACCATGGAAGCAGAGTATGTGGCATGCTCAGCTGCGGTTCAAGAGGCTGTTTGGCTGAGGAGATTCCTACGATATACTGGATTTGTGTTGACATCCAAAAAGGTTGCCCTTGTCTACTGTGATACTATGGCAGCTCTTAGTTATGTCAAGGATCCCAAGTATCATGGGAATACCAAACATATACAGTTAAGATATCTTTTTGTTAGAAACATTATATCAAGGAAGAAAGTTGTAATTAAGCACATATCTACTAGTCAAATGGTAGCTGACCCCCTTACCACACCAATAGCCAATGATGTTTTTATTTCTCATATAAAATCCCTAGGCTTGCGTAGATTATGACTTACTTTTATACTGAAACTTTCTTATTATTGAGTAATATGAGTTCATTCCAGTATCTATTTTTCACTTTCTGTGTGATTGTACTCTTCTAGCATAAAACGAGATATGTCAATCAAGGCAAGAGAATGGCTCACTCACACGAACATTCGCCTCTGGCGCCTTGGAGGCGAGCAGAGATGAGACAGATTGTGAACGACTTTGTGTAGGTCAATTCATAATCATAATGTCACTTTGATTTGGAATCAAGATGAGTTTCTCTACTGTGAAGAGAATCGACATGAATGTTCTCACTATTCATGTTGCTTATAGGAGCAAGGTGTGAGTACTTTATGTGGCGCTATGGTGGCGACAATAAAGAAACTCAGGTTAGGCGCAAGAGGTTGCAACTAGACTAAGACCTGTATGGTGTTGAGAGAGACATACGTTCTATTGTGTAAAGAATGTTCTACCATAGCACATATATCATACTATGTGTGCTTAGCGATCATTGGAAATGAGATGATGGATCCCTGCTCCTTTCATTGTGTGAGTCTTGGACCTTATGGTCCATTAGTGTTATTAGTGACTTTCGACAACATCATGAAACGAAGGGTTGATGTGGCTACTTTGGGGTGTTACTCATGGTCATGATTGATTTGACCTAAAGGGGTATTACCGGGAAAGGAGTCAATCCTAAGTGTAGTGATGGTTTGGGGTGAAAGGAAATGTTTGATTCAATTGCACCTTAAAAGTATTTGTTGGCGCCAACTATATGTGTTACAATAGTGAACATTTTAAGGACAAGAATGTGATCTCTCAGAGGGATCAAGATACCTTTAGTGTAGTGAGTTTGAATAAACCTAGGACGTTGTGGTATACTAATGCTTATTTAATGTGTTTCTTTGAGTGATGTGCCATTCGGCCTTCTTGGGAAGGTTTTTAGTTTGGGGCTCACGCGTGCAGGTATATCACCGGTCGCACAACCCATTTGCCAATATGACTTGTGGATGTTGGTGTCTGGGACACGAGATTTATGTATCTGGGATACATAGCAGAGAGGTCAAAATATGTATATCTTAAATATATGTGTATCTGGGACACACTGTGATAGAAAGATTGAATGTGTATATTTGGGATATGCGTGTGTGTCTGGGACACATTGAGAGATTAACAATTGCCCTTGTGCAAGTGGGAGATGTTAGGTTTTATTAATAACAATATGCCTAAGGGAAAAATTGAAAACTCACTTTTAGGGCGGTTACAAAATATAGGGTTATATATTTTGATAACTATCATATCACTTGGGTGATCAAATTATCGATTACGTGAAATGTTACAGAAAGGCGGCTCTCTCTCTCTCTCTCCCTCTCTCTAGAAGGTTCTGTGTGGATTTTCCCCTACTCTTGATCTTCGTTTACTTCCATCCTCAAAGCATTTGAGTTGTAGAATACATTCCTTGTTCTCGTGATTGTGGAATCAAACTGGTGACAGGTTTGCGGAAGAACAAGAACATGGATCCAAATTAACTTCCATTGCGGTAATTCTATTTTCGAAAAGCGAATCCAAGTAAGTATGTTTCCCCTTCTATTATCGAACAGAGATATATAGAGTTTTACCTACAGCTAGAATAGACACATACTTGGGTGAAGGGTTTGAACTTCATGTATGTTACTTACAGGAGTGCTCTTCAAATTCAACTCTGTGAAGACATTGTAACCATCGCAAGTTCTCAGAGGCCAAACTAAGCCTGGGACTGCACCGGAAAATCATTCATTTCGATTTGGTTAATGATACTAGAGCCAAAGGCTTCCTAAGTAATATGATTAATAATTAACATTGTCGACAAAACACCCAGAAAGATATCATAAAGCAGAGCTAGATCTTATGGCACTTAATACAAATCTACAACTATCAACCTTATATACATTCCTTCAAATCATACATCCATACAACAAAAAAACAATAACCAATAAGCCTTTGTCCCAACTAAATGGGTTCGCTATATGGATTCTTGTCTTCCAACCAGCTCTGTTTGAGGCCAAACAAGAAAACTTCAATAGCTCTGGGAACTTCTTTGCCTTCACTAGCCGGCTGCCATACGTAACAAAGACAAACAATCGACAGGTGAGATAAAAGCTCAGCAAATAAAACATACTTAACCACACTAACATTCCACTCAGTTTACATGAAATATCTGCACATTGAAAATACTTCCAAAATTTTTTTTTTGTACAAGGCGTTTTTTATATACAGGGATAGGGATATTACATATGCTGCCGGTAGGAGTTGAACCCATAAATATTAATTCATCAGTTAATGACCAATTAGCAATCATGGTTCTTTCATCTTTAAAATGGATAGAGACTTTGCGAGTGTCATTCATTTCACACTCACCTCACCAAATGATTAGCTGGCCCTAGTCCAACTCTAACCTCCTTGTTCATTGATATAGCCTTAACTGGTAGTTTCTCAAGATCAAGTGTTACCTCGTATCCTACTACCTCACACTTGGTTCGTTGGCTTAGTCTCAACTCCTCAATCACTGGCTCTAGGCTTAGCCTCAACTCCTCAATTACTGGCTCTAGCCAAATCCCTTTGCTGAAGACTAGGTATCATTGAAATTTCATTTCACATTCCATCTTTGTCATTACCATAGTTTTCCATTCTCATTCCTTATTTTCATGTTCACTATATATTCCTCCTCATATGAATAAATATAGCATTTCACGAAGCAGATATTCATTCACACAGTACCACAGCTCAGGTCATTTCATCGCATTAAGGCATTACTTATAGGTCTAATTGTTAAGACTCAAATACAAGGAACTCTTCTTCTAAATAAAGAATGATAAGAGTCTATCTTTAAAGAAGAATCCCAAGGACTCAAGATCTTGTCTTTAACCTGAACTAGACTCCTAACTAACCAAGACTCTGAAAATTACAAAGAAAATTCTGAAAATTAAAATCAGCAACTAACTAGGGCCGAGATGGACCAAACCCCCGAGGGTTCGGCCAGCCCTAGGTGCGCCACTTTGGAGTGGCCTAAGGGCCCACTCCAGGGGTTCGGCCAGGGACTGAATTCTGGTTCACACCAATGCCACTCAAATTTCTCCCTGCTCAGAGAATTAACATCCGCACAGTTGGACTATGGATTTTCCCTTCGAGATCTCTTCTCAATCTCTTTTCCTGCTCACAGTCAAAGAAACACACCACGGAAACACTAGCATAAAGAAGAAAAGAACCTCACCTTGGAAACTCTATACACAAATTTCATGGTAGAAATTGTAATTCCCCCTTGCCCAAAATGCTTCTTTCAATAACGCCCTTGAAGGATCCTCATCCACTACCAATCTAACCAATAGATAAGATAACTTCCTAAGATAGCTTTCTCTTAATTTCACCTGACAAAATCACAAGAACCAAACTTGACACTGGAATTGGACAAATAAACCTGATTAAACACATTATTCCCAAGCTCCTAAATTGAACCAACTCAAGCAATACATTGCATGACCAAATTAAACCATTCAATTGTACAAAATCTCACCAACAAGAAAAAGATCAGTCAAACAAAACCTCGCAAGAAAGTTTTAGCATAAAACAACCATCAAGAAAAGAAAAAAAAAAAATATATATATATATATATATATATAATAGATGACGAGCACAACACATGGATCAACTAAATAATCCATAGAATAATATATAAAACAATAACCACCATCCGCAATCAATAAAACCAGCTTTCTCCAACTTCACGAAATCCAAACTGCCAAAGTAGATAAAGAAATAATGTCAAATAACAGACTGGAATGTGGGGCAGTACAGTGGCAATGTAGCTAAATCATAACACCTCAGAGACAAAGATCAACACCGAGAAGTGCATGGTGCATGCTTCTAACCCTGTGCTTTTAGCCTCAGAAACAGTTTGCTGACACATACAAGATCTTTGCCACCCACCCTTTTTATTTCACACAGAAATAAAAAATTTCAAGTCTGAGGTACACCGACCACAAGTGCTCTGCCATTTAATACCCTAGGTGTAATTTTCCCTAAAAATAAGAGAACGTCACTACAACCTGAGCAGGTTTGACCTTGCCAAGTCACCTGGTTTTCTGAAGGGAAAGTCACATCTGCAAGCCTGGTTTCCAGCTAGTACAACAAAACCAAGGATAGTATTTCCCTAGAATAGTTGAACTTTTCCCAACATGTTTGCTCTCACCTGTCCAACCAAAGAATCACATTCCTGACACTTAATTTTTCTATTGTTTTCCATCTC
Source organism: Hakea prostrata (assembly GCF_041222555.1). Taxonomy (NCBI): domain Eukaryota; kingdom Viridiplantae; phylum Streptophyta; class Magnoliopsida; order Proteales; family Proteaceae; genus Hakea; species Hakea prostrata. The sequence continues at coordinate 35,325,111 of NC_142608.1, forward strand.
CCACATCATAAGGGGTAACCAACCCGACATCTTCCCCCTAGAACGCATACAACTTTTTTTCCCCTTTCTTTCGGGGGGGGGGGGGGTCTGGAAACCACTCTCCCTCGTTCATATCTGAAAAAAATACATAGTGGTTTCATATGACGAGAATAATTCACAGCATTTGATCATTTATCCAATTTAGCAAAGTTTATATACCCAAATATTTAATCTATAGCACTACAACAACAAGAAGGAAGACTTGTCCCAACTAAATGGGGTCAGCTACATGGATTCTTGCTTCCAACCAGCTCCGTTTGAGACCGTACTAGATACAAGGCCAAAGCTATGCATATCCTTTCTCACCACCTCTCTTAGATTATCTTAGGTCTGCCCCTAGTTCTTCCAACTCCTTCAATCTGGATTAAATAACTTCTACGAAACTAAGGGGGCCTTATAGGATGAGGAGAGAGTAAACATACTTCACATCCAGCCTAATAGAAGAGCAGCAGAGAAACTTGAGGAAAGCCACAGAAACAACATAATGACTTCAGAAAAAAACAACATAATGACTTCAGAGCATCAAGATGTTGAGTTCTAAAGCAAGCAGTTTGCTCTTTCAGCCACTTATAGTCCATCCTCTAGTATTTAAATAACATCCTCCCACGTCAACTAAATTCAAGGCCCATAAAGGTTTTAGGTCATTATACAAAAGGGAAAAGCAAATGATAAGTAAGAATTTAGTCCCAGTGTGGCAAAAGTAAGGTTTGGAATGACATAATAACCTCTTACAGCATCAGAAAGTCTCCGCCATGCTGAAACAGTTTCTCCTACAAGATTGAAACCGATAAAAATATCCACCAAAATAAGTTCATGCTCACTCAAGTGCCAGAATAAGGACAGCGATGAGGACTCAGTTAGACAACAGTTTCAAGATTCAAATTAGAAACAGTATCGAGATTCAAATTAGAAACAGTATCGAGATTCAAATTAGAAACAGTTTCGAGATTCAAATTAGAAACTTGGACAGAATTGAAAGGTTACAGTTCTAAACAAACCAAGGCTACAAAACTTGATCAAGTTGGAGTGTATTGAAGCTTTGTAAGTAGATGAAATGCTCTGCTAGTTGAATAAGATTCCAATGGCTTGACTGTGAAATATAACTCAAACACCAATGTAGCAACTTAAAGTAACCCAAAATTCTAGGGTTTAAAGATTTGAGATAAATCCCTAAAACTGGTACTCTAGGATCCTCTCTCTATGAATCAGCAGTCTTCTAGGGCAGTCGATGCTTGTAATTGAAGACTTCTTGGAGGAATTAGGGTTTCAAGGAAAGGGAAATGCCCTAAAAGGTTCGGCCAGGTGTGGGAATAATTAAGATTCAGATCGGGTGTATACGGTTGGGATAGGTTTTACGAGGTTTTAGGGTTGGATCGAGTAAGTTTTAGGGTTTGGCTGCTGCTGCACTTAAGTTCCAGAACTGAATATTTAAGTTAGGGCTTAGGCAAGACTTCTGTAGGGGTTCAGACGGTCTTAGGATGTTGCAGTTGTTAGTGTTTTATAATTTCAGGTTAAGTAGGATAAGTTAAGGTCAGTCCTAGATGGGTTACAATGTGTTTGAAGAGTCCTAAAGGGTTTGAGATTCTCAGATTGGGCTAGGGTCTGGGTCGAGTGTTAGAGAAGGGGTGGAGATGCTACTCCTAAAAGAGGAAAGCAATTGGAGTTGGGGTTAGCAGATATAGGAGTTCTAGTTCAATCAGGGTTGAAGATGAATTGCAGAAAATTCTGCAACCTAATGAATGATGGCATGATGGAGGACCTAAAGTAGGACTTGGGTCTAGGGAAGGGTGCAATCCAAAGTGGAAAGGGAGGGGAGTGACAGGATTAGGGGATCTAAGAGTTCTATTGGGAGAGGGATGCTGCTATCGCTGGTTAGGAGGGGATGGGGGAGCCAGCGGATGGGTTAGGGAAGGGGGGGAGAGGATTAGGAAGGGCTGGGGTGGTTGTTTACTTACTTGGAGTTGAAGTAGGCTGCTGGTAGGGTTGAACTGCTACTGGAATTGAAGATTAATTGCTGAAATTGCAGAATAAAGGTTGAAATTGACGACGATAAACACTCAAACTCCACTGTGGCCATCCCAAAAAGACCATGCCTTACTTGCCTCTAAATTCATAATTTTATTAATCAATTATAACTTTAAAATTACATAGCTGGAGGTTATCGCCTTCAAATAAGAAATAGAAAAGGACTCTAAATTGGTAAACCAACTAGAACTCTAATTGGCTTATCTAAAACTAACTCAACTTCAACTACTACTCAACTACTTTGACATAAAAAATAAAAATAAATAAATAAATAAAACAACTCTTTGATTAACTCTAGAGGACTCCAATCCAAATTCTAAGAATAGATATGGAGTCGTTTAAAATAAGGAGATTAATATGGACCCAAATTGTGGGATCCCAGCATCTCTAAGAATCTCACCAAGGCTAGGACTCTTAAAATGGAAAAATACTAATTAGAAAAATAGGACCCCAGGAAATTTGCAAAACTACCAAAACACCCCTGGTGTTGACTGAAATTCTCTAGGTTGCTGGTGGGGCTGTAGGGCACTGGCAAACCCTTTGGACCCTCCTTAGGTGGTCCTGGAAGCTGCTTACATCACAACTAGGTGCTGTAGACTAAAATATACAGCAGAATGAAACCAGGTTTGGAGAGAATGGCGATCATCCCAATTAAGGATTCCAACAATAGTTCAACACAGAAAGAGTAGTTCACTACATACATTCCTCTAAGTTTGACCCATTCTGAATCCCTCTACATCCTAAACCCATAACTTTAAAATCTAACCCATATTACCCACATCAACCAACCTTATTTCAATCCTCCAAAAACACTCTGGTGAAGAAGTCATTATTCTTAAGGTTGCATTCTAACTTGACTACTCACACCTATAACTCCATCCTACCATTGGGTTCTCAAATCAAACAGTAACCTTAGGGGCCTCTTTTGAATTTACCCTATTTTACCCAATAACTTCCCTTTTCTTGAACCCATTTGAGTTTGTTTTGACAAGATCTTCGCCATTGGCCCCCATTCAATTGAGGCTAGATCAAGAAACCCAAGGGAGAGAAGAGAAATAAAAGAGAAAGTTACTCACCCAAAAATAAAACAAAATAACATAAAAATAAAAATAGAAATAACAGAGAAAGCCTCCAGTAAGACCTTTGAAGATCATCTTAAAGCCAGTAATTATTTTGCTCTATTTGAAAGGTTCTTCAAATACATCAAGCTCCATCAAAAGTACTTAGTTTTTAGTTTTTTACATGGTCCTAAGAGGAGAAAGTGTCTTAAACATGAACCCTAGAAGACTACCTTCAAGCAAGGACATTGATGGTTTCTCAAGGGCTTTAAGCACCATCAATGGTTTGTGTTGAAAGAAGAGGTTAAGAACCGCAACAACAAACAACCTAGACTAGGTGTTTGACTATAGGCTAGTGTCCTTGAAATTGCCTGAGTCATTATTTGCGCTGTATTGGGAGCGATTTGTATTGTGTAATTGGGGCAAATCATATAAGACATTTTGTTAAATGTATCTAGGTGCCCACTATGGCTTTGCCAAAGAAGAGCCAAAGCTCCTTGGTAATTGAGCTACTTAAAGCCAGGTGTTATAGCATCTTCATAGTTGTGACCACTGAAATTGGGCAAGACATGGGAAAAGCACCAAAAAGCGGATCATCCACATTAATCACAGATCACAGTAATCAACATAAGATGAACACACAAAAGGGGGGAAGGGCATAGGCAATAACTTCAAACCAAGAAAACATATAAATGGTTAAGAATCTCACAATTGCTGCATTTCTTCAACTTCTTCCGTTTAATGTTACATTCATCTCTACCAGGTCCAACAATTTTATAATCTTGTAAGGGATGATATTTCAAAGAACTTAACTCTTCCTTTGAAACATCAAGTCTCTTCTGCTGATCTTTCTGCAAGAAACCATAAGCAAGATCTTAACCAAAATCTACTAGATTTTTACAAAATACGAAAAATAGTGCAAGCTCATTACTTACATAGGCCTTATCAAGAGCAGATATCTGTTGCTTACAAAGCCTAACCCCCCCCCCCCCCCCCCCCCCCCCCCCCCCCCCCCCCCCCCCCTCTCCCTCCCCCCCCCCCCCCCCTCCCCCCCCCCCCCCCCCCCCCCCCCCCCCCCCCCCCCCCCCCCCCCCCCCCCCCCCCCCCCCCCCCCCCCCCGCTTCCTTCCCCCCCCCCCCCCCCCCCCCCCCCCCCCCCTTTTTTTTTGGGGGGGGGGGGCCGAAGCCGCCCAACACAAAAGCCTTTTCCCAACTAAATGGGCGGCTACATGGATTCTTGCCCTCCAATCGGTTCGTTCAAGGCCATGCTAGTCAGGCCGCATCATATCCTTTCTCACCACTTCTCCTAAGGTTATCTTAGGTCTACCCCTAGCTCTTCTGTTCCTTCAATTGGTTATATCACTTCTCCGCGAGCATTTATGGTCTCCGTTGCGGGCCGTGCCCCTCACGACTTTCTCTGCTATCACTTATGGAGCCTCCCCCACTCTAATTGATCGTTTCTTATCTTATCCATCCTGTTTTGCCACTCATCCATCTTAGCATCCTCATTTCTGCTCCCGGTTTATCTATATGATTCTTCTTCGCCCCCTCGCCCGCATCATGCTGGTCGGCCGTCCTTTTTTCCTTGCTTTAATGGAATACGCCGATCACATAAGACCCCGGATGCACCTCTCCCTTCATCCACCCTATTTTATTCTTTGGGAACCTCATCTTCTAAATCACCTCTTTACTATGATTGAACCTAGGTACCTAAACAATCACTCGAGGAATCTCTTTATCTCAGTATCACCACTTCATCATCCCCGATCATGGCTAAGTTCAAACTAGATATTCTGCTTCATCTACTGTTTGCCTTTTGATTCCAAAGCTACTCTCCATGATTCTAATTTGGTATTAATCCCCACTTGGGTCTCATCTCACCTATCATCCCGCTCCCGGGGCCTCATCTTGTGTCTTTGGTTAATTCATCCATTACCGGCAAATAGATATGGGCTTGTTACCCTTGTGTGCCCAACTGTTTCGGGATTCATTCTTTGTCCCCCCCGTTCTACACTAGTCACCGAACCATCATCATATCCTTAACTATTCTACATATTTCTTGCACACTTCTTTCTCTGTACTTGCCTTCGCTCTAGGGACTCTATCATGCTTTTCAGATCATATACCATATGAAGGTCTTTCCTCATTCTCTATACCTTTCCATGTCTCCTAATTAGTATAGCCTCCGTTGAGATCTTCCCGGCATAAACCCAAATTGGTTCTCCGTAACTATAGTTAGTGTCTCACCGGGTTTCAATTATTCTCTCCCATAATTTCATCGTATGGCTCATCAATTTAATGCCTCTATAGTTATTACAACTTTGAATATCTCCTTTATTTTGTAATTGGAACCACAACACTTCTCCTCCAATCATCCGGCATTTTCCCCGTGCTCATAATCTTATTAAACAACTTAGTCAACCAAACTAGTCCATGGGTTCCTAGCTCTTCCATACTTCAATTGGGATTTCATCGGACCTTGTGTCTTGCCGAGTTTCATCCTCCTTAAAGCTTCTTTTACTTCGGACATCGAAATTCTACGAATATAAGTTCGGACACCGTGCCTTGGTGAAAGTGTAATCGTCCGAACCATAAGTGCTTGAAGATGCTCATTTAGTAAACTAGAGAAATAGGTTTCCCATCTTTCTTAATATCCTCCTCACAAACTAATACTTTACCATCTCCATTTTTAATACATCTAACATGGTCAAGATCTCTACTCTTCCTATCCCTCATCTTAGCTATCTTATAAATAGATTTTTCCCCTCCTTTGTGCCCAACTTATTGTATACTCTTCATCTTCCTTTCCCTTGCTTTTCCCCCATTTTCTTAGCTTCATTTCTATCTAACCTATACCTTTGAAGATCCTCAACATCCTTAGTTCTTTGCCATGTCTTAACTAGCTTTTTATTCCTAATGGCAGCTTGAACCTCACTATCCCACCACCCGCTCTCATGAATGGTCTTTCCTTTTGATTCACCTAGACATCTTTAGCCACTTTCTTAATACACATAGCCATCTCATTCCACATTGCATTGGTTCCCCTTTAATCCCATTTCCTTGTTTGCTACTTCATTCGAAGGTTTGGTACTCTCCTTTCAAATTCCACCATCTTATTCTCGGGATGTTTACCTTGGACCTTTATATGTTCTTGGGACTAGCACATATCCAAGACCACAGTCTATGTTGTGCGTTAGCTTTCCCCGGTATCACCTTGCAATCCTTGCACAACAATCTATCGGTCCTTCAGTTAGGAAGAAATCTATTTGGCTTCTATGCTGTCCACTTTTGAAAGTAATTAAATGCTCATCTCTCTTTTGAAGTAAGTATTTATAATAGATAGATCAAAAGCAGTAGCAAAATCCAAAATTGAAATCCCCGCATTCCTTTCTCCAAACCTAACCTCCATGACCTCTCATATCCTCTTTGATCTTTTCCAATTGTCCATTTAAATCACCTCCTATGATAATCTTTTCTCCTGCATTCCTTGCGATCCGCCCATTTTTCCCAAAATTCTAGCTTTAGACTTTCATCTAGTCCTACTGAGGTGCATGTGCACAAATTATATTTACTGAACTCTTTCTCCATTACAAGCTTGATAGCAATAATCCTATCACCCACTCTTTTAACATCCACCACATCATTTTTAAATCTTTATCCACTATTATACCCACTCCATTTTTTTTGTTTTCTCCCCGATACCAGTTTAAGTCATCCAACTCTTTGGCTTTTTACCCTCCATCTAGTCTCTTGATGCAGCTACATTAATCCTTCTTCTCCTCATACATCTATCAATTCTAGCTCTTACCGGTTAGAGATCCTATGTTCCAAGATGCCAATCTAATCCTACGCTTATGCTTTGGCTAGCTTCTTTACCCGCACTCGTCCCGGCGCGGGACCCTTGCCTACTTATCCCGCTCCGGGCGCCGTGCGCGCGTCGCCTAGCTACCCTTGCCCACTTATCACTCCCCGGCCTAGTGTGCGCGTCGCTTCTTTTGTCGGGGACGCCCTAGCATGCTTTTATCATATAGGTCGAATCCATGAAGGTTTGGCTAGATTTTTCCGGTGCGGCTGCCGACCGCGCCCACCCTCCTCCTTTGGGGGGGGGTGGACGAACATGGTGCGTCATCATCTTTTTCAATTCCCCCACGCCTGTCTATGACTGATATACGCTGGGGGTGTTCTTTTGAACTCATGGTAGAAAATTGCCAAATGAGATGAGGAGAACATTGACAAACTGACCAGTCTAAATGAGGTCCACACCCACAACTCGATTTAAAATAAAATGAAAACTTCAGTCATCAACAAGCTTTCATACTTTCCTATTCAGATCAGAAAGATATGGCTGAAAACTGAAATAAAATTCAATATTTTATCCAACACACATGTTATTGGAGACGATTAGAAAAGTTTCTGTTGCTGTAGAATCCTGCTTGTCCACACGATCAGATGTTCCTGCAAGAATGTGCTTGACCGGGTTGTTCGAGTAACACCTCCAAATATCAAGTTAGATCAGTATTCCGGGATGGAAATAGGAAAAGCAGGTTGCAACAAGCAGTTAATTAGCTGGAGTGATTCCTCTCAAAAACATACCTCTTTCAGAATGGTGATGGGGATATTTATAGTTGGAGATGCCTGAGCTTTGTTGTTTATTGAATTCGACTTAAACTCCTGGATGAACTCTTATCTATAAAGACAGAGTTTGAATGATATACTGGTTGTTGAGTTCGACCTGGATTCCAGAAACGACCTGAACTTCTTGACTATTTAGTTTGGGATTCTTCTTCCTAATTTTAAGGGAGTTAGTTTTCTTAAAAGAAAACAATACTAGGTCTTCGGGTTACTCCAGCTTGAACAGGATGAGGTCCAACCCGCTTTGAGCCTGGTCGGCCTTGATTAACTCGAGCCACTGGAATTTGTCCGTATCAATTTGCATCTTACTTTAGTTTTATTTTCATTTCCTAGTGACCATGGCCTTGCACTAGTAATTTTTTGAAGAAAAAAAAAAATGCTGGCAACTTGAAGTAAAGCAACAAAAAAGGAGCAGGATTAGTACTTCACAGTCATTAATTTTTTGAATGCAGTGCACTACAGAACTGGATGAAGACCTAAATAATAACATAAATTTCATGCAGTAATGAACATATTCATTATCAATACTACCATATTCCCTTCAAGACAACTTCAACAGAGACATGAATTCAAAAATCACAAATCACCCAGTGAAATCATAATAAACTTCCATTCACCAAAACTAAAACTGAAGGGGGAAAAAAATCATTCAGAGAAATTCGCAATCTTTCTCACATATTCGGGGTAACATGGCATGTACATACCTGACCTTCTCCATGTTAGATAATTCTTGCACCGCGACCTTCATTCTCTCGCTCTCCTCCATCAATCGAAGACGAATATCCTTGAGACTTTTCGCATTAACCGCAACTTGGCTCTCCAATCTTAGAACAGCACGCCGATGAGCTGCTAGCTTTCTTGCTTTGTCTTTCTCGAACCTGGGTCAAATAGCTTCAGGTTTACATCAGTTTCCTGATTCCGCAAAACCCATTAATGCGAGAGCGAGTAGACGAAAGAAAGAGGCTTAAATACCTGGTCTTGTACAGGGTTTTTGAAGGAGAATTGAGAGTTATGGGATGGGAAGCACCATCTGTTTTTTGGGGGAAATCTAGGGAAATCAAAGTTGACCATAACCCATCTTCACTGGATAATCTGTTGAGGCGTCTGCAAGAGATGGAAATACAGCAGAGATCTTTGTAGTCGAGTTTCGAGTTCTCAATTCCCAACTCCAAAACTCTTCGCCAAATTTCGTCCGGCAAAACCGACATTAAAGCTCCAAGAGAAGATTGAGAAGGAGACGAATGACTCCGCTCGACTGCAAGAAGTGAATTGGCGTGCAAAGTCGAGTTATGTCTGGACTGCGTAGCGTGCTATGCCGACGAGATGAGAGTAAGGCGTGTTGATTTCAGGCACGGCCACGAGAAACAGCTTTTACCAATGGGCCTCATGTTCATCTGAGCACCGTTGGGTACCCATCTGACCTGTCTGAAGCCCATGCTACCACTCCTAAGCCCGACTCATTAGGCAAAGTATATTTTCTAACCTACCCCCAAATTTTGGATATTACCCTTAAGAATCTTCTGTAACACGTTGCTACAAAGGCAATCCGAGGATTGAGGCAGCCCATGTAAGGCTAAAACGGCAGTCTCTGTTAAAGTGAATAGCCACCTTGTTAAGCTGCGGGTGTCAAATGTATCCAACTAATGCCTTATCTGGCAATACCAGAATGTGTTATCCACAATCCCAAAGATCAGTTCGAATAAATCAATCTTCCACATTTACAATAATACAATTAAGAACATGATTAAATCAATGTTTTAGTATATAAAAGAATAAGTAAAAGAAGATTCGAAGAGAGTTTACAATAAAATCAAAGTACATAAAATAATACCAATATAATAAATCAAATGTAAAGTGTAGCGAAAAATCACTCTACAATAGCAACAGAAGTAGATCAAAAACTAAACTAAGATTACAACCGATTCTCAAAAAGTAAAAAATAATAATAAATTAAATCTAAACTAATGTTTCTTCAAATCTATAAATAATGAATCCATAAGTAAAAGTTTTGATGTCCCATCGCCAAGCACTAAGTCGGACTAGTCTTGATAAGCTCCAACTTCATGTTGGTAGTCTTCACCGTCGTAATCATAGTAACCAGTACTTTGAGTACCGTATGAGTCATCCACTTGGGCTTCATAGTATTGGCCTTCATAGTCATTAGTACTTGTAAATAGATCTGACAAAGTTGTTGCAAAAAGGAATGAGTTCAAAAGAACTCAACAAGGTAGTTCAATCTACAATAACACATATAACATGATAGTAAAGCATAAAGATGCAATATGATATGAGACAGACATGTAAGTATGCTTCTAACTCTATGTATGCTGGTCTTTAGTGGGAGACATGCTTTAAGTCATAGCATCATATTCCTCTAGGTAGGTTTCAAATCACTAGCCTTGATTGTACGACGCAGTCCCTTGAAAATTTTCTTTGCCTTAGCACAATTAGGTCTAATAGAATCCGAAGCAAAGAAAAAGAGTTCTTCAAATTTCTGCTGGTATTCTAGCACAAACAAAGGTCCTTGCATAAGAGCCATGAATTCTGTTTCCTTGGCATCTTTCACTGCTTTAAGGAAATAATTCTTACAAAATGCTTCTTTGAAAATTTCCCAAGTCAATACACCAGCATGCAAGTCTTTCAAAATAGGATGGGTGGAGGTCCACCAAGCATCAGCTTCGTGTTAGAGCTTCTGTTCGGCAAAAAAGATCTTTTGTGCCTCAAAGCATTGCAGATGACGAAATGTTTTCTCTAATTCCCTCAGCCACTTGTTAGCGAACAAGGATCAGTGAAGGTAGGCACTTGCATCTTCAGGAAACTCTCCATCAGTCGAGTATGAGGAGTTCCAGCTAACCTTTCCGTATTTAGGACTGCAGCATGAGGATTTCCATTCGCACTAGTACGAGTCTCATTATGAAGAGTCATGAAACTCATCATCATCTAGTTGAACTAATTCTCTTGTTGCTGCATAATATTGCCCATGATGCTGGCAATATCGCGAAAACTTCCAACTTCCGGAGCATTATGTGCACTTGTCGCATTCCAACAATTCACATGGGGCTGCTAGTCAGTACTACCATTAGGTGTAGCTCCATGAAGTATCTCTTCATTCCCAGTGCTACTAGAACCAATCTGACGATTCCTTAGCACAACCATTTTGCAAAATCGAAAAAGATTTAACACCGAAATTTGAATATTCCAACAACAATCACCTTACCCTAGGCTTAACATATTCAAATCAGACTTAAAATCATCAATATAACACTCAAATAATCATCCAAGAATCAAATTTCAAAAATCTTCATAAATCACCAAAATTTGAGTTTTCTGTCTCACTAGGTCGATTGGCTGAGTCGATTGACTCAGTCAACCCAAGCAGTCGACCCACGTACCCAGTACGTGAAAAATGACTTAAAATGCTCCATTTCACTTATCAAACTCATTTCACAACATAAGGATTCGTGGGAGAGCTCTAGGGAAAGGTCTTCTAAGGTCTCCAAAAGCCATTCCAAGTCATTTAGGGCAACAACAACAACTCTTTCACTTCCTTGGATCATCAACCTAAGGTATGCATTCTTCTTTTGCTCAAAAACCTTAAGTTCAAACATGCATTCTTCAAATACTATGAAATACATGTTGTAATGGTTAGGAATCATGTTTAGGAACATTTAGAAACATGCTCCAAGAGATTTTAACACAATGCCACTACTTCTACAACAATTTCTAGCAATTTTATAGTCTTTTTTTACCATTACCTTCTCAAAAATCCTCTTTTGAAAATCTTCTCTCAATTTCAAACCACAAGGAGTTTTGATTTCAATTCAATTTCTATGTGCTTGCAATGATATCATAGAGATATGCATGCAACTTAATTGAGCCAATAACAAACTTTCAAAAATCCAATTTTGACATAATTTGAGAATTTCCCCCTTTCTTTTCCTTGCTAAATTTTGACCTTTAAACTACCAAATCAAAAGGTTTTTCCCAAATAAAACATGCTAGCTCACTAATCTATGTACCATGCACATGTTAGTATGCTCAATTTGTAATTTTTCCAAAATCGAGAATTTCCAAAAAATTACAAAAATGCCCTTCTTGCTGAATTTTTGTAAAAGTACTAACATCGAACTTTCTTTTGTCTTCTCAACAGCAACACATACACTATGCCACCACCCGGTCGTCAGATAGGCAGTAGGAGGGGCAGAGGTAAAGTTAGGGGTTAGGTTCCACTCCTAGAGCCACGTGATGTGATTTTCCAAGGAGACCGTTTCATCACACCGCAGGCGGAGTTCTTGTACGAGGCCTTCTACAAGCATTGTCCCATTGAGTATGGCTGAGTCCTTCAATTACAACAGCTCAGTATTTTCTGGATCCGTCAGACACGATGCAGTGGACACATCTATTTACTGAGGACCTTCCAATTTATTCAGACTTGGTGAGGTTGTTCTTCAGCAACCTTACGTTCGTTCGGGAGGATCGAAGATGAGGTCCTTTCTAGCTGATCCTAGAGAGTCTGGTTCGGGAGACGCGGGTTAGGTTTTCCACTAGTACACTGGAAGAGATACTTTGGGTACCTTACTACCCACATGCGTGTGTATGGATACCTGTCGGCGCAGAGGTAGATTCCTTCCTTCTTCCTCATGAGCTTCATGAGATTTGCATCACTCTTTGGAGAGATGAGTGGTGCTACAATCCACAGACGAGTGCAAAGATGACTGGTTCAGCTAGAGTCATCGGTCGTATCGTGGGCCGTAATATCATTCCAAAGGCCGAACATCATGAGAGAGTTTCAGTGATTGAGGCTCTGGTGATCTACCGCATCTACATGGGTTCGAGATTGATTTATCCTTCATCGTCCAAAACGTCATGATAGAGGTTGTAGAGCATCCGGGCGTACGGAACCTTTGCTTTAGACGTCTACTTACACACATCTTTAGGCACTTTGGGGTGAGGCTGGAGGATACCGAGGTGAGTACACGGGATCTGGGCTATGACATAAGGATGAGGACTGTTCTTCAGATGCAGCTTAGCTAGGTTGAGAGGTCGGAGGGTGAGGATGATGATGACTCATAGGAGGAGGATGATGAGTTAGATGGTGGTGACGGGGATGTTGGTCTAGATACTGATGACCAGGCAGGAGATGACACCGAGATGCATGAGGCAGATCTGGGCCATCATGAGATACCCACATCATCACATTTTTTAGATCGAAGGTCCTTCACTCACAGTTCCAGAGACTTCGGAGTTGTGTGCACAGATGCACTATATGGCTTCCATCCTAGAGAGGATAGAGTCGACACAGGAGAGGATGGAGTCACAGTTGACACAGGTTGTAGAGAATGTTAGAGTACTTAGAGAGTAGAGACAGTCACCTAGATATATTGTACTAGGATTTCCTTTTATGCTTATCAGATGTATCTCATTGTAAAAACTTCTTAAAATTAATGAAGTTCATTTTGTTTCATTGTCTTATTGTGTATTATGCATTTTATTTTGTTGCATTATGTGGTGTTTGTTAGATCAAACTTATTGTATGTTATTCAAAGACACATTATGCTTCATTCATTAGATTTCTAATTCAAGTGATCTATTATTCACTTCTAAGAATACTTGTCATTTATGGATTTATGACTCAAGAATGTTCCATCATCGCTTCTGTGGTTAAGATTTTCCTTCAACTATGAGCTCTGATACCACTCTGTCACATCCACCGAGCCGGTACCCTATCTGGCATACCTGAGTGTGTGATCCACAGCCCCAAATATCAGTATCGAGGAAATCAACCTCCCACATTCACAATAATATAATCGAGAACAAGAATAAATCAATGTTAATAATATTAATTAAGGGATTAGAACAATATAACGAAATAACATCAGAGTGTGAAAATGATACCAATATAATAAATCAAAATGTAAAGTGAGGCGGAATATCACTTCACGGTTACAGCGGAAATGTAACTCAAAAACTAAAAAGAAGATTACAACCGATTCCAAAAGAAAGAAAGAAATAATCTAACTAAACTAGAGTTTCTTCTACTTTATAAAGAGTGTCTTCATAAACATAAACTTTAGAAACTAAGCACGACCACTTCCACTCCAAGACAGGGCTAATCGTGGTACGCAGCATGATCGCACAAGGGATCATCACCGTAATCTTCGTAACTACTAGCACCTTGAGTGAAGTATGCTTCATCGGTTTGCGCTTCCTCGTATTGGCCATCATAGTCATCAATACTTGTAGAATAATCTAAAAAAAGATGTTGCACGAAAAAAGTGAGTTCAAGAGAACTCAGCAAGGCAAGTTATTCCATAACAACATAAATAACATGATAGTAGAACATAGCACAATGCAGTATGATATGAGACAGACAATGCATGTATGAGTCTAACTCTATGTATGTTGGTCTATATTGGCAGACATGCTTTAAGTCATAGCACCATACTTCTTTGAGAATGTCTCAAATCACTCACTTTCGGTTGGTAATGGGTCCTGCATCCCTCTCGGACATTTCATGGCTGGGGTTTAGGTCACCACTCTCTCACATCACCGTTTGGTCCAAGTATTGGCACATGTCAGGGTAAAGCCTAGCCAAATGCAAGTCATCTACTTAGTTATATCAACTCAAATCCAGATATGTCCATTCCTCCTCTCTCGATATCCTTTCCGGTATCCTTCTCACTAGAGTCAGCATATCCCTCTCGGCTACGGACTTATTAACCCTATTGGTCATCCACAAATAATAAACGGGAAGCTCTCATGTCCTCTCACGGATATAACTCACCAATCTCAAGCGCCCATGAATCCCCATTGCTACCATAGGTTATTCGGTCTCAATCCCTTCCAAATTAGGTCTGATATAATAGGGACATCCTAGCCAAACACTACTAGACAAGCCCTAGGTATGACAATCAATAATCTGGGAAAGTGTCAAAGGGCACCATCGAAAATATCCCATACTATTCCCACTGATGTCCAAGGACAGAAATGTCAAAAGGACATTCCCCAATCCCAAATCATACTTAATCAATCACATTCCCAATTCAATCATAACATACTCAACTGATATCTCATCATATAGAAAGATATAAATAAACATAATCAATTGCATATGTAAATGACAAGGATAAGTAATCATTCATGATTCTAGTAATAAAGAAATACATGAATAAGGTACCACTATACTTGAAGTACTTAAAACAGTAGCATCATATTAAGAAACTATAATAACAGTAGCAAATCTATGAGTTTTCGGAATTAGAAACTAAGATTCATGCAATCTATGTTAATATGGAAACAACCATCCTTACCTTAATTAACTTCGAAGATATTCCGGGTGAACAAGAGAATGGATCCAAAGTTAGCAAACAAACCCTAAACAAGCATTATACAATCATTAGGAAACAATCCTAAAAGAATAGACATCAAATGGATTAAGACAGACGAAGAAATCCTTTGCTGTCTTCATGGGAAGATTAGCTAGGTTGATTGGTCCAATCAGCCCAGGCAGTTTATGTCACATCCACCTAGCCGGTACCCTACCTGGCATACCCGAGTGTGTGATCCACAGCCCTAAAGAACAAGTATCAAGGAAATCATCCTCCCACATGCACAATAACATAATCATGAATACGATATAATTAATGTGTAATAACATAACAAGAGATCAAGATAAGAAGAGAGAATAACAATATAATCAAAGCACGGAAAATGATACCAATATATATATATAATCAAAAAGGGTAGAGTGAGGCGGAATCTTACTTCAGGGTTACAGCGGAATGTAGTTCGAAAGTCAAGAAGAATATTACAACCAATTTCAAAAGAAAGGAAAGAAAGAAGTAATCAAACTAAACTAGAGTATCTTCTACTTTATAAAGAACATATTTATAAGTATAAACTTCAAAAATCAAGCATGGCCGCTCCACTCCACGGTAGGGCTAATCATGGTATGTAGCATGATCACACAAGGGATCATCACCGAGATTCGTAATTGCCAACACTTTGCGTGAAGTATGCTTCTTCAGCTTGCGCTTCCTCATACTGGCTATCATAGTAATCAACACCTGTAGAATAATCTAACAAAAGATATTTGCACAAAAAGGAGTGAGTTCAAAATAACTCAGCAAGGCAAGTTATTCCACAACAAATAAATAACATGATAGAAAAACATAGCATGATGCAATATGATATGAAATAGACAATGCATGTAAGAATCTAACTCTATGTATGCTGGTCTCTATAGGCAGACATGCTTTAAGTCATAGCACCATACTTCTTTGGGTAGGTCTCAAATCACTCATCCTTGGTTGGCAATGGGTCCTTCATCCCTCGGGACATTCCATGGCTGGGGTTTAGGTCACCGCTCTCTCACATCACCGTTTGGTCTAAGTATTGGCGCATGTCAAGGTAAAGCCTAGCCAAATGAAAGTCTTCTACTTAGTTATATCAACTTAGTTTCAGATACGTCCATTCCTCGCCCTGGGTGATCCTTTTCGGTATCCTTTTCACTAGAGTCAGCATAGTCCTAGACTACGGACTCATCAACCCTATTGGTCATCCACAAATAATAGACGGAAAGCTCTCATGTCCTCTCACCGGTTGGTTACCGGTCTTGAACGCCCATGAGCCCAAGTCTACTATTTGCAACCCTACCAATAAATGGCCTCTTACGAGTATCCACATGTGATTTATGTCCTCTCATGGGTTGGTTACTGGTCTTGAGCGCCCACAAATCCCCATTGCTATCAAGGGTCGTTCGGTCTCAATACCCTTCCGAATTGGGTCTAATATAATAGGGACATCCTAACCAAATACTGCTAGACAAGCCCTAGGTATGACAACCTATAATCCGGGAAAGTGTCAAAGGGCATCATTGGAAATATCCCATACTATTCCCACTAATGTCCAGGGACAGAAATGTCAAAAGGACACTTCCCAATCCTAAATCATACCTATTCAATCACATTCCCAATTCAGTCATAACATAACCGATATCTCATCATATAGAGAGATGCATATAAACATGATCAATTCCATATGTAATTGACAAGAATGAGTATTCATAATAACAAAAAAATACATGAATATAGTACTATTGTACTTGAAGTACTACAACAGTAGTATAATATTAAGAAAATACAATAATGATAATGAATCTAAGAAATTCCCAAAATAGAAACTATGATTCATGCAATCAATCTATGTAATTATGGAAACAACTGTCCTTATCTTAAATAGCTTCGTTGAATATCCAAAGATCAAAGAGAATGGTTCCAAACTTAGCAAATACCCTAAACAAGCATAGATACATCATTAGGAAAGAAGCCTAAAAGATTGGAGATCAAACGAATCAAATTGGACGAAGAACACAGCTACTGTCAGCCTTGGTCGATTGGGTGGTAGCTTGGCCCAGTCGACCAAGCAATCGACCACCTAAACATATGCAGTAGAAATCTGATTTTTTATCCGAAACTCATTCTACAAGATCCAAAACACTACGAAACTTGGAGGAAAACTCTAAAACAGTAATCTAACACTAAAATAGCATAGATTAGACACTAACAATGATAAAAAACACTACTTACTAATTTGGAAACATGACTTTCTAATTCGGTAAAATTCATAGTTTTCAATGAAAACACGCTATGAACTCAAGAGAAAAACTAAAGATGATAAGATCTCATTCTAGTAGAACATAATCAGTAGATCATACATGAAACTAACATGCAAAACAGATCTAACATACTAGAGAAATCAAATCAAAAGAATGATCATGGCTTCATGAAGAAATCACAAGGATCATGGTTAAGATCAATATGAAGATCATAGTACCATAAGCATGAATGGAGATTGTAGAAGAGATGGTTGCAAGGATGCAACATCTTCTTCATAATCTCAATACAGAGAATAAATGGTAAGAGTAGATCAATACCATACAACATAGATTACTAACCTTTGATTGAAGAACAAGAGATGATGAACTTGAAATCTTGCGAGAGTTCTTCAAAAACACTAAGGAGAGGCTTTGAGAGAGGCTTCCCACGTTCTTTGAGGGTTTTAGAAATAAAGGAGGCCAAGAAACACATACTTCTATTATATAGAGTACCAACAGACCTAACAAAGGATCTTTGGCAGATTATGTCCCTGTTGGTCGATTGGCCCAATCGACCGCCCAGTCAACCAAGCAAGATAGCAAGGCCAAAACAGGGAAATGAAGGTCCAAACCCAATGAGGTTCTCCCAACACAACATATGACTTACCTAGTATAGAGGAATGCCTTCAAATCATGTTCAACTACACTTTAAGTCCATCAACTAGTCTCATCTTTATCAAGGTGTATTTTCTTTTCCAAATCTGAACAAGCTTCCAAGCATGGAACACTATCATCAATTTCCATGAGTTCTGGGTCAAACACCATGTCTTCCACTAAGATGTCCCATAGTTGGCTTCTTCCTTTACTTCGGGTCTTCGGACCTACAAACAACAGGGTTTCCGGGTCAAGGTTAGGGCTGGGTTTCACAGTCTTCCCAATGAATAGTGTGCAGCAGTAATCTGATTTTTTATCCGAAACTCATTCTACAAGATCCGAAACACTATGAAACTTGGAGGAAACCTCTAAAAAGTAATCTAAGACTAACTAGCATAGATTAGACACCAAACAATGACCAAAACCAATACTTACTAATTTGGAAACATGACTTTCTAATTTAGTAGAAATCATAGTTTTCAATGAAAACAAGCTATGAACTCAAGAGAAGAACTAGAGATGATAAGATCTTATTCTAGTAGATTAAAACAGTAGATCAGATAATAATAATCATGAAGATGTATCAATCATGCTAAAGAAATCAAATCAAGAGTTTGATCATAGTTTCATGAAGAAATCATAAGAATCATGGTTAAGATCAATATGAAGATCATAGCACCATAAGAAAGAATAGAGATTGTAGAGAAGATAATTGCATGGATGCAACATCTTCTTCATAATCTCAATACAGAGAATAGATCATAGTAAGAGTAGATCAATACCAAGTAAGAGAGATTACTAACCTTTGATTGAAGGAACAAGAGAGGAAACTTGAGAATTTGCAAGAGTTCTTCACCAACACCAAGGAGAAGCTTTGAGAGGAGTTCTCCACGTTCCCTAGGGGTTTTAGAAACAAAGGAGGCTAAGAAATACGAAGTTCTATTATATAGAGCATAAAAAACCTAAATAGAGGATCTTAAACAGATTTTGTCTCTGTGGGTCGATTGGCATAGTCGGCCCAGGTTGTCAACAAATCCTAAGTCAGGGAAATGAAGGTCCAACTCTTATCAAAATCAAATGGGCTTCTCACAACTCACCTAGCATAGAGGAATGCCTTCAAATCATGTCCAACCATGCTCTAAGATCGTCAACCATGCTTCTCTTCATCAAGTTGTAGTCCCTTTTCCAATTCCATCAAAGTCTCCAAGTATGGGACACCATCATCAATCTCCATGGGTTCTGGGGTTCGAACACCATGTCTTCCACTGATATGGCCCATAGTTGACTTCCACTTCTACTTCGGGTCTTCAGACCTATAAACAATAGAGTTTTCGGGTTAAGGTTTGGGCTAGGTTTCACATTCCAGGTCAAGGTTAGGGCTGGATTTCACAATCATGATTGCTGGATGACATACCTAGGAAGTCTAGATTGCATGGCTAGGTACCCATACATGCTACTACCCTTTTGGAAGGGGAATTGAAGCGGAATGACCCGTGATAATTGTGAAGTCCCGCAAAAATCCCAATCCAGAATTCCGTATTGTAGATCCGAAAACCCGAAGTCAAGGTAGAAGACAGGTGTAGAACATCCAAATTTGAACCCATTAGGTCTGACCTAGAACCAGTGGAGGTCTTTGATGTAGATCCTAGTATAGAAACCCCGAGTGAGTTTGGAAGAGGTGACTTGAATGAAGTTTGATTGGAATAGTGGACTAAGAATACAGTGTTAACACCCTTAAAAAGTCCTATGAAGTCAGTTAAGACCCTTTCTTAAGTTGGTACAGGACCCAAGTGAAGCTTAAGGCTATTGAAGACCAAAATTCAAAAATTTTGACCATGGACATTACTTGGTCGATCCAATCGACCAAGGCATCCTTCGGGACAAAATTGACTATTTTTGGAAATTTTAGGTTTTGGGAGGCCTCTATATTCAAACCTTGATCTAATTCATACCACTTCACCTCTAAGCCTCTGGAGAACATGAGAAGAATCCTAGAGCCTCCTCCTAAAGCCATGGAAGATCCCCAAGCATCCAAGTAAGTTCCTCCATTGATTTTTCTTCTACAAGGTTAGTATTTGCTTCTATACTCTCTAGATCTACTCTCTGTTTTGATTGTGAGGAAGGTCTTACATTGCTGTAATGGCCTAATCTCAGATCTTCATATTCTTAGAGTGAATTCCCATTCACTCTACTCTTTTATTAGACCATATGGTGTATTTTCAATGATTTGATCTAACATGAGGCCATGATTTACTCTTACTATAGTTTTTTATTCTAATCTATGTTAGATATATTCCTAGGTTGTTTTCTATGCATGATCTACTATTCTCTTACCTTTAGAATGAATCCCCATTCATTCTAGTCTTTCCGTGCGAATCCGCAGATCAAGCCTATCAGGTGGTTTATTAGAATTCTATTCTAATGACCTTATTTGATGTTTAAATCATCATAGATAGTCTCTATACGTTGTTTTAGAATTTTCCAATTAATTTCGGAGTGTTTTGATGTGTTTTGAAGAGTTTCTAACCAATTTCAGAAGTTTCTGTCCATATAGCATTGGCTTGGTCGATCCCCTTGGTTGATCCAATCGACCAAGCCATTCGACCAAGGGTGTGCTTGACAGCGACTATGCTCCATTTTGACTCTGTTTCGTCTCTGATCATTAGAGTTTGTTCCTTATACTTTCTACATATTTGTTTAGGGTTATTTTGTTGATTTTGGACTTGCTCTTTGATCTTTCTTGGAGTTTGCAAAGTTGGATATAAGGTGAGTATGTTCACTCACAATTGACATTAGTGCATTCTATATGTTGTTAGATCATGTTTGCATATGTTAGCTACTATTTAGAACTCTTTTCTATATTATTTTACTTCTGTAATTACAGTAGGCTATTCATGATGTGATTCACATATTTGAATTGAATATGAATGATGGAACTGTGAATGAACTTCTATATGATGATTATGGAATCATGATGTGATGTGATGTGATTTCCTAGGTTGTGGTTGTGGAATGGGGAATGCCCTTTTGGCGTTTTTGTCATTGGAAATCAGTGGAGGTGGTAAGGGACGCATTCCTATGGTGCCCTTTGGCGCTTTCCATAACTATTGGTTGACATGCCTAGGTTTGGTCTAGAAGTGTTTGGCTAGGGAAACCCTATCATAATTGACCCTCTCAGAAGGGGAATTGAGACCGAGTGACCCATGGCAGCAATGGTGATTCCTCAAAAGACATGCATTAGATCCGTGAGAGGACATAAATCACATTGTGGGGGCTATTCATTGGTAGGGTTGCATATAATAAGCTTGGGCTCTTTGGTGCCCAATAAGGTGAGAGGCATGAGGGGACACGAGAGCTTCCCATTTATTATGTGTGGATGACCAATAGGTTAAGAATCTACGTAGCCGAGAGGGAGACAGTGACTTTAGGGGGAAGGTAATCAGAAAGGATTGCAAGAGGCAAGGAATGGATGTATCCAACCCTAAGTAGATGTTACTCAGTAGATGACTTGCATTAGGCTAAGTATTAACCTTGACACGCACCATTACTCAGACCAATGGTGGTGAGCGATAGTGTTGACTTAAACCCCAGCCATAGAATATCTGAGAGAGATGCCTTGACCCAATTACCAATGGAGAACCCAATAGATCAGGAAGGTTAAGGGAGAGTGATTTGAGACTTGCCTAAAGGAGTATGGTGATTTATCTTCATGCGTGTCTACCAATAGAGACCAGTATACCTAGAGTTTGAAGCATACTTGCATCCATTGTTTCATATCATTGCATCATACTTGTTTGGTTTTGTATCTTATTCCTGTTATTGAGATTGAGATTGTGATTGTTTATAATTGTTAATTGTGTTTAAACTTTGAACTGCTTGCTGGGTTCTTTTGAGCTCACCCTTTGGGGGGTATGTTTTCTTTAGATTGTATTGCAGGTACCGATGACTGCGAGATCCCAAACTACGAGAACACAACATGTGACTCCAGTGGTTTCCAAGATTTCGGCGACTATGAGCAATACAGTGAAGCATACTCATGTGATGATGAAGCATACTAAGATTAGCCAGCTCTTGAAGCTTGACTGTCCCGTACTGGAGTTGAAGACATCGGAGTCTAGACTTTGTTCGATGGACATAGATACTCATCTTGTTTAGCTTTAAAATGATTCCTAGTTTTCTTTATTTCTTTCAGTTGTAATACTTTAGAGATTCGATCTACCATCAGCATTAGATTTAGAGTTATTTCCACTATACTCTTTACTCTGATCTTGTTTATGCCGCACTCTAATATTCTTCTGTGATCCTTCTGAGATCCTTACTTAATTGTTTCTTAATTTACTTGAATACATTGATTTGTTCCTGCTGTTGATTATATTATTGTGCTATGTGGGTATATGATCGCCTTAAACTTGATCTTCGGGGCTGTGGATCACACCTCCAGGTATTCTAGATAGGGAACCGACTGGGGGGATGTAACAATAATAGTGACATGACTTTGTTTCATCCTACAGTAGTAAACAGTCAATGCGTCCACTGTTGATCATGCATTGATAGGGTTGCATATGTTAAGGTTTGGGCTTATGGACATCCAAGGAGCAGCTGGGAGTCGTGACCCGCCCCAACAATATGTGGATGACCATAGGGATAGGGAATGGAGTCCAACAGCGTAGCCAGTCCATGAGGGTTCTCATTCCTAGTGTCACATCCCGCAAAAATCTACCCAGGGGGTACCCTATCTGGATTACTCAGGGGAGTGATCCACAACCCAAAAGATCAAGTTTAGGAACGATCATATCCACTTAGCACAATAACTTAATCAAAAGCAAGAACAAATCATAGTTTTTAAGTAATTCAATAATAAAATTCAAGAAAGGATCTCAGAAGGATCACAAAGAACATCAGAGTACGGAAAATGGTACCAATAGAAGAAATAGTCAAAGTTCGAAATAAAAGGGGAAACCCATTCTGCAATAACAGCGGAAGGTAGATCGAATAAAAGTAAAGGTTACAACCAGTTCTCAAAAGTAGGGAAAGAAAAAGGTAAGCAACTAAGTTACAGTTTCTTCTAACTTATACAATGTTTCCTCAATAAGATAATTATAAGAAACTAGACAAGGCTGAATCTGCTCCTGACAAATATCAGTCTCGAACTGATAGTCTTCACCAACATAGCCACCGTAACTAGTATTGTATGAGTCACCAACTTGGTCTTCAAATTGTTGACCATTATAGTCAACAATAGTAGTACCTGCAGAAAAGTCTAACAAAAGATGTTGCAAAAAGGAATGAGTTCAAAAGAACTCAGCAAGATAGTTATTCCATAATACATAAGCCATATGATACAAGTCATAACATGATGCAATATGATATGAAACACATGATGCAAGTATGATTCTAACTCTATGAATGCTGGTCTCTATGGTAGACATGCTTTAAGTCATAGCACCACACTTCTTTGGGTCGTCTGTCACTCCCCCTCAACCATTTAAGATATCTTGGGTCTGCTGGGGTAGTTGGGTAAAGTCCTCATAAAAAACCATGGCTGGGGATTTGGTCACCACTCTCTCACATCACCATTGGTATAAGTATTGGCGCATGTCACAGTAAAGCCTAGCCCAATGCAAGTCATTTACTCAGTCATGTCAACTCAGATCCGGATACTTCCATTCCTCCTCAACCATTTAAGATATCTTGGGATCCTTTCCAGTAACCTTCACACTAGAGTCACGTATCCTATGGCTCCAACCAACTTGGACTACGGACTCATCAACCCTATTGGTCATCCACAAATAGTAGATGGGAAGCTCTCACATCCTCTCACGGGTTGGTTACCAGTCTTGAGCACCCGTGAGCCCAAGTCTAGCCATTTGCAACCCTACCAATAAATGGCCCTTTCCGGGTATCCGCAATGCAATTTATGTCCTCTCATGGAGTGGTTACCAGTCTTGAGCGCCCACAAATCCACACTACTACTACGGGTCGTTCGGTCTCAATGCCCTTCCGAATCGGGTCTGATATGATAGGGACATCCTAGCCATACATCTAGACAAGTCCTATGTATGTCATCCAATGATCCAGGAAAGCGTCGATGGGCATCTTCGGAGAACATCCCATACTATTCCCTCCGATGTCCAAGGACAGAAGTGTCAGTAGGACACTCCCCAATCCCAAATTATACCTAACCAATCACATGCTTATTTCCATCATATCACATATCAACGATACATCATCATAAGAAAAGATATGTCATAACATCTCATGAGTACATGACAAGAATAAATAGACATGATAAACAAAGTAATTAAGCATGGTTCTACTGTCATAAGGTAACTACAGTAGTCATATGATGTCTTGAATCAACTAATAAGCTAAGTCTACTAAATTGCCAACAACAGTGTAAAAGT
Source organism: Hakea prostrata (assembly GCF_041222555.1). NCBI lineage: Eukaryota > Viridiplantae > Streptophyta > Magnoliopsida > Proteales > Proteaceae > Hakea > Hakea prostrata. The sequence continues at coordinate 35,349,517 of NC_142608.1, forward strand.
CATACAGTATATGTTATATGGCGATAACCGTCCTTACCTTAAGCTGTGATGATGATGATCCAAAGGTCACAAAAGCATGATCCAATGATGGTATTAAGACCCTAGACATACATAAATGAAAGATTAGAGAAGAAATCCAGAAAATCGAAGGTCAAACGGGTCAAAACGGTGAAGAACACAATTCAACACCTACTTGGTTGATGCTCCTTGGTTGATGGGATTGACCAAGGAATAGTATTGGGGCTGCATAGTGTATTTTGGTGATTTTGGTCCGAAATCGGTCTTCTGGGGCTCGGATTGATCCGAAACTTGGAGGGATTCATTGTAATAGTATAAGGACACTATACAACAAGAATCAACACAATCTAATGGCCCAATTGAAAACCCTTAAATTGAAACCCTATGTTCTAAATACAAGAACATAGCATGAAGTGAAATCATATGAAAAGCAATGAAAATGGAGGGATTAGCTAGGGGAATTGATGGGGAATAGATTAGAATCATATGCTAGCATAGAACATAGGTTTAATACTTTACATACCTCAGTTTAGGTCAAGAATGCAAGATGTTAATAAGAAGTTTATAGAAATGCATATGCGAGAATCAAAATAAGAGTATATCATAAGTAGGAATGGAAAGAGATCATGGATTAGTGAGGAATGAACACTTGGAGTGATGGTTGCAAGGTTGCAGCATCAACTCCAAGGTTACAATAGTAAGAAAAGAAGAGAAAAGAGTAGGATAGAGAGTGAAGATGAGAGTTCATACCTTGTAGATGATAATGGAGGTAAGAATCAAATGATTGACAATGATTAGAGTAGAATAACCTTCACTAATATCAAGGAGGAGCTTTGGGGAACCTTCTCCACGTTCTCAGGTGTTGCAATGATTAGAATAGGGTTCAAAACACGAGACTAGCATAAATAGGGGGTGGAATATTCCAAAAGAATCATTAACTCGCAGCTGGGCAGCCTTGGTCGATGCTCCTTGGTTGATGGGATCGACCAAAGAGGATCGACCAAATAGGATTGGCCAGGCATAGTTCAGCAACTTTGGACAAGGATTCGGAGGGCTACACGGGGTCAAATTGAGTGGGGTTTTCTCCTACAAGTCAATCAAGAAGTCTAGTTATAGGAAATACCTTCATATAGAGCATGGGAGTTCATTAGGTACTTCAAATAATTCATCCCTCTTCGATGCGCAGTTTCTTAACAAACACTGACAATGTGGAGCACCATCATCAATATCCATGGGTTTCAGGTCAAACACCATGTCTTCTACAGAGAGGGTCCATAGAGACTTCTTCCTTCACTTCGGGACATTGGATCTACCCTAAGGAAAAGGTCGGACATGACCTCCTAAGGCTTTCAAAGATAGCAACATTGAAATCAAGGTCCGACTTCAAGGTCTAACATTAAACAAGCCTTTCTTTATCCCAAAACAAATAGGGTGTCCTGGCTAGGTTTGGGCTGGATTTTAGATTCTCTCCCCCCCCCCTTAAAATAATTTCGTCCTCGAAATTGGGAGAGTACTAGGCTTCCAAAGAGTTGGGGTTACATCACTTTTATCTTGACTTCCTTCTCTCAAAATCTATGGGAAACGAATAACAATAAGTCTTTTGTAAGAAACAAGGGAGTAAGTCTAACATGCTTTGAAATCAGAAACAAATAGAAGGGTTAACAAATCATGAAGATCACACTTGATTTCTCTTCAAAATCATCATGTGGAGAATTCACAAGGTTATAGAGTGTATGGAGGTCCACTCTAGAACCGCAGGGATAGAAGGATCAGTCATGGGAATGACTTAAGATCACCCTCCTATCAAAACGGAAAAGAAGGCACTAGAAGAAATCGTAGAGAGAATAGATCAGCTTTGGGGTAAACTTCTACCAAATGAAACTAGGCGACTCATATGACAGAGAATAAATCGAACAATGTATATGGTATGTATGCATTTGGCACAGCAGCAAGGTTAGGGTTAGGTGGGATTTCACACCTAGGTAGGGAAGGATACTGAACCAAGTTGGTTGGTGCCGTAGAGGAAGTATCTAGACTACATGTAGTATGTCACTCTATGACCTTGCAGTGGATTAGAAACCCTGACTGTCACATCCACCCAACCGGTACCCTACCTGGCATACCCGAGTGTGTGATCCACAGCCCCAAAGATCCAGTATTAGAGGAAACCATCCCCACATTTACAATAACATAATCAAGAACAAGACTAAATCAATGTTATACCACAATAATCAGAGAGATTAAGATAAAATTCAAGAGACAAACAATATAATAAGAGTGAAAAAAGAATGATACCAACATAATAATCAAATAGAATAATCATGTGTAGAGTGTGCAAAAAATCACTCCACATAACACAGCAGAATAGTAGATCGAAAGTCAAAAGAAAGACTACAACCGATTCCCAGAATGAAAGGAAAAGAAAAGAAGTATTCAAACTAAACTAAGGTCTCTTCTAACTTATAAATACAACTTCTAAAGGTATAAGTCTCAGAATCCAAATAGCGAGTAACTAGCACACGAGTATGACTAATCCTGACGCGATACATCGTCACCCATGAATTCTTCACTTTCGTAGTCACCGTAGCCACCTGCTTGGGAGTAGTATGCGTCATCCGCTTGTGCTTCATAGTACTGGCCTTCATAGTCGTTAGTACCTACAGAATAGTTTAACAAAGATATTTGCAAAAAGGAGTGAGTTCAAAAGAACACAGCAAGGCAAGTTATTCCATAGCAACACAAATAACATGATAGCTGAAAAATAGCATGTATGAATCTAACTCTATATATGCTAGTCTCTATTGGCAGACATGCTTTAAGTCATAGCACCATACTTCTTTGGGTAGGTCTCAAATCACTCTTCCTCAACCATCTCGGTATTTTGGGTTCTCCTGTGGTAATTGGGTCATGCATCCCCCTCGAACACTCCTTGGCTGGGATTTAGGTCACTGCTCTCTCACATCACCATTGGTCTAAGTATTGGTGCATATCAAGGTAAAACCTATCCAAATGCAAGTCATCTACTTGGTCATATCAAGTCAGAGTTAGATACTTCCATTCCCCCCCTCTCGGGATCCTTTCCGGTATCCTTCTTAGTAGAGTCAGCGTATCCTATGGCTATAACCAATTCGAACTACAGACTCATTAACCCTATTGGTTATCCACAAATAATAAATGGGAAGCTCTTATGTCCTCCCACAGATTGCACACGGGTCTTGAAGGCCCATGAGCCCAAGTCTACTATTTGCGACCCTACCAATGAATGGCCCCCACAATATGATCCATGTCCTCTCACGGGTTGGTTACCGGTCTTGAGCGCCCACTGTCACATCCCCCGAGTCGGTACCCTAACTGGCATACCCGAGGGAGTGATCCACAGCCCAAAAGATCAAGTTTAGGAATGATCATATCCATTTCGCACAATAACATAATCAAAAGCAAGAACAAATCATAATGTTCAAGTAATTTATAATAAAAGTCAAGAAAGGATCTCAGAAGGATCACTATAGAATATCAGAGTGCGGAATAACAAGATACCAAATCAAAAGACAACTGTAGAGTATAGCAGAAATATACCCTACAAACACATGCGGAAGGTAGATCGAAATCCAAGTAAAGCTCTAAGCTAATACAAGTAAAGTAAAAGATAAGTCTAGAAGAAACAAAAGAAATCTAATCCACATCTTCAGTCAGCTCTTCTTGCTCTTTAGTCTTCATCTTCTTCACCTTGTGCTTCCTCATACGTACCGTCAAAGAAATCCGAACCTGTAGAGAAGTCTAACAACAGATTGTACAAAAAAAAAAGGAATGAGTTTCGAAAGAAACTCAGTAAGGCAAGTTAATCCATAACAACATAAATAACATGGAAGCAAACCATAACAAGATGCAATACAATATGAAACAAGTAATGTATGTATGCTGGTCTCTATGGCAGACATGCTTTAAGTCATAGCACCGTACTTCTTTGGGTAGGTCAATCACATAACGCCTTTTGGTAGTGGGTTCGGCATCCCTCAGGACAAACCATGGTAGGGGGTTACGTCAACACACTCTCTCACAACCATTTGGCATAAGTACCGGCGCATGTTAGGGAAAAGCCTAGCCCAATGCAAGTCATCTACTCAGTTACATCAACTCAGGTCCAGATACTTCCATTCCTCGCCCCTGGCGATCCTTTCTGGTATCCTTTCCACTAGAGTCCTAATAGTCCCTGACTATGGACTCATCAACCCTATAGGTCATCCACATATGGTAAACGGGAAGCTCTCACGTCCTCTCACGGGTTGGTTACCAGTCTTGAGTGCCCGTGAGCCCAAGTCTAACCATATGCAACCCTACTGATAAATGGCCTCTTTCGAGTATCGACAATGTGATCCATGTCCTCTCACGGATTGGTTACCGGTCTTGAGCACCCACGAATCCCCATTGCTACCACGGGTCGTTCGGTCTCAATGCCCCTCCGAATCGGGTCTGATATAACAGGGACATCCTAGCCAAACACTGCAAGACATCCCTAGGTATTACAATCAATGATTCGGGAAAGCGTCGATGGGCATCTTCGGAGAACATCCCATACTATTTCCGATAATGTCCAACGACAGAAGCGTCAAAAGGACACCTCCCAATCCCAAACCAAACTTAATCAAACACATTCTCAGATCAGTCATGACATACACAACCAGTAGTTCATCATATAAAAGAGAATGTAAAAGCAAAATCAGATTAAGCAGTAATAAGTAATTCATATAACATGAATAATGAAAAAGATGATATAAACAAGTGCTACTGTTCTCACAGTAGGAGATCAGAATTAAAGTACAACAACAGTAGGTAATCTCATAGTTTCACAAAGCAGAAACCAGAGAACAAGTAATCTATGTAGTTAAGGAAATAACTGTCATTACCTTGATTATCGCCGAAGATAATCCAAAGATCAAAGAGACAGACTCCAAACTTAGCAAATAAACCCCTAACAATCATAGATATAACATTAGGAAAGATGCCTAAAAGATCAGAGAGCAAACAAATCAAACTGAGCGAAAATTGAAGCTACTGTCTTCATTGGTCGATTGCCTTGGTCTACTGACCCAGTCAACCAAGCAGTCGACCAATCGAGTCAGTACGGAAATTCAGAAACTGATTTGGTCATAACTTCTTCGTTTGAAGTCGGATTGATCTGAAATTCGAAGGGGAACTTCCTAGGATGTATTAGAATCATATAGGAAGATAAAATCATCAAGTCATGGTCAGAATATGGGTTCTTGATTTGACCCAAGAAACTAGGGTTTCAACCTTTATGGCTCTCATGAAAAGGTTATGATCACGGAAAGAGAGGGAATGATTGTTATCAAGAAAATAACAAGAAATCATAGAAATTCTAGTTTAGGTTAATAGAAACATTGCCCATGAGGTTTCCCTCACATGGGAGGTTACAAAAGGTTTCCAGAAAGATCATACAAGGGTTAGGGTTTCAAGGAATTTATTTGGCTAGGGTTAAGATCATGATGATGATCATAGATCTCAAAGAATAGAATGAGATCATGGAATAGATGGTTGCAAGGATGCATCATCTTTTTCCTGATCTCAATCAAGAACAAGAACGAAGAAAGAATAATTAGAAATCCTAATTAGGTTAAACATGGATCATGAAGAAAATATAGTATGGTTAAGGATAAATAACTAGGATATGAAAGGTTACAGATCTAGTAAGGAAAACACATTGATTGGATTTTAACAAGATCAAACTAAGGGTTCTTGGTTTGATCCAAGAAGTTAGGGTTTCACCCTTTTTGGCTCACAGGAAAAGGTTGAGATCACAGAATATAAGGGAATTAATGATTGGCCAATTAAAACAAGAAAATCATAGAAGGTCAAATTTAGATTAAAATAAATATGACCCATGAGGTTTCCCTCACATGGGAGGTTACCAAAGGTTCTCCGGATGATCACACAAGGTTAGGGTTTTAAGATTAGGGTTTCAAGAATTCAACTGGCTGGGGTTGAGATCATGATGATGATCATAGATCTCAAGGAACAAGATGAGCTCATGGAGTGGATGGTTGCAAGAGTGCAGCATCTTCTTCCTGATCTCAACTAAGAACAGAATTAAAGAAAGAAAATCAGAGATAGAAGAAAGAGTGAGTATACACATACCTTTGCTACAGGAGGATGAAGATTTCTTCAAGTCTTGTGAGAGGTCACCAAGGAATGCAAGGGAATTGATTAGATTAGGGTTCCAACTCGTTCCAGAGGCTTAGGAGGCATAGGAGGCAAAGTAATCCCAAGATTTGGACTTAAATAGAGCAGCCACGACCTAATTAGCAAAAATAGAACTCATTGGTCGATTGGATTGGTCTACTAGTCCAGTCGACCAATGAGTCGACCAATCAGGACAACAAGGTTCAAACAGGGATTCGGAGGGCTATACAGGGTCAAATTGAGTGAGGTTTTCTTCTAAGAGTCAATCAAGAAGTCTACTTTCCAGAAATACCTTCAGATCAAGCATGAGAGTTAATTAGGTTCACCAAATAGGCTCACCTTCTTCGATGCGCAAGCAAGATTTGTCAAACATAGTTCAGCAACTTCGAATAGAGATTTGGAAGGTTATACGGGGTCAAATTGAGAGGGGTTTTCTCCTACAAGTCCATCAAGAAATCTATTTTTGGGAAATATATTCAGATTGGGCACAGGAGTTCATTAGGTATTTCAACTAATTCACCCCTCTTCGGTACGCAGATTCAAAACTAACACTGACAATACTCTCAAGTGAGGGGCATCATTGACAATGTCCATGGGCTTGGGTTCCAACACCAAATCATCAACCAAAAGGGTCTACAAGCAACAAGCTAAGATCAAATCAAGGTCCAACTTTAAGGTGTAACATTTAAACCAACCCTTCTTTACCCAAAACAGATAGGGTGTCCTGGCTAGGTTTGGGCTGGATTTCACACCCACAAACCCACATTGCTACCATAGGTTACTCGGTCTCAATACCCTTTCGAATCGGGTCTGATATAACAGGGACATCCTAGCCAAACACCACTAAACAAGTTGTCACATCCACCCAGCCAGTACCCTACTTGGCATACCCAGGTATGTGATCCACAGTCCCAAGGATCAAGTATCGAGCAACCATGCCTCCCACATACGCGATAACACAATCATGAACAATAATAATCAAGGTCAAAGCATATAATAAATGAAATCATGAATAAGATAAGAACAAGATAATCAGAGTGCGGAATAAAAGATACCAATGTATACATATAATTCAAAAATAGAGAGAGTGAGCGGAAATCACTCCCTCGGTAACAACGGAATGTAGATCAGTTAAAGTTAAGATTACAGATCCACTTCAAAGAGATAACAATATAAAAGTCTAAACTAAGGTCTCGTCCATCTTATACAAAATGTCTTCATAAGTATAAACATATGAGACCAAACATGGCCTCTCCCACACTAAGGTTGAGCTAATCCTGGTACGGAGTATAACCACCCTCGGGATCTTCACTGTGATCTTCATAGTAGCCAAGACTTTGAGAGTAGTATGTGGCATCGGGGTCCGTCTCAATGAAGGAGCCATCAGATTCTTCAACACCTGTAGAGTAATCTAACAAAACAATTGCACAGAAAGGAATGAGTTCAAGAGAACTCAACAAGGCAGTGATTCCATAATACATAAGTCACATGATACAAAACATAACATAATGCAAGATGATATGAAATAGATGATGCAAATATGATTCTAACTCTATACATGCTAGTCGCTATGGTAGATGTTTGTGAATTTTAAAAGTAACCGCAAGCGCACGGTATTGTGTAGCTAACGGGTCGATCTCAAGGAGATATACCACTTAGAATTGAACTTCTTAATAGTAATGTGAGAGTGGAATGATTCAATTTTTGTTAACTAATTAACTAAACTAAACGATCCTAATCTATACGTCTAATGCAATCGAATTGAAACGAAAAATAAATTAAACACAATCAATGCATAAATAAAAGACAGGAAAAAAAATGCGAACAATAAAAATAAAAAGGAAAAGAAAGTAAAACCAGTTAGTATGTTAAAGCAGTCAGTAAAATTTAGTTCATAGCTAAAATGCAGATGCAACACCACCCGTCACCAGAAGCAGAGGCACGACTGTAGGCTTGCTCCGGTTATGTGGTCCGAGATGATGAATGAATATGCAGAAAGTAAATAACAAAAAGTAAATAACAAAGCAATAAACAAAGCAATAAAAGGAAAAGGAAGCCTTAAACAAAGAGAGGCACGACTGTAGGCATCTCTGATCAAGGATCCATGGGAAGGGAGAACAATAAATAATGCTGAAAGTAAATCCTAAATTAAGAATATGGAGGGGTAGATAGAAGCGGGAATGGAGGGAGGAGAGAAGATTAATAAAGAAGGTTACTTACTTGCGAATTGAATAAACGATTCGAATCTCAACCAACCCTAACAACCAGATCTAGATCTAGAATGATCTAAATCTGCAATTGCTAGACCCAGAGAAAAACGAATCTAAAAAAATTGAAACTTGAACTATAAAATCCGGCCTTATCCTTACCCTGACCAGGCCCGGATTTTATACTGTTGCAGGTCCGAAGACCTGAAGTGGTGGTAGAAGAGACCTGTGGGCCCTCTTAGTGGATGATTCAATGCTTGATGCTGAGCCTATGGACATTGACAATGATGCCCCTCACTTTTGCACCTTGTCAGTGTTGAGTAAAAATCTGCGCATCGATGAAGATTGAATTAGTTGAATCACTTCCCGGAACCCCGTGATCAATCCAAAGGTATTTTCTGAAACTAGACTTGTCGATTGACTTGTAGGAGAAAACCCCGCTCAATTTGACCCTGTATAGCCTTCCAAATCCACTCCTCAAGTTGCTGTCATAGCTTGGTCGAGTGCTTGGTCAACTGATAGTCGACCAGCCAGTCGACCAAGAGTAATGAAATCCGAGTTTGCACTAAATCTCTTCCCATTTTTTTCCTACCTTTTTGGAACTCGTGAATGAGGACCTAAACTAATCATTTGCACTCCAGAGCTCGAGGTTGGGCACTCTCTTGGGCTATTCCTTGAAGTTTGGGAAGATCTTTGACTCCATTCTTTATTGTATACACTAATCATCAACTCAAGGTATGATTTCTTCTATTCCTCTTCTAATCTATTCATGTTTCTATCAATTAATGATCTTGAAACCATGGCTGAAGTGCTGCAACCTTGCAAACACTTAACCATGGGTTTCCCCCTTTTCAATTCCTTAATCCTCCCCCACTCTTGCTATGCTATGATTCAAATGAGATTAATTGCACTCCATCACTTTGATTCTATTCAATCTAACCTATTTTGATTCTAATCTGATATGTAGATGCATGATAAGCTTAGGCTGTAATGAAATTAAGATTCTAGCTTGATTCTTAGCACTCATTCGATTGATTCTTATCACCCTTTCAATTTCTATAAGTTCCAATTTAATTCTTGCTAAGCATCATGTAGAACCTAAAATTCGATTTGGGTATTTTTGATTGAACCGTTGGCTCATCATGAAAATTAGTGTGTAATATCCTCTTACTGTTATAAACATGCCCTCCAAATTTCATGACGATCGGAGCACCAGAAGGGCAGTTTCGGATCAAGTTTCCATTGCTGTCCTGAAAATAACAAGTCTTGGTCGACTGCTTGGTCGACTGACAGTCGACCAAGCCAGTCAACCAAGAGTTGTTAAGGCCCTGTACTCAGCCAATTTGATCCATTTGAACCCCAATTCAATTGTTTTCTTCTCTAACATTAATTGTATGATTATTTAGGGTATCAACACTGATTTTGGGACCATACTTGGTAATCATTGAATCTATTTACAACTTGATTAAGGTAAGGACAGTCGTTAACTCAAGTATGTTAATTATACCAACATGCTTACATTATGGGAACTTATTGGTTATGATCATATGAGTAATCCCTTACTATACATGATTGTTATGTGTTTCCTTATCAGTAATAGAATGTATATATCATTTAGAATATCATGTTCAGTTTTACTTTATGATTCATGTATGATCAATCATGTTATGATATGTATTTGTTTATATGACGAATCATTGATTTAGTATAATATGATGAGATTGAGATTGTGATTGACTACGTATGACTTGGGATTGAGAGGTGTCCTATCGACACTTCTGTCCTTGGACATTGGAGGGAGTAGTATGGGATATTCCCCGAAGGTGTCCATCGACGCTTTCCCGGGTTATTGGATGACATGTATAGGATTGTCTAGGCATATGGTTAGGATTTCCCTTGTCGTATCAGACCCGAATCGGAAGGGCATTGAGACCGAACGACCCATGGTAGAATATGGTTGAAGGGCGCTCAAGACTGGTACCCACTCCGTGAGAGGACTTGAACTATATTGCGGTACCCGAAAGGGGCCATTTATTGGTAGGGTTGCATATGGATAGACTTGGGCTCATGGGCGCTCAAGACTGGTAACCAACCCATGAGAGGATGTGAGAGCTTCCCGTTTACTATATGTGGATGACCAATAGGGTTGATGAGTCCGTAATCCAGGATTACGCTGACTCTAGTGTGAAGGATACCGGAGAGGATCGCCGGGGGCGAGGAATGGACGTATCTGGATCTGACATGATATGACTGAGTAGATGACTTGCACTGGGCTAGGCTTTACTGTGACATGTGCCAGTACTTATGCCAAACGGTGATGTGAGAGAGTGGTGACTAAATCCCCAACCATGGTTTGAGATGACTTTGCCGAACTTCCCCGGGCAGACCCAAGATATCTTATGATTGAGGGGGAGTGACTGACGACCCAAAGAAGTATGATGCCATGACTTAAAGCATGTCTACCTTAGAGACTAGCAAACTTAAGATTAGAATCATCATTCATCATTGTCTCATATTATATTGCATCCTATTTTGACTTGTGTTGATTGAACTGTGGATTATGAAACGACTTGCCTTGCTGAGTTCTTTTTGAACTCATTTCTTTTGTGCAATTTGTTAGATTACACTGCAAGTACAGAAGACCTTGATGGCACGTCCTATGACCCGAGCTATGATCCCGCATACTACCTTTCGGGTGATGGCTACGTGGAGAGTCATGATTGCTATACCGAGGAGGATTATAGTGCGTACCAGGGTTAGCCCCACATTAGTGAGGGAGCGGCCACGTTGGGTTTACTTTATCCATACTTTTGAAGAGGATATCCTTAGGATAGAGGAAACCTATGTGTAGGCCCCATTTCTCTGGATGACTGTAATCATTTGGATATTCTCTCTCTAGTTCCTATGGATTTGTTCATAACACTGGGGGTAACTTAACTTGATTTATCACTGTTCCGCTGTTGGTGAAGGAGTGACTTCTAATCACTCTTTCTCTTTGAGACTCTGTTATTTAGAATTTGATACTTAATATATTTTTGCACTCTGATTTACTATCTTCTCTTATTCAATTGATCTATTTATGGCTTGTTTTATACATTGATTATATTGTTCACGATTATGTTATCGTGTATGTGGGAGGCATGGCCGCTCGATCTGGATCTTCGGGCTGTGGATCACATCCCGGGTATGCCAGATAGGATACCAGCTGGGTGGATGTGACATGAACTTGAAGCTTGAACTTGAATTGCATTACATAAAAAGATTAAACCTAAACATTGAATCTAGAAATTTAAATCTCACTAATGCAAGCAAAGAAAACTAGAGAAAACCTAAATAAACTGAAGAGAGAAGAAAGAATGCTTCTCCTAAGCTCTAGAACATGTTCTTCTTTGATGGAGTATGCTCTCCTTTTATAGAGTTTACATGAGATATAAAGCACAGCTGAATTTGAATAAAACTCAGGGTTTCTATCTGACTCAGCCAATTAGGGTTTTGACGTAGTAATGGCGCTGACTTAGAGAGATCAGATGCATAATTCCACCATTGAATTTGAGGTTTAAGTAGTCATGAAGCTCTCCTCCAAAAATCAGCACGATCGAACATCGGATGACCGTTTGATGAAGGGATTGATTGAAACTGAACAGAGGCATTCAAAAACGGAATTTTTCCTCTTTTTCTTTCTTTAATTAAATCCAAGATAGGAGATAAGACATTGAGGTATGCAAGGACTCTTTTCCATTTGGACTCTCTCAATAATATCTCTGTAGATTTGATTTAAAATTGCAGCCGTAGATCAAATTTGCCTTCTTTATCTCTTCAATATTTCGGAGTTGGCCCATAATCACACATCTCTAGCCCATCATGCTCCAGATCAGGCCCATTTTCGCATTTGAGAATTTGAATGGACTTCTTGATGTGTAAAATAGCATGATTCAAGCCCAAAACTCCAAATATTTGCTTAAATCTTGAAAAGTCATAAAATCTGCAAAAACAACATAAAACCCAAGGTAACTCCACTCTAAGTGTATAAAATGCATGCTTTATGCCCTAAGATTTCACACATAAATGTGCTCATTAGATTCCCCCACACTTAGACTAAGCTTGTCCTCAAGCAGAAATTAAGGAAAAATACAAATGCAGGTAAGAAACTAGTGCAACAAAATAAATCTTAACTCACTTTCATAGGAATCACGGTTACACTTAGCATGTGCAATAGGCCTTTAAACCACTAGGTTACCCCTAGAGGACGAGTTTTGTCTCGTGGATGTTTGCAGAGATTATACATCTAAAATTCCAATTTAGCTCAAAATATTCATTGCAAATTCCAACTCTAACAATTGGTAAGTACTTATGCAGAATCAATAGCTATGACAATTTTTCTCACCATTGATTTAAGATCCCCCACACTTGAACTTTATTACCCCATATTGATTCTTGAGACTTAGCATATATCTCAATCAAAGACTCACCTTATATCTTTCTAGTACACCTCTCCTTTAAGCAAAACCACTCATAAAGTAAGGGGACCAAGGACTAAGGTTTTGAAGTATTTTTGACCAAACAATTTTACCAAGGCATTGATGACACTTGTATTTATCTCTCTCTTTTCTTTTGAGTAGTGAACTCTACTTTACTCCACTACGGTTGGCTTGAATAACATGGTGGAGCAAACACCAGAAACCCAAGTTACTTTGTAGCTTTGCTTTGCATATGCCCACATAGACACTGATGCGAGAGTTCTTTTCAATAATCTCATTCCTAAGAGTTTCGATCAAGTCACCTCGATTCCTGAGTCGGAATGCCCTGTCTAGTTCCAAGGAATTCAACTTTTACTTTCTACTCTTTATTTTTTTTCATGCCATATACAAAATTGATCTCAACTTCTAGCCAAAGAAACAAGGACCCACAAAACTCATAGATGGTGCAATGCCTTAAGTTAAGGGCCTTTTATTTTTCTAAGGAAAGTCCTATCTCAACATATATACAAGTTACCTTCCTCTCAACAGGGTTTTTATGTGTTCACAATGGGTACCAAAATCACCCTCATTTCACACATCATAGCAATTGAAAGAATATGTATACTAACCAAAAGTCAAAGTTAAAATCTACAACGAAGCTATACCCCCCCACACTTAAGTAATGCAATGTCCTCAATGCATGCATGCTAAACAAGGAAGACAAATGAGGGGTATACCTTTCAGCCAAGAGGTGCTTATCATGGGAAGCTTTAGTCTTATCTTCAATATCAATGTGTGACGGGGAAGGCACTCCAAATAAGAAAAATCGTGAATCAAAAAATCATCTGTAAAGATCTCAAGAAAAACATTCACAATGTTAAAGAAAATTCTTATCATACATTGAGGTTCTCTAGAAGGTTTTGCATCTTTCATAAGATGAATATGATGTTGTTCAATGGAAGAGCTTAGACCTTTGATATGAGTGACAAACCAACCCAATGCTTCTCTATTATCATTCAACAGTGTGATCAACTCTTCTGTTTTGTCAGAAGTTAAATCAGAGACAACAAGGACAGGAAGAGTATTATCTTGTTCCAATAAAGCATACATCAAATTAGAAGGCAACTCTTTTGATTCTAGCTTGGGGGGGGGGGTTCAATTATTGAGGGCTTGGGAATGGAGTTGGAGATGGATAGAGATTTAATAGGCTCCAAAGGTGTGTGAAAATTTAAGACTTCAGAAAAGAAAGTTTCACTATCATCATCCAACATATCCATACATTCTTGAAATTCATAATCAAAATCAATCTCAAAGTTGGTAATCACATCATTAGGAAAATCAAAAGATTCCTCAAGCATATTGATCTCTTCTTCTATTTGTGGTTGTTTCCCTACCATAAATATATTGAACTCCATAGTTCAATTTCCAAAAGACAACCGTAAAAGACCATTTCGACAATTGATTAATGCATTACTAGTAGCCAAAAATGGTCTTCCTAAAATTATTGGGATTTCATCCTTGATTGAAAAAGGTTTAGTATCTAGCACAATGAAATCAACTGGAAAAATAAATTCTCCCACTTTCAGTAAAACATCTTCAACCATCCCTTTAGGAATCTTAACTGACCTATCTGCCAACTGAAGAGTAGTTCTAGTTGATTTCAATTCTCCCAATCCTAGTTGCTTATAAACATGGTAAGGCAGAAGATTCACACTTGCACCAAGATCAAGTAAAGCATGTTCAATGTGTGTATTGCCTATGACACAAGCTATGGTGGGGCTCCCTGGATCCTTATACTTGGTAGCTACAGGTTGAGTAATTATGGAACTAATGTTACTTGCCAAGAATGCCTTTTTGGGAATGCTAGTGATTCTTTTATGAGTGCATAAATCTTTCAACACTTTTGCATAGGCGGGGATCTGGGATATGGCCTCCAAAAGAGGGATATTCACTTCTATCTTTTTGAAGACATCAAAAATTTTCTCCATAATTGTAGTCTTCTTCTTATTAATTAGACGACTGGGATAAGGGGCCTTAGGAACATAAGGATTCTCATTTGAAATTTGCTCTTTTCTCATAGTTTCTGATAGTGGTTCACCAAACTTAGGTACTGCTAAAGCAACTGGCTCATCCTCAACTTCTATGGGTTCCTCAGACAAACTTTTATTAGGAGATACTTGAACAGTCTCCTCATCACAATGGTCACTAATCTCGTTATTTTCATTAATATGTGACTCACCTGTTAAATACCCTTTCCCACTTCTTAATGCAAGACACGAATTAATTGAAGCTAAAGAAGAATGGAAGAATTCAACTTGGTTGACTTGATTTGGTGGTCTTTTTTGAATTTGAATCCTAGGATTTAACTCAGGTTGGCTAGGCATTTTACCTTTTTCTCGCTCAGACAAAGCACTTGCAAGAGTGGAAATTTGTTTTTCCATATTATGCATAGAAGTCATGAAGGTGCTAGAAAGTACTTCCATATTCTTCTCTAAGGAAGAGAGACGAGAAAACTCTGGATTGTTACCTATGTTGAAACCAAGTGATGATTGATTTTGTGCAATGTGAGGCATATGAGGCACAATTGGTGGATTGACAGGCCTAGCTAAATTGGCATTCTGGAAATTTGGGGCTTGAGGGAACTGGACATTTGGATTATGAGAAAATTGGGCATTTTGCTTTTGAGGGGCACCAAATTGATTTTGTGTGGAATAATTGCTTGATCCATTTTGGTTTTTCCCTTGAGACCATGAAAAGTTAGGATGATTCTTCCACCCAGGATTGTACGTGTACTGTACGGGTTTGGAAACATCGCACTGACATTTTCATGTTGGCCTCCAGAATAGCTAGGACATTCCTCAATTACATGTGTAATAGATTGACACCATGCACACATAGCAATAGAATTGTCAATAAAATGTGCTTGACTTGGTGATGGTGGTGCAGCCTTAACTACCAAAGTCTCTAACTTTTTTAAAAGATTATCTATTTGTGCTTCCTTATGAACTTGGCTATCAACAAAATATCCCCTACTAGTCCTTTCAAATTCTTGGGTTGACTCCCATTCTCTAGTTCTATCTGCTAGATCTAAAATAAATTCCCAAGCTTTGGAATCATCAGTGAATGATGTAAATCCTGTGGGGCACATAGATTCCAAGAGTTGCTTTGTTTGATAATCGATACCCTCATAAATTATTTGACATAAATGCCATAATTCTATACCATGGTGAGGGCATTCTTGGAGAAGGCTTTGGAACCTCTCCATTACCTTAGCAAATGACTCATTGGGTTTCTGACGAAATTGAAGAATATCATTTCTTATTTTATTCGTCTTAGAGAAAGGAAAGAATTTCTTCAAGAATAGGACAGTGAATTGTTCCCATGTCATAATGCTATCCCTAGGTAAGCTATAAATCCACTTTTTGTCTTGGTCCTTTAATGCAAAGGTAATAAACCGTAGTCTTACGGCATCATCAGTAAGTTGTTGTACCTTCATAAGGACACAAACCTCCTCAAACTCCCTAAGGAACAAATATGCATCTTGATCAGGTAACCCATGAAATTGGGGTAACATAGATAGATGATGAGATTTGAGCTCAAAATTATTACCCCTCACTTCAGGTAAACGTATACAGGAAGGTTGTGCAGATCGGGTTGGATAAAATCTATCCCTAAGACTCTTAGGTGGAGGTGGTGGAGGTAGACCTTCCATGGTCAAGTTAGACACTCGGACAATTCTATTTGTAGAATCACGAGTCCAAACACACATGCACTAACTCCCTAATGCAATTAATGGCTCTTATGAAAGAATGAGATTTTTTATTTTTTATAAAATAAATTAACTAAAGAATAAAAGAAAAGAAAATAACAAAAACAAAAGGAAAGTAGTGAATTTCCCACCACAAAGATTGAAACAATGATTCCAAAGTTGTAAGGTTGCCGTATAGCTGAGCGCTGTATAGGTTTGACAGCAAGGGAATCCGTATAGTCTTCGGAGCCACCTACAATCGAATCTTGGGGATTCTGCAGTAGAGTGGGGACTACTATATGTTTTTGTTTCTACTCAAGTTAAGAGTAATATCTTTGAATTTTTTTTATTTTTTTAATTTTTTAAAACACTTCGATTTACCTAAGAATTAGAAAAATAAAGTGGACTAATACCTCCCCGGCAACGGCGCCAAAAACTTGTTTGTGAATTTTAAAAGTAACCGTAAGCGCACGGTATCGTGTAGCTAACGGGTCGATCTCAAGGAGATATACCACTTAGAATTCAACTTTTTAATAGTAATGCGAGAGTGGAATGATTCAATTTTTGTTAACTAATTAACTAAACTAAACGATCCTAATCTATACGTCTAATGCAATCGAATTGAAATGAAAAATAAATTAAACACAATCAATGCATAAATAAAAGATAGAAAAAAAAATGTGAACAATAAAAATAAAAAGGAAAAGAAAGTAAAACCAGTTAGTATGTTAAAGCAGTCAGTAAAATTTAGTTCATAGCTAAAATGCAGATGCAACACCACTCGTCACCGAAGCCAGAGGCACGACTGTAGGCTTGCTCCGGTTATGTGGTCCGAGATGATGAATGAATATGCAGAAAGTAAATAACAGAAAGTAAATAACAAAGCAATAAACAAAGCAATAAAAGGAAAAGGAAGCCTTAACCAAAGAGAGACACGACTGTAGGCATCTCTGATCAAGGATCCAGGGGAAGGGAGAACAATAAATAATGCTGAAAGTAAATCCTAAATTAAGAATATGGAGGGGTAGATAGAAGCGGGAATGGAGGGAGGAGAGAAGATTAATAAAGAAGGTTACTTACTTGCGAATTGAACAAACGATTCGAATCTCAACCAACCCTAACAACCAGATCTAGATCTAGAATGATCTAAATCTGCAATTGCTAGACCCAGAGAAAAACTAATCTAAAAAAATTGAAACTTGAACTTGAAGCTTGAACTTGAATTGCATTACATAAAAAGATTAAACCTAAACATTGAATCTAGAAATTTAAATCTCACTAATGCAAGTAAAGAAAACTAGAGAAAACCTAAATAAATTGAAGAGAGAAGAAAGAATGCTTCTACTAAGCTCTAGAACATGTTCTTCTTTGATGGAGTATGCTTTCCTTTTATAGAGTTTACATGAGATATGAAGCATGGCTGAATTTGAATAAAACTCAGGGTTTCTATCTGACTCAGCCAATTAGGGTTTTGACGTAGTAATCGCGCCAACTTAGAGAGATCAGATGCATAATTCCACCGTTGGATTTGAGGTTTAAGTAGTCTTGAAGCTCTCCTCCAAAAATCAGCATGATCGGACATCGGATGGCTGTTCCATGAAGGGATTGATTGAAACTGGACAGAGGCATTCAAAAACGGGATTTTTCCTCTTTTTCTTTCTTTAATTAAATCCAAGATGGGAGATAAGATATTGAGGTATGCAAGGACTCTTTTCCATTTGGACTCTCTCAATAATATCTTTGTAGATTTGATTTAAATCGCAGCTGTAGATCAAACTTGCATTCTTTATCTCTTCAATATTTCGGAGTTGGCTCATAATCACACATCTCTAGCCCATCATGCTCCAGATCAGGCCCATTTTTGCATTTGAGAATTTGAATGGACTTCTTGATGTGTAAAATAGCATGATTCAAGCCCAAAACTCCAAATATTTCCTTAAATCTTGAAAAGTCATAAAATCTGCAAAAACAACATAAAACCCAAGGTAACTCCACTCTAAGTGTATAAAATGCATGCTTTATGCCCTAAGATTTCACACATAAATGTGCTCATCAGTAGACATGCTTTAAGTCATAGCACCATACTTCTTTGGGTAGGTCTCAAATCACTTGGCTCTAGTTAGTAATGGGTCTTGCATCCATCTCGGACAATCCATGACTGAGGTTTCGGTCACCACTCTCTCACATCACCATTTGGTCTAAGTATTGGCACATGTCAAGGTAAAGCCTAGCCCAATGCAAGTCATCTACTCAGTCGTATCATGTCAGATCCGGATACGTCCATTCCTCCCCTCTCAGGATCCTTTTTGGAATCCTCCACACTAGAGTCAGCGTATCTGACTCTCTCAAATATGGACTCACCAACCCTATTGGTCATCTACAAATAGTAGACGGGAAGCTCTCACATCCTCTCATGGATATAACTCACCGGTCTCGAGCGCCCGTGAGCCCAAGTCTAGCTATTTGCAACCCTACCAATAAATGGCCTCTAACAAGTATCCACAATGTGATTTATGTCCTCTCATGGGTTGGTTACCGGTCTTGAGCACCCATCAAACCACACTACTACCATGAGTCGTTCGGTCTCAATGACCTTCTGATTTGGGTCTGATACAACAAGGACATCCTAGCCAACACCACTAGACAAGTCCTATGTATGTCATCCAATAATCCGGGAAAGCATCGTTGGGCATCTTCGGAGAACATCCCATACTATTCCCTCCGATGCCCAAGGACAAAAATGTCAAAAGGACATTCCCCAATCCCAAATCATACTTATCCAATCACATTCTCAATTTCATCATATCATACATAAATGATACTTCATCATATTGAAAGATAAGTCATAACATCACATGCTCAATCATACATGAAATTGACAAGAATGAATAACCATGATAAGCAAGAGTATATAAACATGATACTACTGTCATAAAGTACCTACAACAGTCATATGATATCCAAATACAACCAATAAGGTAAGCCCACTATGTTGTCAACATCAATGTAATAATCATATAGTCTATGCATTTATGGTGATAACCATCCTTACCTTGAGTCTAGATGAAGCTAATCCAATAATCACAATAGAATGATCCAAAGATGGTAATAAGACCCTAGACAACATAAATGAAAGATTAGAGAATAAATCGGAGAGATCGGAGGTCGAACAGGTCAAATCGGCGAAGTACACAATTCAACAACCAATTGGTTGACTGACTTGGTCGACTAACCTAGTCGACCAAGCAGTTGACCAAGTGAACAGTGCGGGGCTGAATAGTGAATTTTGATCAGAAACCTAGCTTCTAGGGCTCGGATTTTCGGATCGATCTGAAACTTGGAGGGGATCGATCCAAAACTTGGAGGGATTGATAGTAACAGTATAAGAACACTATCTAGAAAGTAATTAGCATAATATAATGGTCTAATTAAAAATCCCTGAATTGAAACCCTAAGTTCTAAATACAAGAATCATAGCTTCAATTGAAATCAAATGAAATTGCAAGGGAAATTAGGGAATTAGCTAGGGGAATTGATATGCAATAGATTAGGATCATATACTAGCATAGAAATCAGACTTAGCATGCTTCATACTTCAATTTAGGACAAGAATACAAGATGCTAAGAAGAGAATCATAGAAATGCATATGCAAGAATCAAAATGAGAGCATAGCATAGGTAGAAATGGAATGAGCTTATATATTAGCAAGGTATGAACAGTTGAAGTGGTGGTTGCAAAGTTGCAGCACCAACTTCAAGGTTACAACAGCAAGAAGAAGAAGAGAATAGAGTAGAATAGAGAGAAAGAGAGAGAAATCATACCTTGTAGATGATAATGGAGACAAGAGGTAATGATTGGCAATGATTGAATGCAATATCCCTTCACCACTACCAAGGAAGTGCCTTGGGAAGCTCTCCCCTCGTTCTCAAAAAGCTAAAGAAGTAAAATAGGGCTCAAGACACGAGGCTCACTTAAGTAGAGAAGAGAATATCCAAAAAGCATCAAATTCTCGGATTTGGGAATCGTTTGGTCGACTGGCTTGGTTGACTGACCCAATCGACCAATTCAGTTGACCAAGCAGTGACAACAAGCTTGATCCAGGGATTTGAAGGGCTAGAATGATTCAAATTGAGGTGCATTTTCTCCTATAAGTCAACCAACAAGTCTATATTAGAGAAATACCTTCGAAACAAGAACGGAAGTGCATTAAGTACTTCAACTAAGCTTCCCCTCTTCTAGGTGCAGTTTCTCCAAACATTGACAATGAATCCAAGTAAGGGGCATCACTGTCAATGTCCATGGGCTTGGAATCATACACCAAGTCTTCAACTAAGAGGGCCCACAAATCTCTTTTTCCTCCACTCCGGGTCTTCGGACCTGCAAACATCAAAGGTTCCGAGTCAGCGTCAGGGTTAGGATAGGTTCACACAAGCCCTACGTATGACAAACAATAATCCGGGAAAGAGTCAAAGGGCACCATAGGAAATGTCCCATACCACTTCCACTGATGTCTAAGGGCATAAATGTCAAAAGGACATTCCCCAATCCCAAATCATACCTAATCAATCACATTCCCAATTCAGTCATAACATACACAATTGATATTCCAACATATAGAAAGACACATATAAACATAATCAATTGAATATGTAAATTACAAGAATAATGTCCATACATGATCAAAGTAATAAGAAGAATACATTAATGAGGTCCTATTGTACTTGAAGTACTTACAGTAGTAATATCATATTAAGAAAATAAAAGAACATAAGAGAATCTATGAAATTCCCAAATTAGAAACTAAGATTCACGAAATCTATGTTAATATGGAAACAACTGTCCTTACCTTAATTAGATTCGAAGAAAATCCAGAGGAACAAGAGATCAAGTCCAAAGTTAGCAAATAAACCCTAAACAAGCATAGATACATCATTAGGAAGTTCCTAGAAGATTGGAGGTCAAACAGATCAAATCGGACGAAGAAAACCATTGTTGTCATGCCTTGCAGCTTGATCCAGTCGACTAGGCAATCGACCAGGTGAACAGTACGCAGCCAAATTGATAATTTTGATCCGAAACTCATCTTCCGGGATTCAAAACACTCCGAAATTTCAAGGGAACATTAAGAATAGTAATCTAAGACTATCTAGCATAGAATAGACACCAACAATGATAGAAAACAACACTTACTAATTTGATCAAAAACATAGTTTTCAAAGAAAACAAACCATCAATTCAAAAGAGAAACTAAAGAGAACAAGGATTCACTCTAGATGAATATCAACAGTAGATCAGAGATGAATACTAACATGAGAATAGATCTATCACGCTAGAGAATTCAAAACAATAAGCTTAAATCATGCTTTCATGAAGAATACTATGATCTCTTCTAAAAATCAAGTATGAAGATCATAGCATCATTGAAATGAATGGAGATTCATTCTCAACTTTAGAGATTGTAGAAGAGGTGTTTGCAAGGTTGCAATACCATCTTCATATTCACAGCAATAGGATTAGATCAATACAAGAGTAAATCAAAAGCAAGTTAAGAGATTACTAACCTTGATAATGAACAAGAGATGAAGAACTTGAGATCTTGCAAGAGTCCTTCAACAACACCAAGGAGAGGCTTTGAGTGTCACATCCACCCAAACGGTAATCCCTATGTGGGTACC